>NC_064002.1:10418004-10728404 GCF_932276165.1 Plutella xylostella
GTTCTGTTTTTGTGCGATTTACCATGGCTCAACTTTGGTTTTGCATGCATGCTTCTGTTGTGGAAGGTTTCGTTCATGCGTATTTGGTCTTCTATTTCCTGGGGATTGACGGCGAGCCGTCGGGAGGGTCTGGTTTCCTCAATGAGGTTCTCCCACGCAACAAAACGATGGGCCAAGGTCGTGCCCCGGGTCTCGAAGCCGGCCACAGGGTCCGTAAATGATGGAATATCGTGACATAGCAGCGGTATTAAAGTAAGTGTACTGGATATCAAACTTACGATAAAAATAAACAAATAGAAGTGTCGGACAATAAATCTGGCGTATGCAGGCAACATGTTGTGTTGATGTTTTCACATATTTCGTTGTTATTCTCCTTGCCTCATCTTTTTCATCTGTGGTACACATATCCTTGGGTAGTTAATTGTTAAGTTTTCAGCGACCGGATCACATTTTGAAGAAGAAATCAATTTCTAGCTTACAAAAGCAAAAATATCGGCTATTTCCGATTCAAGGAAAATTATTTTTTCAGTAAAAAAAAACAGTACCTAACACAGACTAAAGACAGAAACAAGTCAAGGACGTATTTATAAACTTTATTCTGAGATTTGTTATGTTTCTCGAATCTCCAAGTGCTCCAAGTGATATTCACTCTTGTTGACTGTGTACACTGTGTACGAAGACAACGAAAAGACGAATTTTGTATTCGTCGTATGCGAGTCGCGATTGAAAACTGCAAATTTCAGGTGTTCAAGATCTGTAATCTGGAACACAGCAACACGCTCACATTTCTTCTTTATTAAATTTATTTTTTGAATGTGGCAACAATTTTTTGTCTCTGACATCTTGTGATCACAAGACTTCTTCGTCTAGTTTTTCTGTCAGGCCAAAATTTGGGCGAAAAAGGCCGTCCCATACGGGAATTTCGGGTAAAACAGCTCCAGTTGCACCAATAAATATCTCAAGATGAGATACTTCCTGAGTTACCTGTTTTCGTTGCTGGTGGTGTTGGCGGTAGTGATATTTTCTATGTACTATCTGCTCAACGGCAAGGGTGAGCAAATAAGTTTCGGATGGTTCCTGGAGAATACTTCCCCCTACATGTGGGGAACGCTCGGGATCGCGTTCGCCGTCGCGTTCTCCGTGGTGGGGGCGGCGCTGGGCATCCACACCACCGGCACCAGCATCGTGGGCGGAGGAGTCAAGGCGCCCAGAATCAAGACCAAGAACTTGATCTCCGTCATCTTCTGCGAAGCCGTCGCCATCTACGGGCTGATCACCGCCATCGTGCTGTCGGGCATGCTGGAGCAGTACACCGAGCCGCTCACCGACCTCACCATCAAGCAGCAGAACTGGATGGCGGGCTATGTGATGTTTGGGGCTGGCCTGGCTGTGGGACTCGTCAACTTGTTCTGTGGTATGGCTGTGGGCATTGTGGGCTCTGGAGCTGCCCTGTCTGACGCTGCCAACCCAGCACTCTTTGTGAAGATTCTCATTGTAGAGATCTTTGGTTCTGCCATCGGTCTCTTTGGTCTGATTGTTGGCATTTACATGACATCTAAAGTCAGGATGGGCAACCAGTAGTTGAAGAACAGAAGATGGTTCAAATTGATGAGTAAGTTGAATTTGACTTTATAATAGTAATTATCATTATGATTATTTCCTATTTTTTATTGTTTCAATTCCATTTGGCTGAGTTATAATTTTATCATAATTTATTTGACTTTATCATCACAGCAAACTCATGTGAATTGAACTTATCCATTGCTGGACATAGGCCTCCCCTCAAAAGTATAACTTGGTTCCCATTCAACTTTGGGTACTATTCTATTCTATTATATTCTCATAGGGGGTGAAGTTCCTGTATGTGGCTCTCTCGAGTGGAACCTTTGTACATATCCCCTTGATTTCAGCTCAGCCAGCCTAGCTCCCGAGTAAACTTTGGGTACCTGTAGGGGCTAAGTTGGAATTCCCACTTAGTCATACTAAAATAAAATAATGGTGATTGATATTTATTGTGTATATTTACTTTTATTTTTACTTTTCAGTGTTGTGCTACCACCGCCTCTTCCAACAACAATCAACTCAACTCCGGTGCAAGAAACATCAATATATCAAATGTCAGAATAGTTTGAAATCTTCATTATTTTAGTAATAAGTGTTGGACTCACTTTTGTAAATTACACTAACTGTTGATGTGTGCTGCGTAATACTACAAGTTAGGATGGTGTCTGATGTTTTGCCTTACTTAAGATCTTAAATTGGAAGTCACATATTTATTAAGTTACATAAAAATGTAATGAATTTGATTTGTAATAAAAGCATTTTATTGAAACATCAGACACCATCAAAGGAACAACCCCTGTATTGGGAGTGTTGGATACAGTTGTTTATTAGGTTTTGTTTTAAACATTCAGTTGTGAATCGGCTAGTTCAATAGCAACCTCAGACACAGACATCTTTGCCACAGACAGTTTTGTTTTAAGGGTGTAATAGTCTCTAGCCACTTAAGGCTCTAACATTCCATGAAACCCATTTATCATCATTGAATGTAATCCAACAGCCGTGTTCAAACATGTACATAATATATTTTAATCAAGCGATGTAATTTGTGTGCTATAAATTTTTCCGATCTAACATTGTTACTTAAAAAAAGAATTTTGAAGTACTAAAGGTTTTACTTGCGATTTGTAAATATTAGTTTGCTTCCCTGTAATTTATGGATATCCTAATAATTTATTGTACCTAATTGTAAATCATATCCTTCAAAATTCAGTACAGTTATAAATGAATGCCATAGATTGTGCTATGTGTAAGCAGGACCCCTGCACATTTGTGCACAAATCTAGAACAAAGTGTTTATAAAAAGTATTATATCAGTCCTAAGTGTCATTTAACTGATGTAAATCTAAGTTAAAATATACTATTTGTGCAAATGTAGATATATTATTATGTATGTTGATGAATAAATAGACAAAAGTTACTTTGTTGTGTTATTTATATTATAAACTAGCTGTTCCCGCGCGCTTCGCTTCGCCTCAAAAAGTTTTCCCGTGGGAATTCCGAGATAAAAAGTAGCCTATGTTCTTTCCCAGGGTCTAGACCGTATGTGTACCAAATTTCATTTAAATCCGTTCAGTAGTTTTGGCGTGAAAAAGTAACAGACAGACACAGTTACTTTCGCATTTATAATATTAGTAAGGATAAGCGACACGACTGGACTAGAGAGAGCTTGGTGCAGGACCGACTGCTTTAGTTCAGTATATTGATCTAGGAACCTAAGAGAAATCCCACTAATATTATAAAGGCGAATGTTTGTTATTGTGCATATTTGTTACTTCACGTCAAAACGGCTGAACCGATTTTAATGTTTTTTTTTTGTAAACTGATCTTTCTTTACTGATCTTTAACCGCGGGCGCGGTGACACCGCAGGGTACCTACAGCTAGTTCACTGATAAAAGTCTAACCTGCATAGTGTATAGAGAGGCCGTGATTATTCTAAGGTAGGTATATAGCAATAATAGTTCTGCTCGACTAGTAGCAAGTCGCTAGATAGTGGCGCATCTAGCGACTTGCTACTAGTACGATAGCCGCAAAATAATATGACAGGCTAGGTAAGTTCCCGATTTTGCCGTAAGGCGTCAGTCGTGGCGCGGACACTACCACCACAGAGTGGACCTACCACAAATACCTGCCGTGGAAGCTTCGATCATAGCGTGGACGGTTAAAGCTGTAGTGCTGCCATCTGTCGAATATTTTTTAGTCCAGGTTTGAAGAAAATTTCAACTGCAGCATTTAGCTAAAATCGCAACGATGAAATAAATACAACCAAGAAGTAATTTTGGCTTAAAATACTTTATTATTTCAATATGAACAAATACAAACTGTTCTGTACAAAAAATACCTAAAACGATGATTCATTATATCACAAAAAGGAATGCATCAATTCATGGAATGTAATAGAATAGCACATGTACCTATCTACCTACGCATAAAAATTATAAGGATCAACTTTAAAACATTACCTAGTGAGTATTGGTACACTGGTATGCAGGCAAATAGGTAGATCTTTATTCTGAAGGGTAGAAGTACAATACTTTATCACGGTAGTTAAAAACATTAAAGTATAGTGAAAGGATCGTGCATAAGCCTCTCTCTTACAATCTTTGAAACAAAATGTCAGCTACCCAACGAAATATCCTGAACAAGATCTTATGTAAGAACTTTCTATGGTTTGAAGGAAGAATAACGAAACTTATGTTCTAACACATAAAGCATAGGTAATAGGGTATACTCGAAAGTGCCATAGTTGTAGCAAAATGAATGACTGATTTTATGATTTAGGTAAGTATGAATAGTAAGAAGATTTCACATTCAATTTTAACACCACGCAAAGTCACACTGCAGGCAATCTACACGCATTAAAAACATAATATATGGCAACCCTTACAGTTAAATATACCTACCGACTAATAAAGCTTTGCCTTACAAAACACTACAGGTCAAACATGTCGACATAGACTTTAGAATAAGATATTTAGAGTATTTACAAAATAGGTGGACTCTTCGTTAAAAATCTCTAAATGCACACAATAAGTACTATAAGTTATTATATGTACTTATCTATTTACATATTTTGAGTAATTTTCAAGCTAATGACCTAGTACAAAGTTACAGCATTAGGTACCTAGCTAAGTTATTTGAGACATGGGTAGGTACTTAAACATAAATTTAAAGACATTAAAAATACTATAAAACACACATTTACAAGATTCTTAACTTTTAATTTGAAACATGTACTCTGCGAATTACCTACAAGTTATTTATTTGGTTTCTCATACAAAAATATCAGATAAGTTACCTACTATGTTGCCTAGATAGGCGCTCCTATTTACAAACACTAGGTGCTAAAACAGTCTAAATATTTTTCTACGAAATTTCGCCTTTTAAAGTTGCGTAATTGTTTTACCATAAGCTGTTAACATTAAATTCTTTATATAAATAGCATCTTCAGGCCCTGTTTCTCAATGTCTGGTTAGTGGCTACCTGTAAGATAAAAGACATGCTGTCACTCTCTGTTATTATTTTTTTGACAGTGACAGCATGTCTTTTATCTTACAGGTAGCCACTAACCACACATTGTAAAATAGGGCCTCAATATTTTTAGAACACCATTAAGTAGGTACTAATACCCAGATATACTGTAGGTAGGTACTTACTCACATCTTCAAATAAATAAAATCGCTATATAACATACCTATTTAATAATTACATACAAAACATGGCAGTGAGTTCTGATTGTGTATGCAGTCTTTATACAAAATTAATTAAAGTCTTTACGTTAAATTAAATACATTTTATAGATTACAGACTAACTAATGTCTAATTGAGATTCAATGGAAATATTGTACTCAGATCTTGTAGTCTTAAACCCTAGTCTCTGCGTCATCTTCAGTAGTAGATTTCCTGAAGGAAAAAAAAGTTTTTAGAGATAGGCTATTGCACCGACACTCCATTTAGTTCAGATTGTTTATCAAACATTTAAAACGATACGTCTGTGAATAAAGGAACAATATGAATATGGTGGACGGACTCATGCTATCTGGCTTTAACTCGATCACATGACCCATGCTATCTGTACCTAATGGTAGGTATTTAAATGCTTCATATTTCCACTTATGTAACGGCCGCCATTTTAATATTGTTACTTTATTTACTGGATTATCCCTCTTTCAGTCGCTAAAAATGTATTCTTAGGTATACACCAGACTACCTTCGGGTCGTCCAGTGATTAAATTCTACCCACTAGGTCTATAGACTAACCCCCTTATTCAGAGAAAAGTTACAATACGTTTTAACTAATAAACTGTTTTGTCCCTCTCTGTCAAAGAACAAATTGTTCTTTGTCGGAGAGGGACAAAACAGTGTATTAGTTAGAACGTTCTGTAACTCCTCTATGAATAAGGGGGTAAGTTTATTAAACCATTTAGCGACTGAATGGGAATGCAATGCAGACATGCACAAAGTTATTAGACTTAGGCCCTGTTTCACAATGTCTGGTTAGTGGCTACCTGTGAGATAAAAGACATGCTGTCACACTCTGTTATTATTTTTAGACAGTGACAACATGTATTTTATCTCACTGGTAACCACTAACCAGACATTGTGAAACAGGCCCTTAATAAAGTTAAAAAGTAGGTACCTCATCTCTAAGATGTCAGATGATCGCAGCAACGCCACCGGATTAGCAAAGCAAAAGATGATTATTGTGAGTGTTTCTCATACAACCGCCACCATCTAGTGATAATTATTACAATTAACATTCAATTACAATGAAATTAAAAGTATTATAAGAAGTTTATGGAAAATAGAGTTCTACAACTCTAACTTTGCAACTGGTAAAAGATGGGAGAGTATTTTTTTTCTTAACAGTCAGTGACAGAATATGTATACAAAGAATAATAAAATAATTGTTGACCAAATACATAAACCTTTTTTGTTTCTGTTGCAAAGTTAGCTTTGTCGGAACTCGGACTCTATACCCATAAATTTAATCCCATTTAAGAAATAAAAAAACACATTTATGTAAAGGTTACGGTTGGGTACTGAAATATTATGTAAGTAAATAAAATAAATTTATAAGAGCTTACGAATTAGATAAGAGCAAAAAATATCTTACTCGCTAGTCTCTCCCATGCTGGCGAGTGGCGCCCCCATCTGTGGCGGCGGCTCTCCTGTCAAACAAATATAATTTTATTTAACACTTTCTTTATTATTATTATTTATTTAACTCAGATAACATGATCAATATAATGTGAATGTCGATTTATGAAATGTCGTCAGTCAGAGCTGTTGAGAACCGATAATGGTTGGGGTAGAAAAGTTCTAAAGTGGATTGTTGGCGGCTGATGATGATGAAGAAGCAAATATCTATAATTTTAATAGATCGACGTATAATAATGTATTTATTTGTACCTACACACAAACAGGACACAATTACATAACTACGTAATCCTAACATCATAGGTACAAAAGACGGTCTTATCACTCAAACATTTCTTCCAGACAGGGTGTCTGGTGGAATAGTTTACCTGTTTGCGCCAGGTCACTGTGCCTCAGCTGCGGGGTCTGGTTGAGCGCGCGAGTGTTGGAGTGGTCCTCCTCGGCTAAAGCGGGCAAAATAATACGTCAGAAGCGTGTTGTAAGCGGAACTCGCATAACGTGAGGAAAGTAATAAATTTTTGGTGTTCTATTGCGTTTAGAGAACTTACATTTATATTTATACTATGGAGAGTGCTGGTATATAGGGGATGGGGAACCGAGTAAGTCGTAGATTAAGGAAATAAGGTAATAATTTACTCGTTTAATTAAGAAGTAGTTAATACTTTGAAAAGTAAACAAAAGTAGAGTAGGTTCATCGAAATCAGTAACTGTAATTTGCAAATCATAAGAAAATAAGACGGTTACAAAGCTAGCGGGACAAAATCTTAAGCCACTCTAAACAAAGAAAACAAAACCCAAACTTACCAGTATACGGGAACAGATATTTATCGTGCGGATGATGTTTATCCGAGCCCTCCGACATACGATCGTTGTAATCACCGTACTGACTCTCCATCTTCCTCTGGTAATCATTCTTCAACATCGTTGCTATCCCGGAATCCCGGTAATTCGAGGGATAGCCCTCCTGCTCCCGCATGGTCACCCCGGAATCCCGGAAATCTCGGGATCCGTACAGATTAGTTTCAGGACTGAGGTATTTAGTTGGGCTGTACCCATAGTCGGATGTTCTCGATGAGAGGTATGTCTTGGAGCCGTATGGGTTGGTGGGCAGGCGGTACATAGTGGGTGAGACGGTGTAGGTGGGGTCGTAAGGGATCTGTTTGTCGGCTTCTGTTGGCACCATGCCGTATAGGAGCTCGTCTTCCATTGCTCCGTAGCTGTAAGAGTATTTAAAAATGTAAGTGGTCTCCATTGTATCTCTACTTTATCCCTAATAATAGAGCCAACATAATGAGACAATGGTATTAGAGTAGTCCTTCAGCCTACTGCAATGATGACTTTAGACAGGTTGAAACGCAGAGGTTCATTGTGGAAGGCATATAACCCACAGTAGACGATTGTTTAATGATGATGAACCCTAAATCTTCCCAAACGTTTGCCAATGCCTCTATGGGTGTTTACACAAGACATATATCAAGCCAACGCTATACGCCAGTCATGTGATAGTGCTGCCTTCGTGTAAACTATACTTAGGCCCTGTTTCACAATGCCTGGTTAGTGGCTACCTGTAAGATAAAATACATGCTGTCACTTTCTGTTATTATTTTTTTGACAGTGACAGCATGTTTTTTAATTTTTATCCCAAAGTTAGTTATTAACCAGACATTGTGAAACAGGGCCTTAAAGTTATAAGTATGAAAGAAGAGTACTAACTTGTGCGGCGGCGCTCGCCGGTAGACGTCAGACGTGAGGTCCGGCGCGGGCAGCGGCGCAGGCGACGACCCCGCCCAGCGGGCCATCGGGGGCGCGCCTTCTGATTGGAAATAGGTACATAGTTAGTTTAAAAAGCTTATACCGCAAGATTTGCTTCACCTTATAACAATTTTCACCTGGAAATTATGGGATAAAATGTAGTATATGTGTATATGCAGGTTGTCAGCTTCCTCCGTAACGAATTTCATCAAAATGATTTCAAGTAGTTTTTACATCTACATTTACAAACTTTCACATTTACAAGATTAGGATGGTTTGCCCACACAAATCTCCTTTAGATAGATAGAATAGATAGATAGAATACACTTTATTTGTACACCAAAACAGAATAATAAAATTAACAAAATGTAACTTAATTAGGGTACAAAAGGCGGTCTTATCACTAAAAGCTAATAAGATAGTTTGTAGAATATTGACGTTCTTAAAAAACTATAATTAATTCTACATATTTATAGTTTTGGATGCTAATAGGACAACGGTCATGCACTTAAAATGCTATGAGCATTTTAAGTATGTTATTATGGAGGTAGTTCTGAAGCATGACAAGATTACCTTCCGCCATACCATGCGGCCACCTGGGTGGCATGGCGAGCGGCGCGCCCTCGGTGATGTTGGGCAGGTAGCCCGCGCCGCTGTTGCTGGTGGAGCCGCGGGTCACTGGAACAACATTATACTGTTACTATTTGTCTCTATTATGTCAGACTATTGTCTGACTGAAGGTATAGACGGTATAGTGCCTGTAGTAAGTAGTTTATGACCGAGTTGTCGAGAGCTGCCTGGTCACTATAAATACTTCGGTATATCACGTAGTTCTAAATGCCTGCTTGTTACTATTTGTCTCTAAACTGGGATGACATACTTTAGAAGTACTTATGCAAACCCGACAATCTTAGTAACTGTGTTCTGCAGTGTTTTAAAAAAAGATTTGCGTCAGAAAAGTCGTAGAACAAAAACCAAACAAGCTGAATAATATTTACCACTTTTGCAACAATCTGTAGATGCAAGAGATATCAACAGTACTTATTATAAAGAACGAAAACTATATACACAAGTAGGTATCATGTTCTGCCCTCCATGTAAACTTCTCCGCCATTAAGTACGTCAAACATCTACTCACCACAGTGCCAGTACTCCTCCTATTCGAGGTCTCCTCATCATCAGACGAGTGACTCGACGCGAGGTCGAGGCAGCGCGCGGAGCCGTCGCTCTCGTTATAAAGAATGTAAACTGACTGATATCCACAAGTATCATGTGCTGCCATCTATGTAAACCGTCAGGAACTTCTCCGTCATTACGTAAGCTTCCTCATTATTTCTAGAAAAATCAAGTGCTGCCATCTATATAAACCGTCGCGAACTACTTCGCAATCTACGTCTAGAAGCATCAACTCACCAGTGCCAGTACTCCTCCTGTTGGAAGTCTCGTCATCATCAGAGGAGTGGATGGACGCGAGGTCGAGGCTGCGCGCGGAGTCGTCGATCTCGTTATAGAAGAACGTAAACTATATCCACAAGTGTCATGTGCTGCCATCTATGTAAACCGTCGGGAACTTCTCCGCTTTAAGCTTCCTAACTACATACAAATCTAGAAACATCTACTCACCAGTGCCAGTACTCCTCCTGTTGGAAGTCTCCTCATCATCAGAGGAGTGCCTGGAGGCGAGGTCGAGGCTGCGCGCGGAGCCGTCGCTCTCGTTATAAAAAACGTAAACTATACTATCAGTATCATGTGCTGCCATCTATGTAAACCGTCGGGAACTTCTCCGCCATTACGTAAGCTTCCTCATTATTTCTAGAAAAATCAAGTGCTGCCATCTATGTAAACCGTCGGGAACTTCTTCGCCATCTACGTCTAGAAGCATCAACTCACCAGTGCCAGTACTCCTCCTATTCGAAGTCTCCTCATCATCAGACGAGTGACTCGACGCGAGGTCGAGACTCCGCGCGGAGCCGTCGCTCTCGGTGTCGGTGGCCTCCTCGCCCGTCGCCGTGGAGGCTGGCTCGTTTTTGGTGGACTTGCGGCGGCGGCGCGGTTCTTCTGCGGGTTGAAGGGAAATTGTTAGGGTAACTATGGCTGTCTTCATTGCAATAGGATTAGCCAATCAGGAGGCCCTAGATGTATGCCCAGAGAGCGATGCACGTATCAGACAAAGTCGATAGATAACTAGGTGGATTTGCCTGCGCACATTTAAAGTAGAGCCCCCTAAATATTCAAGTAAGTATTTGATCAGCAAGGTCCCCCTGTATTTAATTTTGATCTAGAAGAACAATTATTTAAACACTCACCATCTCTCCTAGAGTGCAGCGAAGAGTCGAACCCGCGCAGGTAGGCCGGCATGTCGCTCGCACTCGTGTTGTAGTTGGACGTGGAGGTAGACGTATGACGCAGTTGCCCGTCGCTGCGGCTGTAGAGAAATATGTTGTTTTAAGTTGTAATCTCATTCTTCATGTTTCATCAAAATCTGTTCAGCCGTCTAAAGCGGCGTCGTTATTCAAAAAGCTCATTCAAAAGAAACCGTAAATTCA
This sequence comes from Plutella xylostella, assembly GCF_932276165.1. Classification (NCBI taxonomy): domain Eukaryota; kingdom Metazoa; phylum Arthropoda; class Insecta; order Lepidoptera; family Plutellidae; genus Plutella; species Plutella xylostella. The sequence continues at coordinate 10,429,024 of NC_064002.1, forward strand.
CTTTGACGGTCTCATAAGTCATCATAGCAAAATCAGTGAGTCTTTAGTATGATAGCTTCTTAATGAGATGATAATAACGGTAGCCATTTTGTTTTTATTAATCATATTTTGGCGCCCCGACATGGGTTGCACCAAAACAAAACCAAAGCATCTTGGCCCCCAACATGGGTCCACCCACAAAGCCACAAACATCTCTCCTTTTTTCATCAGTGTATACCCTCACCTGTAGGGGCTGGAGCTGGTCTTGTTGGTAGACCTGGACGTGGTGCTGGACGCGGAGATGCCGATGTTGCGCAGCTGCCGGCCCGCCTCCGCAGAGCTGTGGTACGCCAGGGAGGATCTGGTGGGAGGAAGGTGTTGATGAAGATGTTGTAATAATGATGTGAGGTAGTGAAGTAAAGGATGGAACTAAGTCCCCTTAAAAGAATTTGTTTTTATTGGTCACCAAAGTAACAGACGAAAAATACTTATAAATGTAAACGGCCGGCATACCTACAGCATTCACAATCGCTTGTCGTAACTTTACAAATGGAACGTGTTGTAGGTATAACATAGAAACAGAAAAACGCGAGTTTTTTTAACTACTCGTATGTTGAATGAAAAAGTGTGAGAAGTTATTATGTATGTCATACCTGTTAACACCGGTCATGGCACCGCTGCTAATGATGACCGAGGTATCAGCTAGGGGCACCTTCTTTCCCATACATTTCAGAACCGTCCTGAAACAAACATTCAATTAGAAATGAGCAGTAGTAGATGAATGAGGAAGAGCGATGGTGTGGATTTTTTCTAAGATGCTTGTGTATGTCCAGCATAGACTATTACTGAGCCTCTAGTACAGGTTTTGCATTGCACTAAAACGAATAAAGTTTAGTTTTTCTTCTGGCATCTGCATACATTATCAGTCAAAAGTTTCATGATAGTTTTCACTAGAGGTGCACTTTATTGGGAGAAACGTAAGCGTTTATAGTATTCGACATACTATCAAAACTGTACTGGACGTACTGACCAAACCTAAAGTTCCTTATTCAATAAACCCATAGGAGTTTCTTTAGCCGCTGGGATAACACTAACCGTTTAACATTCACCCTGAGGCGGCGGTTGCAGGCGTGCTGCGCGGCCACGCAGGCGGCGTGCGCCGTGACCGCCGCCGCCAGCGCCGCGCCCAGCGCCCCGCGCCGCGCCGCCTCCCGCCCAGCAGCAGCGCCGCCGCCCACGAGGAGTTAGCTAGCCAGGCAGACGCTGACTATAGACTAACCAGGGTGCGGCTGACGTGTATAAGGTACTTACAGGGCTATAGCTCGAAGAAACTCAAGTTAAAAAAAATGACATTGCTATAATAAGCTTACCTTATTTTGAAAACAAACACGCATCGCATTAATAGGGTTTGCTTTGATGTAGTTTAACAGCATACGGCTCGCAACCTAAAGCGAAAAGCGCGTGACTCGCTAAGAAACTTATACTTTATTTTAGAAATAAATGCGCATCGGAAATAATCGCGTTTGCTTTCATGTAGCTCAACAGCATACGGCTCGCAACCTAAAGCGAAGAGCGAGTGACTCGCTTGCGAGTCACCTTTGTCTACCTCTCTGTGCAATACGTTGTGAGAATACGTATTTATGTAGTTTAGCACAGCCGAATATACCTAAAGGAGTCTCTCTAGCTACTGGGGTCACACTAACCGTTTAACGTTGATCCTGAGGCGGCGGTTGCAAGCGTGCTGCGCGGCCACGCAGGCGGCGTGCGCCGTGACCGCCGCCGCCAGCGCCGCGCCCAGCGCCCCGCGCCGCGCCGCCTCGCTGCCCAGCAGCAGCGCCGCCGCCCAGGACACGGAGAGGAGGGGGAGGCAGATGATGCTGAATGCTAGGAGGGTTCTGTGGAAGAAATGGTAGGGGTTAAGTACTAGTAAGGCGACGTCGTGGGTAAAGTAGCTCGTTTGTTTTTAGATATTATGTATTTCGATGAGGACTACGACGATTTTTTTTTTCTTAACCTTTAGTGTCCCACTGCTGGGCAAAGGTCTCTCCCTGAACATTCCACTTATCCCTTTCTTGGGCCTGCTCACACCATTCCGTGTTAAAATTGTCCAAGTCGTCCCGCCATCTCCTTCTTGGTCTGCCTCTGCGCCGGCGGCCGTTGTTGGGTATCCATTTGGTGGCATTTTTTGCCCACCTCTTCGGCTGCATACGGCAGACATGCCCCGCCCAGTCCCACTTCAGTTTAGCAGTCTTGGCACCCACGTCAGCTATTTGAGTTTTGGAGCGCAGGTCGGTGTTGCGAATGCGATCTGTTCGCTTTACTCCCAAAATACTGCGCTCCATCGCTCTCTGACAAACCTTGAGTTTGGACTTTTGAGACTCAGTCAGTGACCACTGACCATGTTTGAGCACCGTAGGTTAGGACAGGCAGGATACACATGTCAATGAGTTTACGCTTCAGGGACAAAGGTAGGTTGCCCTTCATTAGCGACTTCATGGACCAGAAGCTCTTCCAGGCGTTTTCAATCCTACGATCAATTTCCTTTTCCTGCCTGTTTTCGAAGGACGCTATCTGGCCCAAATAAATGTACTCATTGACGTATTGTATTTCCTGCCCGTCTACCTCAACCCTACGTTTCGTGCTATTGGTCATAACTTTCGTCTTCGACCGGTTCATCATCATTCCAACTTCAAGGCTTGCCGTGGATAGCTCTCCCACTCAGCACCCGAGCTCCAACTACGACGATAATAGTTTGAAAAAGTAAAAAGCTCCAGGCTGCGCCCCTTAATATCTGCCTTGGCTCTAAACCTCAAGGGTGGACGATAGACGAACACACACATAAAGGTGAAGTATTTTTCATGTCATTTATCATCCATAATTGGATAATAAAATAAAAATAGTTGCATCGGGTGGCACACATCTCTTTCGCTGACGGTACACGGAGTAATAATAACCTGAGGTTGCCAGTATTGACTTGGTGGTCCCTCGCGGTGAAGGCGGCGCGCGTGGCCCCGCACAGCCACAGCAGCGCGCACGCCGCGCACGCCGCGCACGCGCCCACCACCCACCACACGGCGCCCTCGTGCACTGATACCCAGCAACTGTTGGGGGGGAAAAGGTGATGTTTTATGATTGGAAGTAGCTAAAACAATGGGGGTGTTTTATGAGTGGAAGTTTGAAAACATTGGTGGAAAGCTTCGGGAAGTTTCGGGGTAGCGTTATCTTTCTAGAACTTATAACGTTGCTAACAGCTCCGTTTAACAGCTCCTATTTGACGTTCCTTTAGAAAAAGGGCTGTGCAAAAAAAAAAGATCCCGACGAATTGAGAACCTCCTCTTTTTTAAGTCGGTTAAAAAGGTAACTAGAACCAAAGGAAGTAGGTACAATAAACTTGTACAAAATATCAATTTAGACGATGTCAGCCAGTGTATGTTACATTGATTTTATTTATTTATTTTATTTATTTATTTTAACACCAACATAAACTCAGCATTTCAAAATTACCCATCGATCGACAGCTAACAAACAAAATCATCGACACTCACAACAAATTATTCCCATACTGGTGCTGGTGATGCGCTACACTCAGCGCCAGCAACACGGCCGGGGCTCCGTAGGCCGCACATAAATGGTACGGAGCGCCGCTGTGGTTCACATCTCGGAGCTCTCTCACCAGCCGCCGTAGTTGATAGGCGTCACAAGCTGTCCAAGCGAAGGAGGCCACCCAGAAGTAGTGGAGGCCCATGGCGATTAGCTTGCACGCGAACTGGAATGGAGAGGGAGGTTGAATTGTGTGGTTTTGGGGAGATAAGAAGGTTCTCCTGTAGATAAGATATTATTTATTTGTTAAACACAATAATGGATAAATGAATGGTAGGGTCAACTACGAGTCCAGCTACCGTATACCACAACCGACACATAAGAACAAGCTAGCGACGATGCTTATGGATTGTTAATTGCAAATTTTCGGTGGTGGTATCTCTACAAAATATAGTCATTTCAGTCTGAAATCATTTGCCTTATTGTTTCTCTCGAGACTGATAGTAACCATTAGGGTATGATATTTATTATCTAGGTCTCGAGTACAGGCCGAGCGACCAAACGTAGTGTCGGAAGCCATTCAGGCCGCTAGACTGACAACCTTGGGTATCCGGTATTGGTTGGACCAGGGTGGCTGAAAAAACCATGTTTTTGCGCTTTATTGGCGACATTTATGTCCAACAATCCTCGTATTCTCACCTCATTCTGCACAAGCTCAGTCCTCGCCTTCAGCGCCACCAGATACAGCACGTGTGACGTCACGACGCAGAACAGCAGATGGCTGTGTATGGTGTTGGACACGGTGCCGGCGCGCGACACCACCAGTGCTAGCCATGTGACTGTTAGTAGCGGGATGGAGATGAGGAAGGCTGTGTAGGAGGTCACGGCTTCGAGGAGAGATGGCTCGGGGATGAACTGCAAGAAAAAAATGATGTTTTAGGGTATGTTGCCGAGATAATACCTAAGAGCTTAATTATTTATACGGACTTGTTGGTGGGTGGGATGACACACACACGCACTCACGCCTTGTACTAATGTACTCCCTTGCGGGGTAGGCAGAGGTGCGTTGCTGCACCCACTTTTCGCCAGAGTGTTATGTTAGTCCCATGTAATAGGGCGTCGGTCTGTTTTAAAGATAATGATAATAATTGTATATAATTATAAGATCAAGATCGTTAACCCGGCCCAACGAATGATAGAGTCCAATTCTCTATTATTCAGTTGGGTAAATCTCATCTGGCGCGTCCACGTCGCGGGAGTGGGCATTGCGCATCCTAGTAGGCCGGGGCGCTGCGATGGCAAAGTTCAGTGTGAGGACCCAGTACTGTGGGGTATAACACGGTCCCCTGCCTAGGGTTACAGGTGAAGACCTCAACGGCAACAGCGGCGGAGAAGACAGGCTTCGGAACGGCAATGTTGGCGGAAGAGGCACCGGATCTGGAATACCGTTAGGCGCGAGTAAAGACCAACTTGAAAAGCGGCAGTTCCTGCAACGAAACCAGCTCCCCACGTATCGACTTGTTCTTTCCTGAGGATTCAGCTGGGGACGTCGAGAGAGTGCCACAGATGCTGGGCAAGTCTGTGTCACTTAACTGTGTCCCAGGCGATACAGCGCTTGTGGAGAGGTCACTTCACCCGTGCCAGGCACGGATAACAACACGGAGAGCCACAATTACCAGCAGTGGCGGATTTACAAATTTGCCGCCCGTAGACCATTAAATTTTTGCCGCCCCTACTGACTTTTGAAATTCAATAGTTATATGCGTAGCATACGCAGACGATGCGACGTGAATCATACGCGCGGCGGCATTCCAGAGCCGCATTCTTCGCATACCACAGCGCGGCGTGATGACTCATCGGCCAAGCGCGCCCTGCGCGCTCTCCTCGCGGTGCCGCCGACGACCCGATGCCCGCTGCTCTGCTCGACGTCCGCTTCCCACGACGACGGGCGCTCCACTGACTGCGCGCCCGCGCCAGCTGTTTATATATCAGCCGCGACCGGCGCAGGCCTACACCACCGTACAGCGCTGGGGCCGCGCATGCGCAGTAGTTAAGAGTGTCCTAAATCCTAGCTATATAAGAACGACTGATTCAATGAATAAATGAGTATTGTGAACTTGTAATTCGTCTTTAACTCATCTCACTGCTAGTACTCGAGCTGTTACAGTGGTGACCCTCCGACTTTAAGAACACCTGAAGATGGAAAAATCTGAAGACCTGATCAAAGATGCCACACCGGTACTGGCACCTTCACCTGCGTCGACGAGCAATCAGCAAGCGGAGCTAGCTGCAATCTCCGTGCAGTCGCGACTACTCCCGTTCTGGCGTGAAATTCCTCGCGCCTGGTTCCTGCAGTTCGAAGCTGTCGTCGACCCACTGAAGACTTCAGATGACCAGAAGTTCCGCTACGTGCTGCAACAACTGCAGCCAGTGGACCTTCAACATGTCACGGATATTTTGTACCGACCGCCCGAGACAGGAAAATACGCGACGATTAAGCAAAGATTGCTCACCGTGTATGAGAAATCCGAGGTGAAGAACTTCCAGCAGCTCATACGAGGACTAGAGCTGGGAGATCAGAAACCTTCTCAGCATCTGCGGAAAATGCGCGAGCTCAGCAACGGCCTTATAACTGAAGAAGGCTTGCGCATCGAATGGTTGGACCACCTACCGGCTCAGCTACGTGTCGTGCTGTCCGTGAACTCCGAGTCGTCACTGGACACCCTAGCTGCGATGGCGGACAAGATGCTGGAGTACTCAGAGCCCACAACGATAGCCGCAGTACAGAATAGTCACACGACTTACACGCCAAATACAGCCGACGTCACAGTCTCGGCGCAACTATGCGTACTTAGCAAGCAGTTAGAAAAACTGTCGCTGGAAGTAGCGGAATTGCGAGGCCGGCAACAGGAGCGCAGACCCTACCGAGGACGTCCCAGGTCCCGATCCAGGTCATGGTCACGGCAACGGCAAGCCCCACGACCGGGAACTGATACGTGGGAATGCAAATACCACTGGCGATTCAGCGACAGGGCAACGCGCTGCGAATCCCCGTGCTGCAAGAGGAAGAAAATGTCGGAAAACTAGAGCCGACACCGACCGTGGCGGAGGTCGGTGTTGCCAGCGGAAGCAACCGCCTGTGTGTCTTCGATCGCAACACTAGAGAGCGTTTCCTCGTCGACACAGGCGCCGACATCTCCGTGTTAGCCGCCACCAACAAGAAAACGCAAGTCAACAGCGCCTACAAGTTGTACGCGGCAAATGATACGCCGATCAACACCTATGGAGAGCGAACACTACGACTGGACCTAGGACTCAGGCGCTGCTTCCAGTGGACATTCATAGTGGCGGATGTGAAAACGTCGATTCTCGGTGCCGACTTCCTGCGCAACTTCAAGCTGCTGGTAGACCTGCACAAGAAAAAACTAGTGGACAGAATAACGGAGCTCGCAGTGGACACCATCGAAGTCCGTACCAGTGAAGAGTCCATCCACGTCATCAGCTCCGACCAAGCATCACATCCTGACGAAGTTCCCGGACATCCTGCGACCGATGTCACTCAAGGCGCCGGCTAAGCATGACGTCATACACCACATAGAGACGACTGGCCCACCGGTGTACGCGAAACCGCGACCCCTGCCGATACGTGGGTCGACGACAGCTTCGAACTGCAGGAACCAGGCGCGAGGAATTTCACGCCAGAACGGGAGTGACGCTGAACGTGAACAAGTGCGAATTTGGTCAAGAGAAACTGAACTTCCTGGGCTACGAAGTATCAGCTGAAGGAATACGACCTACAGAAGAGAGGATAAAGGCAATCTCTACTTTCCCGAAACCGAAGACGGTAGTAGAGTTGCGACGTTTTCTCGGAATCCTCAACTTCTACAGAGAGTGCCTGCCTCGCCAAGCTGAGCAACAAAGCGCGCTGAATAAACACTTACACAACCGGAAGAAAAATGATAAGACGCCGATTGAATGGACGCCGGAGTCGGACTCGGCCTTCGAAAAATGCCGCCAAAGCATTTTGGAAGCCACCACGCTCTCATACCCAGTTCACGGCAGCTCACTGGGACTCATGACCGATGCATCTGACCTCAGCCTAGGAGCGGTGCTGCAGCAACGCGTCAACGGAGTCTGGAGACCGCTGGCATTCTTTTCAAAAGCGATGAGCGAGACGCAGCGACGCTACAGTGTGTACGACCGCGAACTGCTAGCCATGTACACAGCCGTGAAGCACTTCAGACGGCTAATAGAGGGATGTGACGTCACCATCTACACAGACCACAAGCCACTCACCTACGCAATGAGCAGACCGGCAAGCAGTAGTGACACACCCCGGCGAGAGCGGCAACTCCACTTCGTGAGCCAATTCTGCACGAAGATAGGGTACGTGAAGGGGGAAGACAATGCAGTGGCAGACTCTCTATCACGTATAGAGGAGATAGCATGTCCATCGGCCATCGACTACAACAAACTGGCCGCAGATCAATCGTCGGACGAGGAATTAAGAAAACTAAGATCACAATCCAATCTTATGTTCACAGATGTCGCACTGCCGGGGCTGAGTCACACTATCACCTGCGAGACGTCTACAGCGACGCCCAGACCGTACCTGCCGCCGGCATACCGTGGTGCTGCATTCAAAGCGCAACACGACCTGTGCCACCCGGGGATACGAGCGACCAAGAAGCAGCTGGCAGCAAAGTTCTTCTGGCCATCGATGAACAAGGACGTAGGCGAATGGACGAGGACGTGCATCAGCTGCCAGCGTGCGAAAGTACATCGGCATGTCGTCACCCCACTCGGCGAGTTCCCGCCATCCGCACGGTTCGAGCACGTCCACATCGACATCGTCGGGCCGCTACAACCGTCAAACGGATACCGCTACTGTGTAACCATGATCGACCGCTGCACAAGTTGGCCTGAAGCAGTACCAGTAAGCGAAATCACAGCGGAAGCCGTAGCCAAGGCCTTCTACGAGAACTGGCTGGTTCGGTTTGGAATGCCAATCCGGTGTACAACCGACCAGGGCCGGCAATTTGAGTCCTCGCTGTTCAGCACACTGATGAAGAGATTCGGCATCAACAAGATCCACACCACTGCATTCCACCCGCAAGCAAACGGCAAGGTAGAGCGATGGCACCGCACCTTCAAGGCAGCGCTAATGGCGAGAGGCGCTACCGTGACATGGAGCGACGAACTACCTACGGTGCTACTCGGCCTGCGCACGGCGATACGCGAGAACGCGCTATGTCCCGCGCAGATGACCTACGGAGCGACTCTACGAGTACCATCGGATTTTTTTGTACCTACACAGTCCAAAATTGAAGATGCAGACTACGTGCGGCGACTGACGGACACCATGGCCGCGATATCACCTGTGCAGAAGGCACGAGCAACGAGAGAGCGACCATTCATCTACAAGGACCTACGAACATGCTCACACGTCTTCGTGCGCAACGACACGGTCAGAAAACCGCTCACACCTCCCTACGACGGCCCGTACGAAGTATTGGAACGGAGCGAAAAATACTACAAGTTACGGTTGCCTCTACGCACGGCAGTGATATCACTGGACCGCCTCAAGCCAGCTTACATAAGCAAAGAAGCAGACGAGTCGGCAGCAGTACCTACAGCTACATCTACAAGCTACACAACACGGTCAGGACGGACCGTAAAGCAAACCGTACGCTTCGCTTGAGGGGGAGTACTATGCGTAGCATACGCAGACGATGCGACGTGAATCATACGCGCGGCGGCATTCCAGAGCCGCATTCTTCGCATACCACAGCGCGGCGTGATGACTCATCGGCCAAGCGCGCCCTGCGCGCTCTCCTCGCGGTGCCGCCGACGACCCGATGCCCGCTGCTCTGCTCGACGTCCGCTTCCCACGACGACGGGCGCTCCACTGACTGCGCGCCCGCGCCAGCTGTTTATATATCAGCCGCGACCGGCGCAGGCCTACACCACCGTACAGCGCTGGGGCCGCGCATGCGCAGTAGTTAAGAGTGTCCTAAATCCTAGCTATATAAGAACGACTGATTCAATGAATAAATGAGTATTGTGAACTTGTAATTCGTCTTTAACTCATCTCCCTGCTAGTACTCGAGCTGTTACAGTTAAATCCTGTTATTAGATGATCGTGAACTTAATTATATATTTCTGTCATTGACTAGATTATTTTTGCAACCCGCTATGTACTGAAAGTTTAATTTTGATATAAACAGGTTTATATATAAGTATATGTTACTGTAAAAGCCCGAACAACGGTTAATCCTAAGATTTACGCGTAAAACCTAAGATTTACCAACTCTTAATGGTAAAAGCCCGAAAGATTTTGCGATTCGCACTTTTACCACTATTCACTTGGTAAATCTTAGGATTTACATTAAGGCACGGTAAATGTTGAAAAAGCCAGGTTATAACTTATTACCTCCGTAGTCGAACAAAGCGTCCGTAGTCGAGCGGGCTTCAGTGATCGAAACTGATCACTGAGGTTTAGCAACAACCAGCATGGTCAGCCATTGGATGGGTGACCGATTTCAAGTGGTTCTTTTCTGGATGCTTTCGTGCTTCGGACGGGACGTTAAGCCGTGGGTCCCGGTTGCTGCTTCGGCAGCAGTCGTTAAGCCTAGTCAGAGGCCTTCGGGCGGCTTGAAAACGTCTGACAGTCGGGTTGCCCACTTACCCGACAACTCGCTCAGCACAAGCTTGCTTGTGTTGCGTCCACCAACCCGCACTAGGCCAGCGTGGTGGACTAGATCGAAACCCTTCCTTCATTGGAAGGAGACCCGTGCCCCAGCAGTGGGGACGTAATGAGTCGTGATGATGATGATAACTTATAACTAACCGAACTTAAGAAAATATTTATTATTGCATTCTACTTTACTCGACGTCAACAATAATAATACGTGAAAATTATTTTACTTCCGGTTTCCGTGTTTAAATTATCGTTCAGTGAATGAGTGAAAATAAAGTTATTTTCCAATAATCCAGCATTCAATGATAATTCGCATCTATATATGTCAATAATTAACAAAAAAAATACCTATAATATCCATTCTGTTATGTTTTTGAGAAGACATTTTAATAGTTTAATTTTAACTATTTAGGAAATAATTTAGAGGTGGATAATAATTACAAAATGAAAAAATATATGATTATTACACATTGTTAAAATAATTATAGGGTACGTGAAGGGGGAAGACAATGCAGTGGCAGACTCTCTATCACGTATAGAGGAGATAGCATGTCCATCGGCCATCGACTACAACAAACTGGCCGCAGATCAATCGTCGGACGAGGAATTAAGAAAACTAAGATCACAATCCAATCTTATGTTCACAGATGTCGCACTGCCGGGGCTGAGTCACACTATCACCTGCGAGACGTCTACAGCGACGCCCAGACCGTACCTGCCGCCGGCATACCGTGGTGCTGCATTCAAAGCGCAACACGACCTGTGCCACCCGGGGATACGAGCGACCAAGAAGCAGCTGGCAGCAAAGTTCTTCTGGCCATCGATGAACAAGGACGTAGGCGAATGGACGAGGACGTGCATCAGCTGCCAGCGTGCGAAAGTACATCGGCATGTCGTCACCCCACTCGGCGAGTTCCCGCCATCCGCACGGTTCGAGCACGTCCACATCGACATCGTCGGGCCGCTACAACCGTCAAACGGATACCGCTACTGTGTAACCATGATCGACCGCTGCACAAGTTGGCCTGAAGCAGTACCAGTAAGCGAAATCACAGCGGAAGCCGTAGCCAAGGCCTTCTACGAGAACTGGCTGGTTCGGTTTGGAATGCCAATCCGGTGTACAACCGACCAGGGCCGGCAATTTGAGTCCTCGCTGTTCAGCACACTGATGAAGAGATTCGGCATCAACAAGATCCACACCACTGCATTCCACCCGCAAGCAAACGGCAAGGTAGAGCGATGGCACCGCACCTTCAAGGCAGCGCTAATGGCGAGAGGCGCTACCGTGACATGGAGCGACGAACTACCTACGGTGCTACTCGGCCTGCGCACGGCGATACGCGAGAACGCGCTATGTCCCGCGCAGATGACCTACGGAGCGACTCTACGAGTACCATCGGATTTTTTTGTACCTACACAGTCCAAAATTGAAGATGCAGACTACGTGCGGCGACTGACGGACACCATGGCCGCGATATCACCTGTGCAGAAGGCACGAGCAACGAGAGAGCGACCATTCATCTACAAGGACCTACGAACATGCTCACACGTCTTCGTGCGCAACGACACGGTCAGAAAACCGCTCACACCTCCCTACGACGGCCCGTACGAAGTATTGGAACGGAGCGAAAAATACTACAAGTTACGGTTGCCTCTACGCACGGCAGTGATATCACTGGACCGCCTCAAGCCAGCTTACATAAGCAAAGAAGCAGACGAGTCGGCAGCAGTACCTACAGCTACATCTACAAGCTACACAACACGGTCAGGACGGACCGTAAAGCAAACCGTACGCTTCGCTTGAGGGGGAGTACTATGCGTAGCATACGCAGACGATGCGACGTGAATCATACGCGCGGCGGCATTCCAGAGCCGCATTCTTCGCATACCACAGCGCGGCGTGATGACTCATCGGCCAAGCGCGCCCTGCGCGCTCTCCTCGCGGTGCCGCCGACGACCCGATGCCCGCTGCTCTGCTCGACGTCCGCTTCCCACGACGACGGGCGCTCCACTGACTGCGCGCCCGCGCCAGCTGTTTATATATCAGCCGCGACCGGCGCAGGCCTACACCACCGTACAGCGCTGGGGCCGCGCATGCGCAGTAGTTAAGAGTGTCCTAAATCCTAGCTATATAAGAACGACTGATTCAATGAATAAATGAGTATTGTGAACTTGTAATTCGTCTTTAACTCATCTCCCTGCTAGTACTCGAGCTGTTACAGTTAAATCCTGTTATTAGATGATCGTGAACTTAATTATATATTTCTGTCATTGACTAGATTATTTTTGCAACCCGCTATGTACTGAAAGTTTAATTTTGATATAAACAGGTTTATATATAAGTATATGTTACTGTAAAAGCCCGAACAACGGTTAATCCTAAGATTTACGCGTAAAACCTAAGATTTACCAACTCTTAATGGTAAAAGCCCGAAAGATTTTGCGATTCGCACTTTTACCACTATTCACTTGGTAAATCTTAGGATTTACATTAAGGCACGGTAAATGTTGAAAAAGCCAGGTTATAACTTATTACCTCCGTAGTCGAACAAAGCGTCCGTAGTCGAGCGGGCTTCAGTGATCGAAACTGATCACTGAGGTTTAGCAACAACCAGCATGGTCAGCCATTGGATGGGTGACCGATTTCAAGTGGTTCTTTTCTGGATGCTTTCGTGCTTCGGACGGGACGTTAAGCCGTGGGTCCCGGTTGCTGCTTCGGCAGCAGTCGTTAAGCCTAGTCAGAGGCCTTCGGGCGGCTTGAAAACGTCTGACAGTCGGGTTGCCCACTTACCCGACAACTCGCTCAGCACAAGCTTGCTTGTGTTGCGTCCACCAACCCGCACTAGGCCAGCGTGGTGGACTAGATCGAAACCCTTCCTTCATTGGAAGGAGACCCGTGCCCCAGCAGTGGGGACGTAATGAGTCGTGATGATGATGATAACTTATAACTAACCGAACTTAAGAAAATATTTATTATTGCATTCTACTTTACTCGACGTCAACAATAATAATACGTGAAAATTATTTTACTTCCGGTTTCCGTGTTTAAATTATCGTTCAGTGAATGAGTGAAAATAAAGTTATTTTCCAATAATCCAGCATTCAATGATAATTCGCATCTATATATGTCAATAATTAACAAAAAAAATACCTATAATATCCATTCTGTTATGTTTTTGAGAAGACATTTTAATAGTTTAATTTTAACTATTTAGGAAATAATTTAGAGGTGGATAATAATTACAAAATGAAAAAATATATGATTATTACACATTGTTAAAATAATTATGTTGATTTAAAGGTTTTAAAATGACTGTTCATAAAAAATAATATAAATTCTGAAAGAAAATAATTTAAGTTTTTGATTGAAATAAATGAATAGGTAATAATTAAGCTTTGTTTTATTCCCAAAACCAACTTTTACTAGGTGTCAGTGGTAAAACCTAGCATTTACCAAATTCTAATGGTAAAAGCCCGAAAAAAATGACCCATTTTCACAAATCCTTACATTTACCAACTCATGTTGGTAAATCGTAAGATTTACTGGTGAATCCTAGGATTTACCATTGTTCGGGCTTTTACAGTAACATATACACTATTAAAATCAAAACAAAAAAAACCCGACTTTAGAGCGCTTTAAAGACTTAAAACCTCTGTAACGGCTCATTCTCTAACCCTAACAACTCTTACCAAACACTTTTTTTGTTAAATATGTTTATTGCACATTTAAAAACAATACAATAAATGTCTATTAAAATATGTAACAATTAGTTAATGGTGACAGACAATAAGTTCAAATAATTTTACATTACTTATTTTCTTCGGCGATTTTAATTTTGCAAAATTATAAATTAAGTATACTGTCATATCAAATATTTTTCATGAGTTCTGACTATGCACAAAATAGATTATTAAGCTTTTCTTAAAGTAGATCTTAGATAGTATTTACCCCGTTTTAAGCAAGAAAAGTGCACAGTGCCATGCGAAATGCTATATCAGTTTTGATAAATATGCTCCAAATTATGTTTTTGCAGTGAAAAAGATAGATTTAGTAATAATCCAGAATCTGGTTTTATCGAAATTCTTTCAGAAGAAACGTGGCATTGAAAGTGTAGGCATTCCTTAACTAAATCAGATTCTAAATTATAAGGATATTTTTTTTTAACGAAATGGCCGTTAGGGTCGATGGTAACAATTCACTCATTTTAGTTGGAAAAGAAAACTTCTCGTTTAACTCGTGTGGTAGGCCTTTTGCCATTTCTCTAACTCGGAAACGAGCCGATCTACATCGTAATATTTAAAACAATATTGGGTACACGAAGTTGTGGAGAGATGGTGCTTATGCTAGGCTCCGAAGATCCTGTGTTACGAGTTTTTTATTATTTAATTTTTATTGAAACGCTATTAGAATATTTTAAAATTTATGGTCACATAAATACAAAAGTATACCTCAGTATATATTAAAGTGCGTTTATTAATCGTTTATTTATATATGGACTATGTACAGTTGTATAAGTACAATTATAAAAAAAAACTGTTTAAAAAAATTAGCTAAATTTGCCGCCCCTCGAAATCTGCCGCCCTAGGCACTGGCCTTTTTGGCCTATAGGTAAATCCGCCACTGGTTACCAGTCATAAGCTCATATAAATGGACGTATATTATGGGCGCTAGGGGTGTCTCTCGACGGTGGGAAAGTCCATTGCGACTTATTGGCCAGTCACCGCCCGCCTTAAACTGGGCAGCCCCCAGTCAATTAGGTACTGACCCGTCCCTCATTGTTGTGCTTTATTGGGGTAAATAGAGCAGCAAGTAAATTGTACAAATGATGAGTCATTCATTTACCCAAAAACAAAACAAAACATAAAATTGCACCAAACACAACCGACCTACGCTTTGCCACATGGAATGTTAGGACCATGACACCTGGTCAGGATGAACCTGTCGACGACATTCCATCGGTACGAAAAACAACTACCATCGACAGAGAACTGCTTCGTATGCGTGTGGATGTGGCGGGCCTGCAGGAGACGAGACTATCGGGAGAGGGCAGTCTGCGCGAGGAAAACTACACTTTCTGGTGGAAAGGCAGGGACGAAGGCGAGAGACGTGACTATGGTGTTGGCATAGCTATCAGAAACCATCTGCTAGACTGCACTGAATCACCGGTGTGCATATCCGAACGCTTAATTACTGTTCGATTCATGACGGAATCTGGTCCAATCACAGTAGTATCAGCATACGCACCGACCCTTAAAGCCGAAGCACATGTAAAAGAAGCTTTCTACCAAAGCCTGGGCGAGTGCATGGAGGGAATAAGCAAGTCCGATAAGCTTGTCCTACTTGGAGACTTTAATGCGAGAATTGGTCGGTCCAACGAGAACTGGCCAGACTGCATGGGTAAACATGGAATAGGTAACATAAATGACAATGGCCAACGCCTTTTAGAACTATGTGCCACACATCAGCTTTGCGTCACCAACACCTATTTTAAAAACAAACCTGCACATAAGGTTTCCTGGAAACATCCTCGCTCGGGTCACTGGCATCAGTTAGACCTCATCATCACCAGACGGCGGGACTTACGCGATACGCTTAACTCTCGCGCTTACCACAGTGCGATTTGCGACACCGACCACGCCCTCGTCATTGCCAAGACTCGTCTTACGTCCAAAAAGTTTCATGCTTCCAAGACCAAAAATAAGAGACAAGCCATTCTCAATATTCCACGTAGACCAGATGAGGCACAACTAACAAGGTTCCATGAATTTATAGAAAAACATTTATCGGACAGCCACCTCAAAGGAATAATAGACCTGGAGACACTTTGGAACAAAATAAAGGTGACACTGCTGGTAGCTGCTAAGAGAGTATTTGGCAAGAAGGCTAAAGAGAAGACAGATTGGTATTCAGAGTTCGAAGAACTTCTTCAACCACTCGTTGAGGCCAAAAGGAAAGCACATATAAACCTGGTTGCCAACGGAAACGACCACACAAAGAGTGCTTTCAAAATTGCTAAAGCAAACCTCCAGCGTACCGCACGGCAATGCGCGAACCAGTATTGGATAGACCTCTGCACATCCATACAACATTGTCACGACATTGGTGATATTCGAGGCATGCATCAGGGAATCAAGCGGGCCATGGGACCGGTAGCTAGAAAACGTGCGACCATCAAGGACACGGACGGGTCCCCGATAAGCGATAAATCCCTCCAACTAGATCGCTGGGCGCGGCACTACAACAATTTGTACTTTGAGGAGGTAAACATCAGTCCTGAGGCTGCTAGAACTATACCTCATTTTCCTACACTTGAAAGCCTAGATACACCTCCTACATTTGCCGAATTTCTGCGCGCTCTGCAAGCATTAAAAACCGGGAAAAGTACAGGCAGTGATAACATACCAGCTGAGCTGATCAAGCTTCCAGCCGCTACTAATCCCTTATACGTGCTGCTGCTTCGCTGTTGGGAGATGGGCACCGTGCCACAGGAAATGAGGGATGCCAACATTGTCACACTTTATAAAGGAAAAGGAGACCGTGGCGTATGTGACAACTACAGGGGAATATCACTGCTTAGTGTCGTAGGTAAAGCTTTTGCCAGAGTCATACTGTCCAGACTACATATCTTGGCTGACAGAGTATACCCAGAGTCACAGTGTGGCTTTCGCGCAAACAGATCGACAACTGACATGATTTTCACCCTTCGCCAGCTTCAGGAAAAATGTCGTGAACAACGCAAACCACTATTTATGGCATTCGTCGACCTAAACAAGGCTTTTGACACCGTCAGCAGAAATGGCCTCTACGAAGTCCTAAATAAAGTCGGTTGCCCGCCGAAGATGCTCGCCCTAATCAAGTCCTTTCATGATAACATGCGCGGGTGCGTTGTTTTTGATGGGGATGTATCAGCAGCATTTGACGTCAACCGTGGAGTAAGGCAAGGCTGCGTTTTGGCTCCAACTCTCTTCGGCATATTCTTTTCGGCGCTTCTATCTGCTGCCTTTGATGGATCCGAGGAAGGAGTGCACCTGCATACGAGACACGACGGAAAGCTCTTCAATATAAACCTTTTGAAGGCCAAGAGAAACCGTCTTGACCTACTCGTCAGAGAACTGCTCTTCGCCGACGATGCCGCAATTGTGGCCAACACCGAAGAAGAACTTCAGCACCTGGTCACGCGATTTGGTCGGGCATGTGACATGTTCTCAATGAGTGTAAATACCAGGAAAACAGTCGTTATGGCACAAGGCACAACTATTCCGCCTACGATTACACTCAACGAGTCCACGCTGCAAGTGGTTGACCACTTCTGTTACCTAGGCTCAACAACCACGTCTAACTTGTCCAATGACAAAGAAATTGACTCCCGCATTGGCAGAGCTTCAACGGCATTTGGGAAGCTGTACACAAGGGTGTGGAGAAATTCTAAGCTCACCACCCGAACCAAAGTCCTTGTGTACAATTCATGCGTTCTCAGTACCTTACTGTATGGTTCTGAAACTTGGACAACCTACAGAAAACAGGAGCGCCGTATTAACGCATTTCACATGCGCTGCCTGCGGATAATTATCGGAGTCTCGTGGAGGGACAAGGTTACCAACGAATGCGTCCTCAACACCACACGCACGACCAGCATTACTGCCATCCTGAAGCAGAGACGCCTGCAATGGCTGGGGCATGTCCAAAGACAGGACACAGAAAGACTGCCCCGTAGAGTGATGTTGGGACAACTGGCCAATGCTACCAGACCAGTTGGGCGGCCATTACTGAGATTCAAGGACTCATGCAAGCGCGATATGGACGACTTCGAGATAGATAAAGATAACTGGGAGTCCCTGGCATTGGACAGACCAGTATGGAGACAACTGCTGCATCAGGGCAAATCAAAACACGATGGGAAATGGTTGGAAAAGTTAAAAACTAAGAGGCTTAATCAACATCTGGAAGCATCGCCAAACCCGAATTATGCCTGTGTCCGATGTGGCAAGCAGTGTAAGGCCCGTATAGGCCTGTTCAGCCACATGAGAAAATGTGGCTCCCAAAACCCACAGCCGCTGTAACAATCATCTGTCAAGATGCAGTGGCCAATGATGATGATGATGTAATAGGGGGCGAGCCTATTGCCATTTTACGGGCTCATCCAAGACCCGAGAACAAATATCTGTGTTTAAACAAATATCTGCCCCAGCCGGGAATCGAACCCGGGACCATCGGCTCAGTAGTCAGGGTCACTAACCTCTACGCCATTCGGTCGTCATTTTCGGGTGGGATGACTTATGAGTTTTCAACGGAAATGCAGTTTTAAAACCATTGTTTTGTTGTTCAAATAAGCAACCATATCGAAATACTTGTTCGATAGAGACTAAAGTCGTTAAGTTCCAAAACTGACACAGATGTTCCGTTATCCAGATTTAGAGACAGAATTTTCTTCTTTACTTGTAATGAAACATTTATGAAATATACTATCATATTTTAAGCTTTTCAAAGATTTACTTATTATGCAAGTGGCTTTCTATGCAATATTAGGTATATTGTACCAGCCCTCTCATTATCACATAAACCCTATCTAAACATATAAAAACCTTAAAAACCAATAAACACCCTCCTTTTTCTTTGAAGTCGGTTGAAACCACTCACCTCAACATCAACAACATCTACCAGGACCGCAAAGGTGGACTGATGGTTGCACGTGCAGTTGACTAGCAGCGGCTCTCCAGAGTACGGCGACCAATCGTAGTCGACTTTAATATACCTACATAGGTCCACCAACCCGCGCTATACCAGCGTGGTGGACCAGACCTAAACCCTTCCTTCATTGGAAGGAGACCCGTGCCCCAGAAGTGAGGACGTGATGATGATGATACCTACATAAAAAGTTGAATTCCAACATAGAACCTCCGTACTTTAAGTAAATTAAAACCTGAAAACTCACCTCAACATCAACAACATCTACCAGGACCGCAAAGGTGGACAGATGGTTGCAGGTGCAGTTGACTAGCAGCGGCTCTCCCGAGTACGGCGACCAGTCGTAGTCGATCTCTGTGTGGCACCCCACTCGGGACCATTCGCCGTGGCTGGGGGTGGAAATATTGTTATTCTTCTTATCGTGTCTGTTACCTATTTAAGTTTGGCACCGTGGCAAAAGGTTTGGGTGCCGACGGGTGCGCGGGATGTATATAAGAAACTAGCTGTTACTCTTTCACGCCAAAACTACTGAACGGATTTGAATGAAATTTGGTATACATATAATCTAGACCCTGAGAAAGAACATAGACTACTTTTTATCCCGGAATTCCCACGGGAATACTTTTTAAGGCGAAGCGTACCTGGGGGGACAGCTAGTTTATATTATAAGTTAGGATAGGATTAAAGGGCAACCGTGCATTGTAGTGTAGGAATTTGTCCAGGTGTGCGGCAGTTCATAATCTACGTGAAATTCGGCAGCAAATACATTTTTTGATATTGCAGTAAAGAATCTACACTAGACTACAAAGTAAACTATTATAACTATTATATAATAATTATATGAAACCCTTTACCCTCTCAAAGTAGACCAATGAACGCATTGCGGATTGGTCCTCGAACTAAACGTATCTTTGTCTATGTCCAGCCACATTTGCAGTCGTATCGGCGTCTTCAACGTTATGCCACCCAAACTCTTATACACCAACTTCTTAACCCCATCTTTGGTAACATTCCCACTATTTCTCGATTCTTTAGAATCCATAGTTAACGCCATAACCTTCGGTCCATTTTCGCCGTCAATTTTTTCAGGTAAGTTGTCAGTCTCATTTTCTTGCATGTTGGTATTGGATGGGTTTTCTTGTTTTTTGTACGTTGGTTGTATCACTACTGGGGCGTGGTCATCGTCTTGGGGCCACGGGGTTTTAGGGTTGGGGTTTTGATGATTCGAGTGGGGATGTGGACTGTTAGGGTTGCCTCTGTTGTTGTAGGTTATACCTGGAAACAAATAGAAAATAGAAACTATACTGCAGTATCTGTGAAAACTACAAAGAGCTGTTTTGTATATGACTCAGAGTTACGCAAAAGATAATTTTACAGGTCCTGTGTCTCTCATTCTAAGATGTTTTCTACCATCAGCTTCCATTCTAATACTATCGGCTAGGCTACATTTACTTGACTAAGGTCTTCCAAGCTGATTGGAGGCTGCCCTACCCCACATTATCCAAAATTACCCTTTAATCATACAAATAAAACAGGACCTATTGTATCTAAAACACATACCTTCATCATACTGCCTCACACTGCCATCCGAGTACCTCGTATACACATACTGAGGCACAAATAGCGCCACTTGCAATATGGCCGACCCAACTGTCATATTGACCCCCCATCTTCTTGACACAGACTCGTCCATACTCATAGGCATGAGCAGGGATGAGTTGCGCGAATACTGGATGTAGGAGAATACGGCCCGGGACTCGTAGGGCGTGTCCAGGTTTTCTGGAAAGAGGGAGTGAGTTAGAATGCGAATAGAGAAAAGAATAAAATTTATGTAAGGTATGATGCAGGAATTCCAACGGGAAAGCTGTCCAACCGTATTCACATAAAGACTCAATTTAAAATGGCGGATGGACTCATGTTATCTCGCTGTAATCTGTAATCGTCAATCCCTCCTACTGCAACTTTGTAAATACCACCATTCACATAAAATATTGGTTGTCTGGTAGAGATTGACAATATAATAATAATAAATAAGGCCGCCTTTTTGTACTGTTTTTATTTTTAAGTTTTATTTTTGTACAGGTATTTTCTGTTTTGGTGGATTTGCACGAAAATTGTTATTACGAGGATTGTATATTATTGTTTATGTATTTACGAGAGTTGTCACAAAACGAATACTTAAAGTTAAGTATAGTAAATTTTCTATTGTAAACACAATCTGCTTACCCTGAAAGCTGCGATCACTGATCCCCAGCAGATCCAACGGCAGCAGCACTCGACTGTACTTATCAAACTTGTTCTTATTCTTCACATAGTTATTATACTTCGGGAACGAAACTGTAGGACTTAAAGCTTTCTTCTTCAACACCTTCCCAGTCCCATAGTACCCTGGTCCTTGAATAGGCGAATGGATGAAGGCAGAAGTGTCGGGCAAGATGACTCTTTCAGTGGTGTAAGATTCAGAGTCCAGGTTTTTGTGTAGCTGGTTCAGTTGTGAGGGTTCGAAGCCGTAGATCGATTCCGCTGTTACTACGTCTACGCCGATTACTGTGGGAAGAAATTGTGGTAAATATTAGATTTTGTTTCAAAGACATTTTCACTTAAAATTCTGCCGGATGGTGAATAATTTTACCAACTATTATGCTGGTGTTATGTGAGTTTCGATGCAATAACTAGGTACAAATCTTTCGGATACATCCAAAATCCGAAAGCAATTAAGTAGGTATTTATTTGCCAGACTTGGAATCGAACCAGAGATCAGAATCAGCGCTGACCGCCGCACCATACGATCAACTCAGTTGTCTAAGGATCAACTCCATGACGAAAATGTAGCAAAACAAATGTTTGTAACTAAAATCCTTCTAACTTACCCATATGCTTAGTAGCGATCTCGAAGGGGCTCGTATACGTGTCTCGTTGGTTCTCCGCCAGCACTGAGATGTATTTGTCGAACTTCTGCAACAACAGCTCGACCCCGTGGCCCGTCAGCTCGTGGATTCGACGCCATTCGACGCTGTACTTCGTGTCCACGATTGTGTTTGCTGAGTTCACTATGTTCTGTGGACAAATGTGTATTTTAGATCATCAGGTACTATAAATTATTACTTTCCAAATAAAATAAAATAAAAAATTAATAAATAATTGTGAGGGTTTTTGGTACTTTATTCTTTTGACTTAATATGTAAGTACATTAAATATGATGGATATTTTTAAATCATATAATTTAAACGGGAAACCATTCTAAGACGAGTTGCAGCTGGAAAAAGCTAATAAGTCAGGGAAAAAGTCACAGAGGAATCGATAATAAAACATCGAAATAAAAGTCAACCATCAAAAATATCCTTCCTCATTAGCTTAGGGGATTTTTGCATCATTACAATAACCATAGCGTTGCTCTCGATCTACCGACGATATTCAAGTCCTAGTATTTTAGTCTCTATCCCTAATTATCCACCACTCACCCGTATATAATCCTTGTCCTGGCTATGCGTAAGATTCAGCCCAGCCTGCTTGATCTCATGGTTGAGTAGCTCCAACAAGACCCCTTCTCCCACCAGCACATCAGCTCCATATAGTGTCGGCGTGTTGGCGCAAGCGGTGGAGAGGTCTTCGGCCAGGCGGACCCCGACGAAGGTGTTCACTTGCAGCTCGCCTGTCTCAATCTTGTGCAGCTGTGGAAAGGATGGGGTTAGATACTAATAGGTTGTAATCTGTCTAAGGCTGTAGTCGTCGTCATATCGTGTCGGTGACCAGTACAGCGCATCTAGGGGTTGTCACTGTGGTGAAAGGATAGCTGGCCAATCAGAATAGTGTCGGTAACTGCCCAGGGTTAAATCATAGCTCCGAATATAATACCAACTTAAACTTAACCGCATGATAAAAATTTATCCAAGTAGGGAATCATGCAAACAATAAAATGACATGAACGTTAGCCCACATAATGTTTTAGCCAGTCCGATTGCCCAGGGCGCGCCGGAAGTATAATAAAGTACACATCATATAATTATTTGAGTCCTTGAAATCCCTGTTCTACTCTGCACGCACCTGTTTCCTGAGCTGGTAGAAGGTGGCGGTGGTGCAGTTGAACATGTCAGGCTCCTGCCAGGGCACCACGCTCTCCTTGACACATGATCGGGACGCCTTGCCGCTTGAACCTGCAGATATCAGAATATTTGTAGCAACAGCTGGTTATGATAAAAAAACTCCATTTACGCTATGTCGCTCGTTCTCTATTTGTCAAATACAGTAATTCGTCACTAACGCATCATACTGACATTTAGGATAACTTTCATGATTATACTGTAGAGCCTGAAACGGTAGCAATTGATTGATACTAATAGACGAACACTCGACTAATTATAGCCAACGTTTATACATAGATATATTTACCTGTGGGACAGTCCGTGATAGCTTCGTTGCCAAACTTCGTCCTCGGCCACCACACGCCCCGCGCGAATGACCGTGGACATCCATCATACACAACTGCAAGAAAAAACACACTTTTTAAAAGGTATAACTTTAGGATGTAGAGATTGTAGAGCCTAAAGTTAATGGTTCTAACTAATGGCTAAAGTACCTAATGAATAGTTTATACGAATATTAAAATTCATTAGTTCCGAATCGTATCGAAAGAAAACAGCCTTTATTCAGGAAAGAAGGCAGAAGAAGAATGGATGCAGGATGAATATAAATGGATAATTAAATTATTACCTTCACATCCGCTCGGCACCACTTCAGCGTAGACGTGGGCACATCTGTCACACGCGCGCCCGATCACGCCGCTGCGGCAGTGGCATTGACCTGGGGTTTCAAACATAAGTATATGTATAAGCTGATGATTACAAAGGTAAAGTATGTGTATGTTCGGAAATGATTGTTTTTGTGACATTCTCGCGAGTAAAAGTCGTGATTCGTGTAACTCATCAGCTGTCTGTGGTAGCGGCTGAATCATTATTGTGTTTTGTTTTTAGAGCGATATAATGTGACCCCGAGTGTTTTTAGCCATATGTCTCTCCAGAGGAAGGTCAATCTCCAGTAGCCAGTAGTGATGATGATATTAGATGATGAATGAGGAGGAGGACATCTGAATGAGGTCGTTTCTTTGTTTATCGAGCCAGACTCGCCACAGTCAGCTTACAGATTTTCAGATTTTTACTAAGGTACCTATGTGTGTTTTGTAAACCAACCTGTAAGTGGATCACAGGAGCTGTTGTTAGACCCGGCGGGGTAGCAGGCACACGGCAGACAGACGGACGAGTCGGCAGGCTTGTAGTGGTTCTCCTGTGGAAATAGTATTTTGATTAACTACCTTGCATGTTCTGTGCAAGTACAACTTTGTGAATAACATGTAGGAGAAACCTATGCGCCTTATTGTATGCTGTAGACAGCTATACTTCTCTTTTTGTATACTATGAAAATATAGGTACTTGCTAGAAGTAAGCACAGGTTTACATAAGGAAGAACCTAAAGGTGACCAATTGATGCTGCGGACAATTTCTTTGCGTAGGTAAACTACCCTAAAGATGATTCTGAAACTTCTACACACACGTTTAACTGGTTGTAAGTACGTAAGTAAGGGGCAGAGAAACCTGACTCCTCTCAGAAGCATTGTTACTATGAGCGGGGGGTCAGGTTTTTCTGCACCTGACCGTACAATCAGACTCACTTTGCAATGGCACTGCCCGGTCTTCCTGTCACAATGCGGGTGGTACCCGTCGCTGAGGCGACACTCGCAGGGGCCGCACGCCTCGTTGCCGAAAAACTAAAACTTTAAACCCAGCCGGGCCTCCTATATGCGGATACCCAAAGCGGATGCTTGTCACGAAGCTGCTTTCTTTTGTTTAACCATACGCCTGACTAAAATATTGTAACTATGCAACCCTACTGTCACATGAATAAGACTCACCTTGCAATGGCACTGCCCAGTTTTCCTATCACAATGCGGGTGGTACCCGTCGTTGAGGCGACACTCGCAGGGGCCGCACGCCTCGTTGCCCCACCAGCCCGACGGGCACGAGTGGGCGGCTATCTCCACGCAGCCCGTGTCTGGAGGGAGAGGAATGATGGTTTATTTTTGTTGATATTAGATAGAGGGTTGCCTGTAAGAGGTCGCTTTTAGTGATACTTGAGTCTGGAAGGAAGTTAGGTAAGTTGTTTTGAGCTCTTTCATAGACCTTGCGCGTGATTTTTAATAGCAGCGTTTTACCTGAAATAAAACGCATATTAAAGTACTTACCTAACTGGAAGCTTTATTAATGAGAGAGCATTTCCGTTTCCGTCGAAGACTATCCAGTAACCTTCCTCTTTGTGTGTCAATTCCGGTGCTCAGTGGCGCCACCTGGCGGTCGTGCGGTGCAACTTTACTTCGTAAGTTGCTCACCGCGCCCTTCCCTTATTGGCTCGAATTCACCAGGCAGAAATGACTTAAAGCTTCCAGTTAGGTAAGTACTTTAATATGCGTTTTATTTCAGGTAAAACGCTGCTATTAAATTACTTGACCGTCACTGGAAGCTTTATTAATGAGACCTGTTTGTTATCGCCTGGTGACGCCACTGCTTCTGTAATTGAGATCGCCAATGTGACTAATTATATAACATATTAAAAGACAATGTATTATTAGCATTTTTCTCTTTATTTAAGAATCATATAATCAAGGTAGGTACAAGGCCTGTGATTAGATATAAAATAATGTTATGTTAGGAACACTTATTAATTAAACTACAGTAATGAACTATAATCATTATTTAAATTAACAATTAGTTAACATCAAGAATCAATAGGATTAAATAATCGTGTGACACTACTAGACTGATTATTACAATTCATTCTTATTTCACGTCTGTAAAACTTCCTAAAAGTATTGGCTGACCTCCAGTTACCGCGAGCCAGAATATCATCAATATGTTGATTTTCAAACCAACTCTTAGAAGCTACTGCAGATCTAACACTTCCTGGGCTAGCTTCAATATCGGCTTCCTTAAATAAATATAGTTTTAACCCATCCTGCGATCACTGTACGTGAAGCTGGTTTTGCCACCCCCCTTACAGTAATGAAAAGATTATCAGTTCCTGATACTTCACGTCGCTCCTGCAATAACGTGATAGTCCTATCTATCCAAAAGGGGGGATTCAGATTTAAATTATTTTCGTTGACTAGTAACTTCCAGCCGGACTGACTATAGTTACTGTTGTCGGTCTTTGAACCAAATTGTGGCCAAAATATTACAAATTGATCCGATTTTACATAATGATCCAAATCAACTGCAAGTAACGTTAAATCATGAATACGCCTACCGGAGCATAGCAAAAGGAGTATAGCCGTATGACGGGATACTTGAAAAGTATTATTTTGGTCAATTGCGTAGTTAGATATAAAGGAAATTAATTTGCTTACGTCCCAAATTGGTGATTTATTATTTACCTTCGGATTTTTTAGAGCAATTGATTTTAGCACGTGTTTTACTAACACATGCGAACTTAAAACACTCGATATTTCGGTATTGCAAAGGGTGGAAACCACGGATTTATGCAAAAGAATTGTATTGTAAGACAGTCTATTAACTAAATATAAATCGGATAAGAACTGTGCCAATTCTGAACCTGTAGGGTTTTTTGCATCCAACTGTTTTCTACTACACCAAGTTACCCACCTCTTCCAAGCGATTTGGTAAGTTTTTAAAGTTGACTGCCGCCATGAGTCCTTCAAAAGTGATATTTGATCAGTGTTCCATGACTCTATCGCCTGGGACCACCCCCACATCTCCACACCTCTAGAACAATCTCGTCTACTTGCGGGGGAGCGAGGCCTGTCGAGGTGTCTACTAGGTGTTTCTGTAGGTTCTTCAGAGTCATTGGGGCAGATAGGGCTCTGGCTCTTAGATCTGCTCGCCAGAACACTTTCTCCCACCGGGGTGCAACTATTAAGTATACTCCTGTTGAGTGATTCAGGTGCATCAGTACTTTTGGGATCAAGAACGGTGGTGGGAAAATCCACGCAAGCTGGTAATGCCAGGTCACGCTGAACGCATCGTGAAGAAGGGCTTGGTGATCTGTAAGATCTCGAGTTGCATAATTGCAGACTACGTGCGCGGTGGCTGAGGCGAACAGGTCGATCACTGGAGTTCCCCATTTTGAAAATATGGTCTGCATACACGCTGGCAAAAGATGCCACTCCGGGGGTAGTTTGTGTCGCGACAGACTGTCGGCATTGCTGTTGTATCTGCCTGGTAGATAGTGTATGCTGAACACTATCTGGTAATGGTCTAGCAAGCTCAGGATTTGATAAGTCAATTCCATTAGAGGTGGTGATTTGGTGCCTCCCTCTTTCTTTAAATGAGCGACTGCGGTTTTGTTGTCGCATTGAATTAATAACGACCTGCCGGAAATTGTGTGGGCTTGACTCTGAAGGGCATACAGAATTGCAAGCATCTCTTTTTGGTTGCAGTGCAACTTTTGGTCCTGAAGAGACCAAGTTCCCGATAGGGCTAGGTGGTTTAGTTGGGCGCCCCAGGCCTCGTCCGAGGCATCCGTGGTCAGGAAGTTTACCGGAGGTGGTTGATGCAATAGAGACGACATTTGGCAATTCTGTATCCACCACTTTAGTTCTGCGATGACATCTACAGTTAGTGTGTAAGTTTTTGTCGAGTTGGGCGGTATGGTATTTAGGAACATTATTAAGTGTCGATGATTTAGACGACCCCGTGGTACGACAAAACTGGCGAAGTTCAGTAACCCCACTATTTTCTGGACGTCTTTTATGTTTACTGTGTCTTGATCGAGAACACGACTGATCTTTTGTCTCATGGAAACAATCTTTTCCTGTGGCAACGATTTGTGATTTTCCCAAGGTGCCCATAGAATACCTAGGTATATTATACTCTTTTGAGGCTGGAGAACTGACTTCTCGAAATTTATTACCCATCCTAACGTCTGTAATGTATGTACTGTTAGTCGAACATGTTCCTGAAGTATATCTATATCCTGATGTACGATCAAATAGTCGTCCAGGAATACTAATATCCTGACGTTCCACTTGTCTCGCAACATTTGGGCGACCCAGTTTGATAGGATTGAAAAAGTTTTGGGAGCCGTGCTCAGACCGAACGGTAAGGAGGTCATCTCTAACAGTTCTTGATTGTATATTAGGCGAAGAAAGCGCCTCTGTGACTTCGTGACTTTCAGATGGAAGTATGCTTGGGAAAGGTCGATCTTGCAAAGCCAGTCTTGGGGTTGTAGAAAGTCTGGGACGCGATACATGTTTATCAAATGAAAGGGTTCTGTCATGACGTAGTAATTCAGAGCTTTGAGATTGAAAATGGGGCGGGCTGATCCGTCCGCCTTCGGTACCAGAAACATGGGGGATATGAAACTTGGGGACGGTTGAGCTATTTTTAAAATGCCCTGCGATTTCATTTTTTCCACGACTGCAGACATTTCGTTCGAGACAGGTGTGTGAAATGGACCTTTGTTTACATTTGGAAAAATTAACGGAGGCTTTTGCCAAAACGGTATGCGATACCCCTGGATCAATTTCAAAATAATCGTTGGTGCTCCCATTAGTTGCCACTGATTTTGGTATTGTGCTAACTGACCTGCTTGGAATGGAGCTGAGTCATTGTTTATACCCCCTATGTCTTGTCTTGTTTCCCCTTTGGGTACTCTGTCTTCCCCTAGAACTCCCACTATCGGGCCGCGAGCCTCGATTTTGAAAGGGCGCTCTTGAATATGAGCTATTATCGACCCTTAGTTGTTGAGTTCTTTGCGTGGGGGCACTAGATTTGTATCCACCCCGCGAGGGTGGGTTGTAAGATGGCCCAGACACATAATGTGGCTCTTGAAAGCCATGAGCTCCACGCGATGGAACTGCTTGTCTCCGGGTCGCCTGCCCCCGCGAGGGGCGGCTGTTACCCTGACTTGATTTTTGGGCTTGTTGTTCTGACCTCGGTGGCCAGAATGCCTTGCGGACCCCACCAGCCTTTTCTAACGCAGCGGTGAAAGATTCAGACTCAAACAAGTATGTGGAAGACGGTGGTATCCTAGAAAGGGTGGCTTTGACTAACGGGTCCCGAACCTGAGTGGTAATAGCGTCTCGACGCATCTCTATGCTTTCTGCCCGGTGACCGCAGACTAATTGTAATAAGTCTGATGTAATTTTATGGAAACTGCCACTTTGGAACAACTCATCAATCTTATTATTTAGAGTATCAAACGTTATACCATCATTATCTTTTGCCCAGGTTAAAATATTACGTAAGTTTTCTTGTAATGCCTCTTTTTGCTTTAGTACGCAGTAAGTGATGGCAGCATAGGCCTTCTCTGTATTTGCTTGATTACGCAAGGTATCATACATTTTCACCTCCTCGTTTGTTTCGAGGTCTATGAAGCCTGGAGTATGATTATAAGTCTTCTGCGTGTCGGCGTACCTAACCTCTGACCAAGCAGTGCTACCAAGGCGCTGGACATCAGAAAGCATCTTTAGAAAAACGTCAGGTGTTTTTGGAATGGAAGGTTCTTTTAATTTAGTTTCCAGACTAAAAGTGAAATCTTTCGTCAGTTTAGGACTTTCCTCTCGTTGGTCGAGGTCTTGTGAACCTGCAACGCTATCATAAAGATGCCCGCTAACTCCAGAGCATACTGATGTTGCGTCATTGTCCTGCATGCCGTCACACGGCAAGTCGGTATTGCCAGAAGGAGTAATATATTTGCGAAGCTCACCCAGTTCCTTGAACAGCTGATCCATCCTTTGATCAGTACGACTCTCGTGCTTACTCTTCTTACGGCGGTGCCGGCGGGAGCGCTTGCTGCGTTTCGCAGACGAGCACGTGTCGCTGGAGCTGGACGAGCAGCTGCTGGAGCTGCTGCTGCTGCTGACGCGGCGACGGCGGCGGCGGCGGCGCGGGGGGGTGCCTCCGTCCCGGTCTGGCACAGGGACCGACCCATGACTCGGGCCCGGCACAGGCTCCATATTAGGTACTACTGCAATAATAACACCGGTACACAACTAATCTTAACTAAACTTTTACCTCAAACATGAGGGTAGGATGATTTTAACGAAAAACAAAATTAAAATATCTTTTAACTGGTCTAATATACACTAATAACAAGATCCGAACGGGAAACCGTTAAATTAAATGATCTTGTGCCTATAGTGTGCCTTGTGTGTATAGATTATGTAAATTTAAAAGCCAGTTGTTTAAAAAATATTAAAAGGTTACTTACATGTAGGTGCTACACTTACACTTTTAAATTTTGTTCTAACTTTTTCAACACTGAATTTAAAATATATTTTTTAAATTTAATATTTAAACGGTCGCAGAGACAGTCTGCTGCGCACGATGTTGCCTCGACGGAGTTTAAAACGCCAATGAGGGAAGGGCGCGGTGAGCAACTTACGAAGTAAAGTTGCACCGCACGACCGCCAGGTGGCGCCACTGAGCACCGGAATTGACACACAAAGAGGAAGGTTACTGGATAGTCTTCGACGGAAACGGAAATGCTCTCTCATTAATAAAGCTTCCAGTGACGGTCAAGTAATTTAATAGAGGATTTTATCTATAGATATAGATAGATCGGAAAGCTGATATATCTACACAGATACATTATTATATCCACATTAATACCCAAGTCCCGAGTACCTACAAATTTATCTCCCAGACGGGGACCGAATCCGCGACCTTCGACATAGCAGTCAGGGTAACTAAGCAGCAACCACATGAACCACTACACCTTTTGTTCATCAGCCTTTTACTTTGTTGGTTTGTACCATGTGACTACTGTGACTACTCCGTGCACTGACCAGTGAGCTTGTGCCGGGGCGGGCAGCGACACTGGTACCCGCCCGGCTGCTCCACGCACGCGGCGCCCCCGCACGGGAGCAGCGCGCACGCACCCACGCACTGCGGGCCCGCGCGTCCGGGCTCGCATTCGCAGGTTGTGCGGTCCCAGGATGTCACGCATTTGCTCTGTAGGGGTAGAAGGTAGGGTTAATATGGTAAAGGTAAGTTTTAAGTAGGCTTGGTAGTAGTGATCTGATTGCCATGAACGGAGAACTTGGCAACCAGACTTATACCTTGTTTCACGGGGAAAGACATCTGACAGGACCCTTATTACATTCGAATAAGGGAAGTTTTAGTTTGTATCAAATGTCCATCCCCGTGAAAAAAGGTGTAGATTGGTGCCTCAAACTGTCACTGTCATTTTATATATACGGAGCAAAATTTTCATTTCTATCAATATTAATAGTGTACGGTAGTTGGCGAGAAGTGAACGCATAATGTGCCTTAATCACTAGAGATAAATAGGACGAGGAGGATGTTTTAGGTATCCTGCAGCGGATGTGTAGTGAGTGATGAAATGGGGATAAAATGTTTCCATAACATCATAATTGTTCAGAAATACTTACAAATGGCGGACAAACAGCCAGCGCACAGTCAGCCTTGGACTCGCACCCGTCTCGCACGTTCTCTCTGACAGTCGGGCGGTTCAGTAGCGACTGTTGCGTCCCCACTCTCACATCCTGAAATAAGATAAAATTGTTGTATACTGCGAACTACGTAACTTGACCAAAATGAGCTTTTCAAGTCCCATTGGCGGTATAGGTCACCACAAACTACCCCTTTATCGATTTAAGTCGAGAGCATAAATTATGTTATTCATTTGCCTCACCTGTATGCAACCTTCGAAGTAGCCCATCTCATTCACCAATAGCCCCGCAGTAGAATCCGGCCCGCCAATCAGGATCTTCCCAATGTACTGTCCTTGCACCTTATTGGCTAGCATCGGCTGTAGCACATTCCTCAGTCCGTAGTCTATGGCCACTGCTATATCTGTGCCGAGCCATTTTATTTCCACTCTGTGCCATTCGCCGTCGGCCAGTGATGCCGTGGGGAATAGCATGGTTTCGCCGTTGTAGGTATACTGGAGCAGGCCGGATTTTAACTGTGAAAGTAAAATGTAATGTCATAAATTAGTGTTTAATCCTATCAGGATTTGGGTTTATCTAAAGATGATTTGGAATGAAGAAAATCAAAAAGATAAAATATTACAGCGCCCATACTTTTATCTCATATCAGTGATCATTCTCCAATCTTGGGTAAGTACCGATATTATTTCAGTATCGGAAATTTGAGTTACACTTTAGCCATGTTAGTATATGCTTTAGCCATTATAAATCAGATTATAGGTCCTCTCGCTCGCACCTAAAGGAATGCAAAGGAATGCGAATACTATGAAGTATAGTCAAGAGTCAAGGCTTAAGCATAGTCAGTAAAGCTGCTAGCTGGATAAAGAGGGCCGATGAAATAGCGAAGAATATCCAGCAAATTATTATAAACATAACTAAACCCTATTACTTACACTAATAGCAACAGTACTATTCTGGCCGACTTGTATGGACATCAAGAAGGCGTCCTGCTGCCACGTCCTCAGAGACAGCGCGTTGAGCCACGGCAGCTGGATGGGCCGTAGTAGAGGGTTGAACGAGAGCACGCCGTCGCCGCTGAACCGCCAGGGGGGGGAAGTCGCTGGGGGTAGGGAGGGGGGAAAGTAAAATTTAGTACTTACATTAGAAAAAAAATAAAGGAATAAATATTTATTTGACATCCTGACATACAGCAAAAAAAATAGACAACAGAGAAAAAAATAAGGGTCGCTGTCCAGAGTGTCAAAAAGGCACCTGCTCAGCACGTGCTGTGGACAGTGAAGGCCAGGAGAGTATTACTCACGCTCAGCACAGTCCTTGCCCGTATACCCCTCGGGGCACACGCAGCGCGGGGCGTCCCACAGGGCGCGGCACTCGGCGCCGTTGTAGCACGGGGCCGAGCCGCAGTGCGCGCGCTTCTCCGGACACCCGGGGTCTATGCTATCCTGGTACCTGAACCTGGCTTTATCGAATGGAACCTTTGTGATATCTCCCCGGGGTCTATGCTATTCTATTCCTAGTAGTTTCTCTCTCACCTTTGTGATGTCTCATTGATTTCTAAACTGCCTTCCTAAGGCCCGGTTCAGTGCGACGCGGACAGTCCGCACGCGGATGAAGTTTTGCGTCCATTGCGGATGAATTTGAGGCTTTGAACGCGCTGTAAGGTTTCATACTTATTATCGTCCGCCGCGGACGTCTGCCTGTCTCATCCACGTCGCACTAAATTGGCCCTAAGCTTGGACCATTGTCAACTGCGGGTTGGTCACTTCTAAATGCGCTAGATCTCGATTTCCTAAATAATCATTTTATTGTATTAGTCCATCATCTACTCACTCTCAGCGCAGTCCTTGCCCGTATACCCCTCGGGGCACACGCAGCGCGGGGCGTCCCACAGGGCGCGGCACTCGGCGCCGTTGTAGCACGGGGCCGAGCCGCAGTGCGCGCGCTTCTCCGGACACCCGGGGTCTATGCTATCCTGGTACTTTCATCTGACTCTCTCACCTTTGCGATGTCTCATTGACGTCTAAACTGCCTTCCTAAGGCCCGGTTCAGTGCGACGCGGACCGTCCGCACGCTAATAAGGTTTTGCGTCTGTTGCGGATGAATTCGTCGCTCTTAGCCACGCGGACAGCTTCGAATAGGCCCTAAGTTTGGAGCATTACCCACCACGCTGGTCCACTGTGGGTTCATACATCTAGATGCGCTGTCAAATAGTATTTTATCGTGTTATTTCAACACGTAGGTACTCACTCTCAGCACAGTCCTTGCCCGTATACCCCTCGGGGCACACGCAGCGCGGGGCGTCCCACAGGGCGCGGCACTCGGCGCCGTTGTAGCACGGGGCCGAGCCGCAGTGCGCGCGCTTCTCCGGACACCCGGGGATTGTGCCGTTGTCGGCTACGAAGCTGGGGGCGGGGGTTGGGTGATAAGTAAATAAATTAATAGAAAAAATATAGAAGTACTAAATGTATTGATTATTTTTCCTCTGGTTTCAAAGAACACAGTTGAAGTTATAGTAACGAATCGAACCCAGGACGTTTGAAGGTTTTGTTACCGTACTCGGTATAAGTAAACGGTGCTGTGTTCAGTCTTCATCGTCACGGTATTTCACATTTCCGATATATACCTATGTTACGATGGTGATTTATTTTCTTTTAATTAGCGTTCCTTAAGTCTACTATAGATTGGCAAGTTGCTTGGCGACCCTCCTTGCGGGGTGAAAGACGCGGAAGGGACGAGGTACCCAAGACGACAGCGGGTAGCGGGAGGGTAGCGGGGAAGGGCAACGCGTGCACTGCATGTCATTGTTACGGCAGTCTCGGCCGCGCAGCCGAGGCGGCCACATGTCTTATATAGTCTGTCATAATTTGAGTGCGACCCACATGAGATCATTGATCCTGAGACCATTAGTCTTAGGATGAGTGTTGAGGCCTTTTCAATATTATCATTATATTATTATTAGGTATCTATAATTCGTTAACAAAATAACGTTAAGAACAAAAAATCGTATAATGTCTCAATATAGGGGCTTCTTGTAGAACAGCGTACCGGATCAGTCATGCTACGCGGCTAAAGGTTGGTACTGCGCAGTCAGATATGAAAAAGTAAACAACAGAGACGAAGAGTCCATATGACAGTGCGTCAGTTGTCAGTTCTTGTAACTAGGAAAGCAACCAAAATTTATGTGATTTAATGAAAGTAATTAATGAGCAAAACACAGAGAAAAATTACAAAATTGATGAAATTTTTGAAAGAAAATGGTCATATCGTGCTTCGCCTACCCCCATACCACCTGGAATTAAATCCTATTGAACTTGTGTGGCGGTACGTGAAAGGCGAGCTCGCAAGAATGTCGATTGACTCTAACTTAGATAAAGAGATAAAAGACTTAGAGTTGCTTTTCTCTAATTATTCGCCTGAAAAGTGGAGAAATTGTGACGGCCATGTCATAAAAAATTAAGACGAATATTATAAATCTGATAGAGTATTTGACGATGTATTGGACAGGTATGTTATTGTTTGTTTATAATTTAATGTAAATTAAACATAAAATATTATAGGTGTACACTGAACTAATATGACTGGCGTACTCTAGTACATTATACTTCAAAGTAGGTATAATGTTTTTTGGTTTTTGTCTTAGATTTATAATTGAAGTTAATGAAAACGATGATGAAGATGAGGATGACGACGACGATGAACAAGTTCAAACGGAGAGTGAACGTGAAAGTGACATGGAAATTGATTTATAAAATAAAACACTTTTACATAAATAAATTCAAATTGGTAGATATTCTGAAGGTAAACACCCAAATTTTAATGCTGTCAAACTATAAATTTTAAGCTAAATATGTCATTTACGGGAACACTCATAGAATAAAATTTTACTTAGGTCAGAAATAGTTACAAGCTATCGCGAGATTAATCCGGGCACACTTTTCTACGTGTGTAGCATGTCGTGCTACCTCGCCCCCGCCACTTCTTTCACCCCGCAAGGAGGGTCGCCAAGTAACTTGCCACATTATAGGAACCCTTATTCATATTATTTTGTAATTCGTTTCAAAGAAAGCTTCGTAGACACAAATAAGATTAATAGTATTTTACCTGTTCAAATCGACGAACTTGTGATCGATGTAAAGATCAGAGATGCAGCCCACGAAGTCCTTGTTCTTCACTTGGAAGCTGCTGGGGATGTTCGGCAGCCCGCCGATCTGAAGCGGACCCGTCAGGTCTAGGAACCTGTGGACATTGGGACTGATGATCTATTATTATTCTTTACATACATAGGATAAAAAAAAATCTACAACTCTACAAACACTTTTCTTCTATGAAAGCTATATAACAAAACACCGAATAAAGACTTTTTATCTTATCTTTATCAAAAGGTTTCAAACCAAACAAAAGCACCTGATAAAATGTAGCTCTATACTCTTTGCATGATGGTTATGGTGGCGTCTCCGTATATCGTGGCGGGCACATTTTTCGCCTTAGCCTCTATGGTGGGCCATTATGCGTTAAATACGTATGGGATGACTAGCTAGGTAAGCCACACAAGCTTGTGAGAGCTAGTCTAGCGGCGACGACCATGTAGGTAATGTAGGATGTCAAGCAGCATTCTTTAGCAATTTTAATTACCTATGGCAAGTCTCCGTCGGTATATCACATCGTTTCGGCAGCTCTCTAGTGGAGGTGTTCGCGCATGCGTACTTCACCCCGAACTGCGCCGCGCCGGCCAATGCGAGCCGCTTGTCGCAGTCGTCCAATGACATCGTCGCCGTCTGGGGATACAAACGTGTGTTATTGGTCAGTTGTTTGTTTAGGTTTAGTATAGAAGCACGAAACTTGGTGACAGAGATTAGGCGCTCGGAAACCAGGATAGAAATTTAGGAAAACATACCTATATACCTAGGCGGATATAAATCTCCTTTCCAGCTACGCCATACTTTTACGTCAAAATGTGAAAGTGATTAGTCGGAATAGGAATGTAGACGAGATCCTCCGGAAGGTTATTTTCTTTCACGACGTAACAGATACTTTCCTAAATTTTCGCTAGAAACAGAACGTAGGTTTGTAGACGTAGCATTGTCAAGCTTGCCCTTCTAGTTACTGTATAATATCTTACCCGATTAAAGTAATCAATATGCACAGTATGCCACTCCCCGCTAGCCACGTCCGCCTCCACAGTGACACTAGTACTCGCGCCTCCCAGTGAGAATGAGAACCGCAGCCCCGCCCCGCCCCCGCGCCCCGCGCCGCCGCTGATCAGCTCCAGGGCTATGTAGTCGTGGCGCTCGTTGTACCGACCGTTGTATAGGAGGAGGCCCGAGGATTGTTGGGTGGCGAATCTGGTGGAGGAATGAATGAATGAATTAAATTATGAGTTATATAAAAAAATAAATATAGATAATGGTATACAAAAGTATTGTTAAGAGGCAGATATACCTGACCCCACTCAGAAGTATTTTTACTATGAGAGGAGGGTCAGGTCCTACAGTTACAGAATTGTAAGGCATATGAGTAAGTAACACTTGAACTAAAGTAGGTATAGATGGAGCGACTGGCTCCGAAATGCCATTTTGATTTTTTCTTTAAAATTGGAAATGAAATGACCTAATCAGCAAGTCGCATGTTTTTTTTTAACCAGTGCCTAAATACAGACTCCCTGAGAGGGATATAGAAACCTGACCCCTCTCACAAGCATTGTTATTATGAGGGAGGTCAGGTTTCTCTGCACCTGACCGTACCATGCTCCCATGTAGGATATGAAGTAGGTACTATTATGCTCCACATACGAGCATGAGGGTGTCCCACACACTACCAACCTGAGACTCAAGCTGAGCCGATGGCGCATCTTAAGACCTCCGAATGTCAACGCGGAGTGCGGCGGGAAGCTCCGTGCCTTCAG
The DNA here is from genome assembly GCF_932276165.1 of Plutella xylostella. Lineage (NCBI taxonomy): Eukaryota > Metazoa > Arthropoda > Insecta > Lepidoptera > Plutellidae > Plutella > Plutella xylostella. The sequence continues at coordinate 10,466,252 of NC_064002.1, forward strand.
CTCGCACGCCGGGGTGGTGTACTCCGGCTCCAGCGAGCAGCCCTGGCAGAGCACCCGCCCGAGGCCCTACATAGATAGTTAGAGGGCGTGCCACACCTATATGCGAAACTTAGAGGGTGTTATACGCCTATATGCGGAGCTAGAGAGTCCCACGATACACTCTACCAACCTGAGACACAGGCTGAGCCGATGGCGTATCTTGAGTGAGCAGCCCTTGCAGATCACGCCGCCCGAGGATCTATATGCGCAGCTAAAGGGTGTCCCACGCTACAACTACCAACCTGAGCCTCAAGCTGAGCCGATGGCGCATCTTAAGGCCGTTGAACGTGAGCGCGGAGTGCGGCGGGAAGCTCCGTGCCTTCAGCTCGCAGGCCGGGGTGGTGTACTCCGGCTCCAGCGAGCAGCCCTGGCAGAGCACCCGCCCGAGGCCCTACATAGATAGCTAGAGGGCGTGCCACACCTATATGCGAAACTAGAAGGTGTTCTACACTTATATGCGGAGCTAGAGGGTGTCCCACGCTATACAACACCAACCTGAGCCTCAAGCTGAGTCGATGGCGCATCTTAAGCCCGTTGAACGTGAGCGCGGAGTGCGGCGGGAAGCTCCGTGCCTTCAGCTCGCACGCCGGGGTGGTGTACTCCGGCTCCAGCGAGCAGCCCTGGCAGAGCACGCCGCCCTCAGCACGCGCCACGCACTGCGCGCCGCCGCGGCAGTAGGTGCCCTCGCCGTTGAGGCTGCAGGTCGCGTTGGTTAGGATTGTTTCGCAGTTTGTTCCTGTGGGGTTAATTTCTGGGTTATGTGGAGTATAAGGGTATAAGACAAGATAGAAGAGGATAGCTTTAAATAGATATCCATAAAAGTATGCTAATTACTTCCACGTAAAGGCTAACGTAGACTTTGGAAACCATCCAGCCCGCTAGATCAACATCCTTAGAAATGTCGGTATTAGCCACTCATTTAACGGTTATATTAAGGTCGAGAACAGAGTGTTGTGTGCGTTATGCTGCTCATTGAGTGGCCAGTTCTCTCAAACAAACTATCCAGTTGTATCGTACCAATGGATATTATAACACATATACATATAGGTATATGCTCACGACTGTAATGTTCGAAGGGGTAGTCAGAGGTGATTTGCAAGTGAGTCACCCGCTTTTCGCTGTACATTTTGTACTGGATATTATAAGTATGTATAAATTACCAGTAAACCCAGCTGCGCAGACGCAGGTGTACCCGCCCTCGCGGCGCAGGCACGAGCCGCCATTAGCACAGGGTGACGAGTAGCAAAGGTCCACTTCTGTGTCGCACATGTAGTGGTCGTGGGAGCCTGGATAAAAAAATATATAAGGTATATATGAGTAGGTGATGATTTATTTAGGTAGTAATTTACTTTACCTACCTAAATAAATCATCTGTTAGGTAATGTACCTACTTTACTGTGGGGTAGACGGAATTGCTGCAGTAAATTTAACGAAGTAGGTATGTAATTTCATTGTTAGGCCTAATATAAGGCGACCGGTCGGTATTTTTTCGGGATAGGTAATCGCGGGAAATAACTGGCGCAATAGAAATTTGGCTTTTCACTTAGTATACTAACAACTTATGTATTCTGAATCTTTTAATACGATCCAAACTAAGCTAAGAAAACTCTCGATCACGTGACATCAAACTATCCTTCTCGTAGCTATGTTATCATAATATTCATAATCACCAATAGCAGAATTGTTATAATGTGGCAAGTTACTTGGCGACCCTCCTTGCGGGGTGAAAGAAGTGGCGGGGGCGAGGTAGCACGACATGCTACACACGTAGAAAAGTGTGCCCGGATTAATCTCGCGATAGCTTGTAACTATTTCTGACGTAAGTAAAATTTTATTCTATGAGTGTTCCCGTAAATGCACAGGGGTATAATCGTGACAGTTGTGACATTGCGAAAAAGAGACGCTTAGCTACATTAAAGCGTAAGAGAGAAACGTTAAGCTGTACAGGTTTTTTTGTCCTTTTTGCTCTGGCGCCTGTTTACGTCAGTTTTGGCAGTTCTCTTTGCCAAACAATGAATACTATGACAAACAAAGGCTGACAGTTACAACAAAGAATTTCTAAAAGTTATTTATTGTTAATTTGCTAGTGGTTTGTGGATGTTTATTAAGTTTATTAGAATATTATCACCACTTAACGAATGTGAGACATGGGTGGGTATAGTTTGTTCGGTTGTACAGAGCATAGTGAACGAAAACACGATGGAACTATGGATGAGATATCTTTTCACATGTAAGTAGATAATATCAAGTTTTACAAGCTTACATTCACTACAGTACTATCTGTTGGCTTGATTTTAATATAAAACGATACCAATTTTAATACTGTAAGGTCTTTTAGTATCAATTTTAAGTAAAAATTACGAGGTACCATATAATAACAAATCTCATGGTGTTGCCAGTTATTGAAAATTTATTTTACCCAGAAACAATATAATATTATGTAAAGAAAATACTAGAAATTGTAACTAAGTTTATAATATAAGAATTCGATGCTGCTGGCCATAATTGATATGGGTAGAAGATGAATAACTTAGATTCTGGGAATTCTAATTGAATAAATGTGTGATTTCTTCTGTATATGCATATTAAGTTTATTGTATAGCTATAAAATACTTAGGTGTTTCCTTTAAAAATAACCTCCATCACATATTTGGCCCACAATCATAATGCTCATACTCACCCATTTATCTCTGCTTCATAGGTTTCCGACAGGAGAAAAAACATTAAGAAAATGGATAAACGCTACCAGACCTACAAATTGGGAACCAAAGAATCATACAAAAATTGTGTTCGGCACATTTTGAAGAGGGTTGTTTCGCTCGGATCAATCAATCATACAATCCACTCAGTTTGTGTACAATAAATAATTATATTTAAAACAAATATAAATAAAGTATTATGTAAGAAAAATCTGCCTTTGTGTGTTTTTCCTATCAACCGACGATATGTCAAGTATTATTTTTTATAATAATCGTAAGATAAAATTCCCCATAATTAGGTTTTTTTTATTTTGTAGAAACATCTATGATTTGAGTGAGAAGGAGAATTCAGAACACGGCCATTTCTTCTCTAGACAAATATATACTCTAAGCGTAAATGTCATATTTAGCTTAAAATTTATAGTTTGACAGCATTAAAATTTGGATGTTTACCTTCAGAATATCTACCAATTTGAATTTATTTATGTAAAAGTGTTTTATTTTATAAATCAATTTCCATGTCACTTTCATGTTCACTCTCTGTTTGAACTTGTTCATCGTCGTCGTCATCCTCATCTTCATCATCGTTTTCATTAACTTCAATTATAAATCTAAGACAAAAACCAAAAAACATTATACCTACTTTGAAGTATAATGTACCAGAGTACGCCAGTCATATTAGTTCAGTGTACACCTATAATATTTTATGTTTAATTTACATTAAATTATAAATAAACAATAACATACCTGTCCAATACATCGTCAAATACTCTATCAGATTTATAATATTCGTCTTAATTTTTTATGACATGGTCGTCACAATTTCTCCACTTTTCAGGCGAATAATTAGAGAAAAGCAACTCTTAAGTCTTTTATCTCTTTATCTAAGTTAGAGTCAATCGACGTTCTTGCGAGCTCGCCTTTCACGTACCGCCACACAAGTTCAATAGTATTTAATTCCAGGTGGTATGGGGTTAGGCGAAGCACGATATGACCATTTTCTTTCAAAATTTCATCAATTTTGTAATTTTTCTCTGTGTTTTGCTCATTAATTACTTTCATTAAATCACATAAATTTTGGTTGCTTACCTAGTTACAAGAACTGACAACTGACGAACTGTCATTATGGACTCTTCGTCTTTGTTGTTTACTTTTTCGTATCTGACTGCGCAGTACCAACCTTTAGCCGCGTAGCATGACTGATCCGGTACGCTGTTCTACAAGAAGCCCCTATATTGAGACATTATACGATTTGTTGTTTTTAACGTTATTTTGTTGACGAATTATAGATACCTAATAATAATATTAAAAAGGCCTCAACACCAATCCTAAGACTAATGGTCTCAGGATCAATGATCTCATGTGGGTCGCACTCAAATTATGACAGACTATATAAGACATGTTGCCGCCTCGGCTGCGCGGCCGAGACTGCCGTAACAATGACATGCAGTGCACGCGTTGCCCTTCACCGCTCCCCCTCCCGCTACCCGCTGTCGTCTTGGGTACCTCGTCCCCTCCGCGTCTTTCACCCCGCAAGGAGGGTCGCCAAGCAACTTGCCAATCTATAATCGATAGCAGTCCAAAACACAAAACTCACCAGTAATCCCATGTGGACACTGGCAAGTGAACGTGGTGACCGGGTAGATGGGTCTGAATAGAACCGTGTCGCTGTGCACGAAGCCGCTCGCGTTGCCGAACTTCAGTACTGTGAGGCACTCCTCGTAGTTGAGACATGGTTCGTGAACGCACACGTTGTCGTCGAACGGGAGCACCTGGGAAAGGAGAAGGGAGATGTGTTTAAGTTGCAGTTGTAGGGGAATAAGAATTTGCTGAATCTTTAGGTAGATACCAGTGACAGATTATCTGTTTGTTAGAGGTCATAGACCCGTTGTCAAGTAATCCTAGGTATAGTTACCTACATCTTGCAAACTGTCATAAATGCTCTTATTTATGGTTTTCTAGCTATGCCTTTCTGGATTCCAGTGCATTTATCACATGGAATTGAAACCATATTTGCCAAAAGTACTTTTCATTATCCTTGTTTCTTGTTTGTTTTTGTTAATTTTCGTAGTAAGTACTTTAACCAACCTGCACAGTAGCCAGCCTGGCCAGCGTAGCCCTGTTCAAGTACACCCTCTCCCGCAGATGCAGGGGGGAGTAGTAGGGGGAGGCGTCCCCCCCCACCCCCACTTCCGCTTCCGGCCGGCGCGCCGAGAACGACACGTTCAGGATGCTGCCGTGCACGTCGGTGTCGTCCTGGGGAAGGATTGGATATTATGGATATTATGTAGGGTGGAATTTTATCAATGCACTGTCACAAAATAGCACATAGTAAACAACTTTCATTATGGGATTGACTGGAAATGGGGAAATTTAATTGTGCAGTAAGTAAATCATAAAGTCAGAAAAATGTTGTCCAAAAGCTAATTCTTTATAGATAAATATTTCAATGATTACGAATTCTAAACGCCATCTTCTGTGGGTCACAAATATAGTTAGGTTATATAAAGGTACTTAAGTACCTATCTAAACAGAAACATCAACTTTATATGCGTCCGGCGCACACTGGACAGTCAGCGAATACCTAACGCTAATCTCACTATCAACTTAACAACTAAACTTCGAAACCGACATACCAGGGAAACAAACCCGAATAAAACCTCACCTGAACACTAAACACATAGATATTCTCCTTGGGACAGGGCACGATGGCCGCCAGCCCGTCGATGAAGAAGCCGAGCAGCGGCGACAGGAACCGCTCCGTGCTCATGTCGTTCAGCCGCACCGTGATGGAGTTCAGCAGCATCTGCTCTGTGATCAGACGCACTGACAGCTGCATCACAGCTGCAGGAATATCTGACCTACAACTACCCTAGTGACGTATTAGCTCAACTGCTAAACTGTATATGCGTCCGGCCTACTAGGTACTACAGTTGTCGAAATATACCTACCTTTGCCCGTTTGGATAGCTATAGAAATTTGCAATTTACTCTTGATTTACTTGATGAAAAACATAAAAAGACATATAATCTGGCTTATTATTTAACGCTCGAAAGGAAAAAAGAACTTTTGATGCACCAAAAATTACTTAGGGTCACTTTTACCAAACGCTAAACGTATTTAAAATTATGTTTAAATCAAATTTTAAATACATTTTGTACTAACTGACAAACGTTTGACAGGCTACTAAATATGTTTAGCGTTTGGTGAAATTCCACCTTATTGTTTGGATTTTTAATTATTTTGATTTGACACTAGCTGTCATTCCATCTATTTCATAGCTGTCCAAACGGGCCTCTTATATTTTTCGACGACTTTAATCTTACTGGCTTTAATCTTATCTACCTTACCTACCGTTCACCTCAATTACAAACCAAGCTCTAGTATTCACCGACATGCTAAGAATAAAATCTCACCTGAACACTAAACACATAGATATTCTCCTTGGGACACGGAACAATCGCCGCTAATCCGTCGATGAAGAAGCCGAGCAGCGGCGACAGGAACCGCTCCGTGCTCATGTCGTTCAGCCGCACCGTGATGGAGTTCAGCAGCATCTGCTCCGTGATCAGACGCACTGACAGCTGCATCACGGCTTTTACCTCGTTCACGCCATCTAGTGGTGGAAAATGAGAGGTTGGTTTAGTTATAATAATTATGTTGGATAAAGGTAATAGCCATAGGATTTAATAAACTAAACATACTTACCAATTACCAATAAAAGAAGTAACTAACATGAAGCAAGTTTGTTGAATTTATAATAACTGTAGGTATGGGGATAGCTACGGCGACTCCGATTTTTCTATGGATATTTATCCAGTCGCAGTGTGCTTATCAGCGCTTGTAGCTAGCTTTCTTCTTTATTTCTCTAAAGTCAGTTCAATTTTATTCTATCTACATACAAAAATATAATTTAAGGTAAACTATAACTAAAATGATATATTTACCATTAACAGAAACCTCCATGGTAGCTATCTTGGGCACGTTGGTGTTGAGTTGCGGAGACAGGGTCAGTTCACCGGACGTCTCGTTGAGGAGGACCAAGTTAGCGTTGTTGCCCGACAGGATACGGTACTGGAGCTGTGGGGTAAATGGGAGATTATGAACCTTGTTGATGAGAGGAGAGACTGGTTTTACGGACATATTGGGCCAGGAGAGTTCACAACAGAGATACTTGGGAAATATAATATACTGCGTAGATGGCTTTTCAATGAGATTGGCCGTTGTTGTATCTGGCTACGAGGGGATTATAATTTAAGTTTGCATTGATACGCTTTCACAAAGTACTAACAGTTCCTGTTAGATTTAAAGCAATTGAGATACAATAGGAGGAATATTTTTATGCCATTTTAGGCCAAAGCCCTCAGTCCGAAGTCAATATAAAAAGGAACTCAAGAATGTATGAAAAAAATGAACAAACCTTATCTGTAACATCGGCGTCGAATGCAGGAACCTTGCCGAATGGGCCCACGGGAAAACAGTCCTTGTAGTTGTTGAATATGATGTGGAAGTCCTTCAGCACTGGAGCGTTGTCGTTTACATCCGTCACCAGGATCTCTGTTGGAAGGGAAAATATAATAATTGAATTAATTGGTAAATTAACATTGATTAAATATAATAAATAAAATCAAATTAATTCATACATTACAATTACAAATTTCAGAATTATTAATTATAAAAATAATAAATTTATTAGGAGTGTGTTGAACCACACGCAGAAGTCAGACTCCAGACTCCCCTAGTATTAGTAAGAGGGTTTGAGCAGTCAAAAATGAGTGAGAGTAAAGTAGAGGAGCTCTGGTGAAGGGTTTTACTAGGTAATAGTATCAAAGCGAGAATGTTGCAGCTGTTAAAATAGCTGCGCTTAGCTCTAAAAAACAGTAATTGTCCAACGCTGCGCTGATCGCTGATTGGCTACAGCACTGACCAATCCGTGCGTCGTTCCACAGCGGCGGGCTGGCGGTGCGCAGCGCCAGCTCGTACTTCTTGCGGCTGCTCTCGTAGTCCAGCTCGGCCGCGGCCACGAGGCGCGGGGGCCGCCGGGGCTCCGGGGGACTGGCGGGGGTCGAACCCGGGACTATAGACACAGCCACTATGCGTTCTATCATGAAAACTCTTGGCAATCCTACTAGCATCTTTCTACAGCGGCGGAAAAAGCTAAAATGCTGTAGTAGCTGAAACTGGGTCTAGATAGCTCTTAGGTTCCACCACAATATAGCTGGCGGAGCGTGACGTCGACATGACGACAGCGTGCCTCCGGGTATTGTTATAAATGGATTTCATTATTTCACGCTAGAAGCGCTGCAGCTATCTATAAGTAACAAACAATGTCCAATACTGAACGCTGATTGGCTACACCACTGACCAATCCTGGCGTCGTTCCACAGCGGCGGGCTGGCGGCGCGCAGCACCAGCTCGTACTTCTTGCGGCTGCTCTCGTAGTCCAGCTCGGCCGCCGTCACGAGGCGCGGGGGCCGCCGGGGCTCCGGGGGACAGGCGGGGGTCGAACCCGGGACTATTGACATAGCCACTGCGCTCTATCATAAAGATTCTTACCAATTCTAGCGCTTTTTAACAGCGAGCGATCAAATCAGTCCATTGCTCGTCGTAGGCCTTTCCCAAAGCACGCTACTGGATGCAATCTATAGCTTTCCGCATCCAATCATTTAAGGTTCCTACCACTAGTAATGCAGCGGTAAGAACCTTAAATGGCGCCCTGGTTTCACTATATAGCTGGCACGGCGACGTAACGTATAGTAAATGGAATTCATCAACTCACTCTAGAAGCGCTGTGGCTATAAATAATAGTCAAGTAACAAATAATCAACAACGCTAAACGCTGATTCGCTGCACACTGACCAATCCTTGCGTCGTTCCACAGCGGCGGGCTGGCGGCGCGCAGCACCAGCTCGTACTTCTTGCGGCTGCTCTCGTAGTCCAGCTCGGCCGCGGCCACGAGGCGCGGGGGCCGCCGGGGCTCCGGGGGACAGGCAGGGGTCGAACCCGGGACTATAGGCACAGCCACTATGCGTTCTATCATGAAGGCTCTAACCAATCCTAGCGCTTTTTTACAGCGAGCGATCAAATCAGTCCATTGCTGGACGTAGACCTTTCCCAAAGCACGCAACTGGATGCAATCTATAGCTTTTCGCATCCAATTATTTATGGTTCCTACCACTACTAATGCAGCGGTAAGAACCTTAAATGGCGCCCAGGTTTCACTATATAGCTGGCACGGCGACGTGACGTATAGTAAAATGGAATTCATTCATTCTTTCTAGAAGCGCTGTGGCTATAGTAAAAAACAATGTCCAAAACTAAACGCTGATTGGCTACAGCACTGACCAATCCTGGCGTCGTTCCACAGCGGCGGGCTGGCGGCGCGCAGCACCAGCTCGTACTTCTTGCGGCTGCTCTCGTAGTCCAGCTCGGCCGCCGTCACGAGGTGCGCGCGCGGGGAACCTTGTCGGGTCTCTAGGGTGAAGCTGGCTGCGTCGTCGCCTCCTAAGGGGGAAAAAGGGGTTGAGTGGGTTAGGATACCGTTGGGAAACATAAGTTAATGGAAGAAATTACAATAGATGTACCAAAGTGGCCTTGCAGTGAAGAAAACCTGATTTCTAGAAGCACCTAGCACCGCAAAACACGCTAATGATATCCTTGATGTTTCTAGAAGTATAAACCTCTGCATACATAAGTGACGCTTTTGACACACTTGTATTACACCAAAACAATTAACGCCTTTCAAGACTCAATCTCTTTACCATTAATTCATCCTTCATTCCTACCAAAACGCTTACGACACACACACTTGTATTACACAAAAACAAATAACACCTATTAAATCAAAATCATTCATCATTAATTGATCCTTCATTCCTACCTTTAATCGAGTAGTGCACTTGAGCATTCCCGCCTTCATCAGGGTCCCTTGCGTACACCTCGCCCACAGTGGAGCCGACTGGGCTGTTCTCCGCGATGTAGAACGTGAGGCAGTCGCTCGAGAACTGTGGCGGGGAGTCGTTGATGTCTTCGATTTTGACATGGACTATCACCTGTGGGGTGAAGGGTTGGGTTATTGTAAACTGTTATAATCACCAAAATTCAAGCCTGCTAAATTTGCATGTAGCAGTCGTTCATTAATGATGATCAGAGGGTAAAATTGAAATGTAATTATAATATGTCTAAAAAGTTTGGGTAATTTTTATACCAATTAATAGTGCTTGCCCATTTATTTTGGTGTTTTATTATGCCCATTATTTTTCCTTTTCTCGCACTACAGATACACTTGGCACAGTTACTTTATAGTAAATATAAAAAAGGAAATATATAACAATCAAATATTACAATTAAAACAACTTACCGAAGAGCTCATGGGCGGACTACCGCCATCTATCGCCAAAGTCTTCAAATTATAAAACGCGACGGACTCTCTATCCAGCGCCTTATTGGTCCGTATGACGCCGGACGCCGGGTCGATCACAAATGAACCTTCCTCCCTGTCCTTAGGGTCTAGTTCGTAATGCACTCGCCCGTTTAAACCAACGTCCGCATCGGTGGCGCTGACTTGAGTCACTGATGTTCCTGTTGAATTGAGATTAGAATAGTGTCATTAATTAATTATCATTATTAAAGACCCTTACAAAAATGGCACCAGGGTGCGTGATACATGTCTGAAATGTTTGTGCTACATTACGCGCTTACTGTGTATTGCATTATGCTTATTGATCAGATTGACACACAGGTATGGTTACTAGGTAAATAATTAGCTATAAAATAGCGACCCTACTTTACACGATATGCAACGCTTAATTTTGTCACCATTTGGATTATCAACTTTCTACAGACTTACCAACTAACGCATCTTCTACAATAGTGGCGCTGTACAGCTGCTGCTTGAACTGCGGCGCGTTGTCATTCACGTCCACCACGGAGATCTCCACGTCCGTCGTGTCCGACAGTGGGGGGGCGCCGCCGTCGCGCGCCGTCACCGTTAGTAGGTAGCCTGGGAGGGATGTAAGCGTTATTATTTATGCTATCCTTGTGGTTTTTTTTACACTTTCTTATAGTCTGCTCTAGCAGGATAAATCTAGTTCACATAGGCAATATCGCTTACTAAAATACAGGCAGACCAACCGACTTTTAGAAGGCGCCGATACATTAAGTATGTCCGTCGTTTTATAAAGGTCGGTTGACAGACGAGGGCTTATAAAGAATACGGAGTAAATGTAGTCCATTGTTCAGTGGCTGCATACAACTTGAGTCCTCTTAGAGTGACAATGCTGGGAGGGGGTCAGGTTTCTGTGCAGGCCACAGTACTATTAAATTACTGGCTCATCCTTGGGGATTACCTTCTGACAGTCTTGACGAGAAAGGTACTTATGTATTATATCAGCTAGATTGATTACCTAATGATTCACAGGCACAAACAATTTTTTTTTTTGCGAAGATAGGTACTTTTATATTGGATAAGCTTCTAAAAATAATGTTAAATTTACCTAAACTTATTATTATTAACGACTATATATATTATTAACTACTATAACTAAGTATAAAAGACGGTATAACATTTACACACAATCTTTTATAACTTAAACAGGTTTTAGGTTCCCAGCAAAGTTTTTACAACATCATGCAAACATTCGATGCGATGTGACATAATAATAATAAGTAAGTGAAAAAAAAACCATAGACATTCATAGATCGGGCGGGAACGTGAAACTGTCACTATTTTGTATCTGTGGTTTGCGCGGCACAGAACGCGGCCCGTAATTATTCTGAGGGAAATGCGCGTTACTAAAAAAATTATGTCCGAGAACGAATGAAACTACCGCCATCAACCGCCAAACCTCACAACTCACCGCTCATAGTCTCCCTATCCAGCAGTTTATTCGTAGTGACAGCCCCCGTGTGCGGGTTGATCAGAAACTCGTGGTCCTTGTGAGTGACGGCTTCGTTGGATATCTCCGAGCTGAGGCTGTATGTGATCTGTGCGTTGATGCCCACGTCGCTGTCTGTCGCTGACACTACTAGGACTGTGGTGCCGACTGGCGCGTCCTCGAATACCTGTGAAGGGGGGTGGAATTAGGCAATGTGTATATAAAGGTAGAGATGCTGAGTGTAATTAAGTATGTACTTATATTCATGAGCCAACAATCGTGCACCTCTAGATATAAAATATGCAGGTACAACTTCCGTTACATAAGTGGGAGTAAGAAGGATTATTGGAAGACATGCAGCATGAGTGCGTTAGCCATTTTCATATTGTTTCTTTATTTACGGACGTTATATTGAAGGTCTACTGCTACATGATATAGAAAACAACCGAAATAAAGACCTGTGCCGTAGATCAACTCTTTCTTCATCTATCCTAAAGATGGCTTTAATAAAAGTAATAATCTTAATTACAAAACATGACTTACCGACGCAGTATACGGCGCGTTCTCAAACACAGGCGCGTAATTATTCGCATCAGTAATATTAATATGCACCATGGCGGTATCACTTCTGCCTCCAGAGTCCGTGGCGGTCACCGTCAGAACGTATCTTCGTTCCTGCTTGAAGTCTAGCGGTTGGGCGACGGTTATTAAACCGCGGCCATTTTGAGATGTGATTGAGAATCGACCCCGTGTGTTGCCGCCCGTGATTTCGTAGTGCAATCTGTTGAGAGAATGGTGGAATTGGAATTAGTCATATAAGTGTCATAACTGTAAAGAACTCTTTCCAAAGTTAGATGTCTTTTTAGTTCCACTTTGTGCTTACGATACCTACCCTTTCTGAAACATCCTACATATTTATTAATTTACAGGAATGAAAGTGATTCACCATTCAGCATTATAGTTGCTATGCCTACCTATTTAGGGGGTAATACTGTGTATATGCATAAAACACCTCTAGTGACGATGTAGCAGGTGTTTTTGTAGTGTAGTTTCACGCTTATCGGTGTTGATTTGACTGATGATAGATCAGCTATTAATTTATTGCAAATATTTAGGTGTAACACTGATGGTCTTAAAACTATTAATGTACTTAAGTTTCCATATCTTAGCTAGCGTTTCATTATCGCACCTATTATCCTCATCAGCGTCAGTAGCCGTAACCGTCACGACCGGCGTCCCGGGCGGCTCGTCCTCCGCCAGCTCCACTTCATACTGCGGCGGCTGGAACGACGGGTCATTGTCGTTCACGTCCTGGATCACGACTGTGACTGATGCGGTGGCGGATTTGGGTGGGGTGCCGCCGTCTGTTGCTGTCACCTGGGGGGGATAGGGGTGTTAGTGAGGTTTTTTTTGTTTTTATATTTCTTGCGGCAAAGTACAGAGCAGATTGTCTGTTTTGCTCTGTAACATCTGCGTCCGAGCTTACACATCGATGCTAGCCTAAAGGTCTATTGAGAACGATTTCAACAATAGCGCTGTTCGGTCTTTGATATGTACTGACTACGTGTCACGCGACAGCGGTATCACGTCTGGCTAGGCCTTAGATTCGTACTCCTTGTGCACCGCTGTCCAGCGGTACCCAGCCCGAGCGGGGGTCGATGTGACGGGCACCGTGCACCAGTGTGTAGGTACGCACCTGCAGTAGATACTTGTTGGTGCGCTCGCGGTCCAGCGGCGCGCGGGTGTGCACCCAGCCCGAGCGCAGGTCGATGGTGACGGGCACCGTGCACCAGTGTGTAGGTACGCACCTGCAGTAGATACTTGTTGGTGCGCTCGCGGTCCAGCGGCGCGCGGGTGTGCACCCAGCCCGAGCGCGGGTCGATGGTGACGGGCACCGTGCACCAGTGTGTAGGTACGCACCTGCAGTAGATACTTGTTGGTGCGCTCGCGGTCCAGCGGCGCGCGGGTGTGCACCCAGCCCGAGCGCGGGTCGATGTGACGGGCACCGTGCACCAGTGTGTAGGTACGCACCTGCAGTAGATACTTGTTGGTGCGCTCGCGGTCCAGCGGCGCGCGGGTGTGCACCCAGCCCGAGCGCGGGTCGATGGTGACGGGCACCGCGTCGTCGTGCTCCTTGTCTTGTAGCGTGTAGGTAATGTCGGCGTTGACGCCTTCGTCGGCGTCGTAGGCTTGCACCTGGGGTAAGGAACGGATTAGAGATGTAGGTCGAGGTAAAAAGTCACTTATGAAATCAGGAAGGGATGATACCATTTGATTGGAGTAAAAGAAAAATACGCAGACCAGCAAGCGATTTACCGATAAAAACGGCGTCTTTTACAATGTATTTATTTGACAGATGCGAAAGAAATTTTAGAGCGTTAGATATGTATTTTCTGTGTCACACGTAATCATTGAAGTAATAAACAGTAGGTACTTCACAATAAGTAATAGAGGTAAGACCAAAATGATTTTACCAGTAAGACATCAGTAAAAAACAAAAGTGAAAATAAAAAAGGTAGTAAGTACACCCTCCATTATTTACCGACTTCGAAAAAAGGAGGTTCACTCAATTTGTCTGTATTTATTTTTATCCCGGCTAAAACACGACTCACCCTAACAATGCTGTACCCCACAGGCACATTCTCGCTGACGGACTCCTGGAACAGTGACGTGTAGAAGCGCGGCGCGTTGTCGTTGACGTCCTTCACGTTAACTAGCAGCTGCGTTGTGTTAGATCGAGAGGGACTGCCTCCGTCTGGGAAGAAAAGGTGCGTTGATGTAACGTTAATGGCTTGTAGGCTAAGAAGGTCCAAGATACATGCAGTTATCCTACTGTAGGTTGTAAAAAATGACGTCCGAGAGCTTTCATGCAATCGAGTTTATTACAACGAGATACAGTTGTGGTTAGTAGTTAATAAATTGTAATAGGTATAAATAACGGACGTGATTGGATCCAGAAATGGAAGGACTGAGTGTTGTGGCGCTCTTACAAAGGTTGTGGATGACCAAGAGGTGGATTTTTAAAGACTGATTGTGATCATACTGCAAATAAACCCCATTATTTATAGAAAAGTTATCGGACGTATTAGCTATTGAACTGTTTTGCCCCTCTCTGTCAAAGAACAATTTGTTAACTTATAACTTTTCTATAAATAAGGGGGAAAGAGTATATTATTATATTATATGCATAGAGTATATATTATCATCTCACCTTGAGCTCTAACAACGAGCCTGTAGCTCCGGACTTGTTCGTAGTCGAGCGGCTTCACCAGCGACACGTCTCCGCTGAGGCTGTCTATGGAGAACTGCATTTGAGTGTTGCCTCCGATGATCGCGTACCGTATCGCCGCGTTCGAGCCTACGTCCGCGTCCGTGGCTCTGGAGGGAAGAGGTTCAAAGTTTAATACCGACATCGACATAAAGGTATGTTATGTAAAGATACCAAAATATCACGAATCTGTGAGGGACAAAATAGAATTATTGCATACTGTACTTAATATAATATTCAAAAATTCAATTATTTTCAAATATAAACGAAAATAAATGAAATATACCAATTATTAATGAATATGGCGAATTAATACTTCGTGGATGTAATAAAATGAAGGATATCGGTGGGATTGAAGGCTCTTACCCTTGTATCATGTTGCTACTGTGAGCAAGGACTAAATATTAGCAAAGTAAGTTATGTTTTGTCTGATGATGACAAGGATTAAATCAACTTTGGCAAAAACTAACACGCACTGCATACGAAATTCTAGAAAACACTTTACAAACCAAATCACTGAAGAAATTTTTGAAACGCCAGATGCAAAATGTGACATACTTGATCCTTGCGATGACGGGGTTGTCGCTGACCGTGACGTCCTCGTCGACGGCGACCGTGTAGGTGCGCTCGCTGAACTGCGGGTAGTTGTCGTTGTCGTCCAGGATGTTCACGTGGACTGTCGCACTGGGAGGTGAGGAATAGATGAGATTATGTTTTGAAAACAATACTAAATATAGCAGCAGTAATTTAATGCTAAGTTTAAGAACATAAAACGAGTGCTGTAATAATCATGTAAATACAACTGGATGCTGATTATAATCTGCTGAGCCGATGAACTTAGACAGGTAGCCGGATAGCGGTTGGACGAAGAAGCCATTAGACTGTGACGAATCTGCCGCAGAGGACACAGTCTCTAAATTCTTCATCTAACCCTAACCGGCTACCTTGTAGTGGCGAATTTTTGGAGAAGTCAGTCCAGCAGTGATGGTTTAGGATGATAATATGGTATGATTTATCCATTTCGTAACACTGTCAGTCACTGTCGACTTCAAAAACGTGGTCTACAGTGACAAAACAAAAGCAAGCTCTCGTTCTTACAAACCAAAACACCAAAAGAAAAAAAAAAACTCACGTGCTAGACAGCCTATCCGACAGCGGATTCGCCTGATCCGTAGCCTTCACCACCACAGTATACCGGGCCACCTTCTCCCTATCCAGAGCAGCTCTAGTAAGCAGCGCGCCACTTCTCCCGTCGACCCTGAAGACCTCCTGGGATTCCCCGAGGACTTGCTCGTTGGAGCTGTCTAGAGACTCGTTGTCGTCGTCGGGGTTCAGGGTCTCTGAGGTCACGGACTCGATGGAGTAGTCCACCTGGAAGTGTGAAAAGTGATGGAATGAAATGGGAATGTTTGTGTGTTTTTGGTACTCTGACTATTTATATAGCGCAATAATAACTCCTCTAATCTGCATCTATTCTACATAGTATGTATATTGTTGTTGTTCTATCCTGGCCAGTTATTTTGAGCCATTTTGGAACGCAAGTGCGGCGAAGACAATGACGTTGGTAAGAGCAGCTATGCAATTCAGTAACAATGTGGCACAAGACGAAAGTGATGATCACAGCAGATATGGCGTTGGATGAGGTCCAAAAGTGCAAGTTATTCAGGGAGTAGTCGTATCGTCTGTAGTAGCGCTGGTGTTCGATTGCTTTTATCTATATTTTATGTACACTGATTCACACTTGGTCCTTAAGGGTCTAGAATATAGACAATCTCAACAGCACCAACCTCATTATTCTTGCCAATATCCTGGTCAGTGGCCTTCAGCGTGAGCACGGTGGTGCCGGGGCTGGCTCCCTCGCGTACCGACGCCTCGTACTGCTGCATCTCGAACACCGGCGAGTGGTCGTTGCAGTCTAGGACGTTTATCTGGAAGAGTTGACAGGAATTGGGTGTAATTTGTGTATCCAGATGGTAGATTTAATAGGAATTAAGGTACTTACCTACTATGCCATTAATTTTGGCCTTACAGAGAAGTTTTTTCTGTAGTATTTAATAGTAGGTAACCTATTAGTGCCTACCGCCTGTATGGCTCAGTGGCTCTGTTTGCGAGACTTTTTGGTGGGCAATTATGAGTACACTTACACAGTACTGACAAAATCTTGACACTCACCAAGCGTTGTAATTAACATCTTGAGCCAGTACACAGAAGTCTTGTACTTTCATCATCCAGCTTATTTACAACATAAAAAATATATTCACGAAACACAGTAAATTTATACATATTTGATGATTCATTAATTCCTATAATAACTCCCTCACCTGAAGCGTGGTAGTCCCAGTGCGAGGCGGGAACGTGTCATCTTGCGCCACCACCCTGAAGTAGTGCACATCCAGCCTCTCTCTATCCAGCCTGGCCTGCGTAGTGACGACACCAGTCCGGGAGTCTACGGCGAACATGCCGGCAGAGCGGGAGTCCAGGAGACTTGACATGGAGTAGGAGACTGGACTGTTTTCTGGGTCTCTGTGGGGGAGAAATGTGGTTGAAGTTGTGTGGTAGAGATGGTGATAATTGGTTGGATCTGTGCTACGTATCAAATGTGGTCAAAAATGGGGTTAAAATTGCAACACATCGGCACTGTAACTTCAAAGGAAGCACAGAGGTGACTCACAATAAGCGCTGGTTTTTCTATATCTTCAATTGTAGGAAGTCACGTTCACCGATTATTGACCTTTGCCCTTTTCCTCTATTAAAGTTTATTACCAAACAGTTATTTCTATTAAAATATGCTATCAATAGACGTGCGAAAAGAAAGCAATATTCCCATCATAAATTCCTGCACCAATTTCCCCGACTATTGTTCTGCGCACACATCACAGTATCATTTGCGATAAAAAACGTATCGCATCGTTTGACGGAATCTCCATCATACTTATTCACATAGAGGGCGACACTATATGTGCAAAGTTTTAACGTCAATTTTTATAAGGACTAGCCGTTAACTAGATGTGTCGAATAGTTTTAACTATCTAAATAATTGAGTTTATTTTTTAGTTTTCATTTGATGCTGCAACAGTAGTTAGTCGCCTTGTATTCTAGTAAATATTACACGCTGTGTATGTATGTGTTAATTATCTGACAGAGTGCAATGGCTCATAACGTCAATGTCGCGATCGTTAAACAAAACAAGTTTTTCGTTACCTTCGCGCCATGGCACACCGGATCAATTAAAAAGCTAGTCTGGATATAACTTCTCAGCGGTTTAACCAAACCGTATCGGCATTTTCAGTTCGATTGTGAAAGCAATTCTTCTTCCCGGAAATATATCTATATCCCGAGGGAGTTTGGCCTAGTTTACCAACTATTGAATGAGCACTTATTTTAAGGTAGGAATCTGCCTAGAGAATGGTTTCGCGCCCGCTGCGGGGCAATTTATATTGGTTGCGGTGGCGGCGCAACTTTGTCGGAGCGAAGGCGAAAACGCCGCCGAGCTATTTTTTCAGGTAATGGAGACTACTATTCATGTAAAACTACGCCATTACATTTTCATTAGACTGATATAAATAACGCTTTTGAAGCATAAAATAAAGCGCTAAATACAACCGCCATATTAATAGAACTTACAAAGTGATAAACTGATTAAGAGCGTCATTAAAACCGTTAATGGATGATGATGATGGCGGTTAAGACTATGAATATGTTAAACGATGACGTCACTAACCTGGCCTACTACAACGATCCAAGTAGATACAAAGTAGAGCAAGAGATTGCTTATTACAGCCACAGCCCACTGCTATAGATTGCCATAGCGCATAAAAAAGAGAAAAAAATCCTCACCTGGCCCGCACAGTGGTGACCACGACGCCCGGGTCCTGCTCCTCGGCGACCGCGGCCACGTACAGCGCCTGCTCGAAGTACGGCGACTGGTTCCGCAGCTCCCGCTTGACCCGCCGCGCCAGGTCCGTGTCGTTCAGCTCCTGGTGGTGGTACACGATCTTCAGCCGGTGGTCCGAGTCGATGATGAACGGACTCTCGCAGTTGAACGCGAAGAGAATGGAAACTTTCCACATCGGCTCCTGAATACACACGTCATCACTCGCGACTAGGTCTCCTTGGCTGTTCTCGATCATGAATCGAGGGTCGCTTACGTCCAGAAACTGCACTTTACACGTCTTTTGCACTGTCCGCGGCAAGAACGCCGTTAAGGAATTGATGAACTGGGATTTCTTCAGACAGATCCCCTGCCACCGGTCCGTGGTTGGTATTGAGAAGCTTGCGTACGTTTCTGAGATCCATTGCTTCGCTTCAGTGATTTTCACTTCTATGGCCATGTCGAACGGTAGTAGCGCGTGAGATCTTTTGTGTCTGTTCCTGTATTTGTCTACCGGGAACTCCTCGAAGTGAGCGTTAGACCACGGATAGGCCGTGGACAGCACGCTGTGACTAGACATCAACTCATCCTCTTCCAGCAACCTCCAGTCTACACTCTCCTGATAGGGGGCTTCTCTTTTATCCCTGATCGTGGGCTCGTCTTCATACTGCAGGGCCGAGTCGCTCTGATCGTAGACTCTATCAAAGTCTATATCATAAAGATCCGCATGTCGCCGACTGCAGTCCTCGCCCGTCACCAGTACCCTGATCGGGAGACTGTAGTAGTCAATATCTCTGATTCTGTCCGACGTGGAGTCTACGTAGAACGTGAAGAGGTTAGGGTAGACGACGCCGTCGCAGCGCAGGCGCTTCCTCAGCGTGACGAGGCCGGATGTCCTGTTCACTCGCAGGATGTGGTGCACGAAGTTGGCGGTGCGGTGCACGTCGATGGAGTAGGTCCTTTCAGAGCCGAGCTTGTAGACGGCGGCGTCGAGCACGGCGTGGCCGGCGGGGGCCGAGTCGGGCACCAGCACCAGGTAGCCCCGCGCCGCGCCCAGCAGCAGCCAGGCCGCCAGCACGCGCCAGCAGCCCCTCATGGTGGCACTCACCTTCTGCGCCGCCTGCGGATTCTGCTGTCGGTTGGGTTGTCCATCTGTGGAATAAAATTAGTTTTTATTTTATCGAATCAGATTGGCATCTTAGACAGGTATAACTTTAGGAAGGATCGAATACTGTGTGTAAGTAAATCGAAATTAGGAATATTGAAACAGAACAGTTACTTTGTATCGGTATCTACATCTGTAGCTTCCGTAATTGGTGGCATAAATGGTTCCGTAATTGGTGGAGCTTTGAACAAAGATCATGCGAATGATCTTTGTTCAAAGCTCAGTAAACACTCATATATGCTTTTCAGACTGAGAGGTATTGTTAATATGGATACACTTATAATAGCCTATCATGCATATGTGGCATCCACACTTCGTTATGGGATAATTTTTTGGGGCAACTGCACTAAAAAAGATACAATATTTAAAGCGCAAAAAAGAATTATCAGATCAATGTGTGGTCTTAAAACGACAGACAGCTGTAAGCCGTACTTTAAAAAAAATGAAATATTAACTCTAACAAGTCTTTATATCTACAAAGTCGCGGTATTTGTAAAAACAAATCCTAATCTCTTCATCAAAGCAGCAGATGTACATCACTCCAGTAGAATCCGTTCGATCCATAGGAATAGGATATGTATCCAAAGCTCAAAGACTGCTTTAATGAATAAAAGTGTTTTCTGCATGTCACCACTTATCTATAACAAAATACCGAACAGTATTAGAGATTTAGACCTAAAATTATTTAAAAGAAAATTATTTAAATTATTGACTGATAAATGCTATTATACGATAACAGAATTTTTTGGAGATACTACAATATAGGTAACGAATGAGATTGACAATGGACTACTCGGTTACAAATTATTTACTTTATGACATTGACTTTTTCTAATTACTTACAATCTATTTATTTACTCACCTTAGCTATTATTTAATACCTATTTAATTTAAATTTAATTATTGATTGATAATATTGTTAATTGGATACCTTCTTTTGTACATTTGCCTGTTACTATTAGTTTGCATGTGTATTAACTAGTGTGCTATATCACTAAGCCCCTGTTCCACAATGTCTGGTTAGTCGCTACCTGTCGGATAAAATACATGCTGTCACTGTCTAAAAAATAATAACAGAAAGTGACAGCATGTATTTTATCCGTCAGGTAGCCACTAACCAGACATTGTGGAACAGACCCTTAATGTTCGTATGCTTAATAAGCAGTACATGGAATGTACCTACTACCAATTGTATAAGATCTCCATTTACCTGTGTACACGAATAAAGAGTTTGATTTGATTTAAACAAACCTAAGGATGCAAGTTTTCATTCCTCCCACTAAACACAACCATGGAACGTGAAATGCTGGCCTCTAGCGCCCTTGAGCTAAGTTTATGGCATTTAAGTGCCGACCAGAGTAAGGAAATTGTTAGAAGGCAAGAATATTGTTAGAACGGTAGTTAAGTAGCCAGCGATCCTGCGATCATTACGACAACTTTACAGTGGCCATAGCCTAAGGTGCCGTAATAATATTTATTAATGCGTCTACTTATACTTCTGTCTAAAACTTGAGTACGCTACTTTGAAACCGTTATTGAGGCAACTTTATCCAGCAACTTAAGCCCTTGGGTGGTAAAAATAGCTGATGAATAATTTAGTACCGAGCTAAGGATTCTCTCTCTTGGATATTGGATAGTTATTCTCTTTGGCGTGTGTAATATCGAAGTATGATCTCTTTTTTCACCGTTGTTTCATATCTCTGTCGTACAGTATATTAAAATAGACTTTGAAGCATGGACTGCGGTATAAGGGTCAGGACATCAATGATTTATCTCTTCCGTTCCACCTCAGATCGCGATAGCGTATAAGCTTACATGCCTCGCTCTATCTACAGCTATAGATGAAAAGTGAATATATTGTATGTCAAAAGTACACACATACCACATATATAGAAGGTACCTGCGTTTATAATATACTCTATGCTCCCGTTAAGTTAGTGCAATAAACCGATATCACTAAACTTATTTGAAAATTTATACTTGAATTGCACATTGAACAATAGTGAAGAATCCGGTGGAATTAATGCTAAAAGAATTTCCGATCAGTTCATTCACTTCAGTCGGTACTAAACTTAGTACTCAGCTATTAATTAAACATTACTATAAATACTATAATTTTTAATAAACATGGGAGTCAGACACACGCACTGTAAAAACGAGCATATAAAATGAATGTTCCATAAAAGTTTTACAGCAAACCTGTAAAAGTGTTTTTACTTTTTAGGATTACCTCAGCTTGGGGCAGATTAAATTGTTGCTGGAAGGAGTGTTTTAGTCGCATTACTATATTTATTCTGGCTAGGTAGGTACACGTTAATAGTTAGATACTTACCCCTTATTGCGAAATGATAATAATCCTACTTTGAATTAATATTTTAGGCAAAAGTAGTAAGCTGACCTTCTAAGTTAACAAAGAGGCTACTTTTATCCCAGAATTACCACGGGTAAACCTTTTAAGGCAAAAATAAGCTTGTTTTTCACTTATGTTTCTAGATGTTTCTCGATAATGAAATGAAAATTTTAAATACATATTATAGGTACAACACAACACAAATCATTCACGATGTGATGTGTTATACCTAAACATAAAACCATTTTAGAAGTCTTATAACAATATTTTGAGTTTTACTCATAAGTAATAATCATAACCAAGCTCCAACACTAAATTGCAACAACTTAAAAGCCAGCACAAAGTTGCTATTAGTTTAGTTAAGCACTAGGCACAAGAGACAGTTACTAGATGCTGGAAGTCTGAAGTCGTGGACAGGACAGACAGAATTCAGTGTAGCATTATTTATAGTGGCAGTGAAATAGTTTGTGCGCCCGAAGATAAAGCTACATTTACGAACAGTATTCGGAGACCGCTCACAATTTATCAAGCAAAAACATATTCAGCTGGACTTGTGAAGACTAGATAATTTATTATTATTACCTAACCTACATAAAAAATTGTGTTATAAGTTATAAATTGAACTGGGTCTGTCTGTGGCCGAATGGACTGAGCTTCGCAAAACAAATCTTCGATGGATCCATGGATAGCATTATAGCCAATACTAGGAATAGCAGGTTAATTAAGCTACATGGTAGTTGCGAAAATTACAATAAATTACATACAAATACAAGTCAAGTATTAAATTACAAGAAGACAGCACACTGTCATTGCGTACAGTTCTGCAAGAGTTCCGCAAGTCGCCGACAGATGGCGCCGCGTGTAACTGTACTCGCACGAAGTTCTCTCGCTCGTATGTAAATCAACGAGTTATCTCCGTGATATGTGTGTGTTCCTGGTAGGCAACTAGGCACCCAGCGGTTCTATAGCAATTATACAATTACTAGCTTTTCCTGCGAGCTTCGCTTGGCCTTAAAGGTTTTCCGTGGGAATTCCGGGATAAAAAAGTTGCTATGTGCTAGCATAGATAATCAGGGCAAAAGCCAATGGCTTCCATTGGATGGTACCGTAAAGCCAGGCACACTCGTATATACAGTGCATTGCAATCAAAACAAGAACTTCTAGTGACTGTTTATACCTATGCCTACGTAGATCAAATTTTGTTTACAATAAATCTACAGCCAGCATCGAAAATTCGATAAATTACAATTAGTCTCCAACACTGTTGTTGCTAACAATTTGTACCGAGCAGTAGGTAGTACAAACAACTTTTAATCAGGATTAGGGAATTGAGCTATTCGGATTGGAGCCTCTCGCGAAGCCTTCATTTGTAGCCCACTGAAGTATATTGGAGTGAAAATAGGTTTTGATGAAAGCGATACCCATTACCCAGTCTTGTTATCAGCTTACTTGATTAGCGCGCCAATTTCGTAAAGAGATTGGTAGTGTAGCAAATATTTGAAATAAATTGTAACTTGTAAGTTAGGTGAAATATAAACGTTGGTGCATTCATATAATATAATGTTTTTAATTATGAATTAGATACCTTCATAATTATAATGTTGTAAGAAAAACCTGCGACAACACTGTGTAAAAGTCCTTTTGGTTTATTTTAATTAAATGATCAAAGGTGCGAAATTTAATTCTCACATAGAAATTGTTTCGTAATTAATGATAATGTAGCGGAAAATACTAAGCATTTAAATTAAGGCTTTAGATAGTGCAGTAAATTCACTGTATTCTCTTTATTGTGTACCTATGCAATTTGCTGTAAAAGTTTTAGGTTCCAAAAAGTTTGCTCTACCTTATCATGAAGTAAAAAAGTTGTTCGTTTCTTTCCGAATTAATAAAAACCAATTTTAAGGTACGTAGGTATAACACAGTCTTCGTGAATTCACACCAATTTTAAGGTACGTAGGTATAACACACACTTGCGCGCATCATGTTGCGTGAATGCGTGTCCAAACGTTCGTTCCTTATAAGTATCTCCGCTCGTATAGAAAACACGCACAGTCCAACACACAGAAAACGTATCTACCAACGTGCGTTCATGTGTTCATACAATTCACGCACACGCATCGTGATACAGGCAGTGTGAGAACAGCCTCAAACAAATACGTGTATGGGTCATTAGTGCTGAGAGCTATACAAATTAGGGTTCAACAATGACTAGGGTCCTGAAGTGACCCTCAAGCCAAAGGGTGAAGCGATCTGGGTAATGAGATGGAAACTGTATTTTGAACGATTGATGAAACCAACCGATATTGTGACCTAGTTTTGAAAATACTAGTAAAATTATAATATTTTTTTACCAAATTATGGTTTAGAAGGCTATCATATTATCATACTTCCATCCAAAGAGCTAAAAATGTTAAAAATAATAAATGGTTATGCAAATAAAATAAAAATATTGACTTTCGTCCTGACGAGAATCTAAGGATGTGGAGGCAAATTATATTTTGAACCTATCTACCTTAAGCATTCATAATTACTACTTCGTGCACTTAAAATTATTTATTTTAACGCTAGAGTAGAAATAAAAAGGACTTCAGGGTCCGCCAAAAAAATTATGGTATCCAATAAAACTAATGTCAGTACCAACGTGAGGGAAAATTAGAAAATAAGCCACGTTTTTCCAAAGCCAGTCTCAGAAATGATGTCAATTTATCAAGCGAAGAGCTGCGGCAGGGATATATTTTTTTTTCTAGAATTTTCTTCGTCATATATGAACAAAAAATGTTCTATATATTTTATCTGGTAGAATTAAAAGCATAACTACTTATCCATGTTTTTTTTTAATAGGACGCAGTTACGGAACTTTTTCAGACGATTTTACAAAAGGCAAGCGAGAAAAACAACAGAATGTTTCTATAGACCCGTAATGAAAATGACCGCGTCTGTTTAAAAGCAATTCGTAGTTCAAAGTGAAGTTGAGAATCGAGATCGTATTGCTAATGGTGCGATCAATTAAACGTGCCACGAATCGACAATCGACACCACCCGCCACGCCATTCCCAGCCCTATTACAAACGCAGTACGGACATCGATCACTGAATACGGTTCACTGGCAAAACAAGATCTGTGCTCGCTCCATTTTTAATTTTCATAATTTTGAAAATGGAATTTCGTATTCGGGTCTCGTAGCAGCAGGATTTTAATGATTGGGTGCTGGTGATTTTACGCTGAAAAAAACATACAGTCGAATTGGGACTCAACCTATGTAGGTAGGTTAAACAGAGAGATGTTCAGTTATATTCTGTGTTATGTGGAGAGAAATTGATGGACGAATTCGATCGCGTCTTTTAAAAGTTGACTTCACAATAACGCTTTTGCCACGCTTTATAAAGGCTCACACAAAAAAACCCTACCAGCAACAAAAGAAAGACAAAAACCGCCTCAAATAATATCATCATTATCACGCACACCATAAAGGAAGAAGCGGCCATATTCGTTTACTACAACCACAGATAATATAACTATAACGAAGACAATATTTGGGGGAGCACCTCTAACAGGCATTTTACGAGAGAACGAAACACATAAAAATATTATCGCCGGGTAAAATCGTTTGATCTTCGGATAATGTCATTTGGAATGCTACTGGTTTTTATTACATTTCTGTTATGTATTTAAGAGGTTTTAATCTGCATGCATAATTAAATAAGGCATATAAACGAAGCTGTACTTCGGATCGATATTAAAGTAAGTATTGGTTCTGGTTTTCAATTCGGCCATAAATGACCACAACTTTGTACAGTATCTTACACAAAAAAATATTATAAGTACCTACGAAAAAGGTTCGAAATTAATTTTAAATCAAGATAAGTTATTCTAATTTTAAAATTGCATACATTAAGATTCACAAATTGGGTCCTATTCTTCAATGATACTTTATCAACAATACTAGTCTACTTTATTTACTACTTACCTAGTTAACATTATATTTTCATAAAAGTAATGAATAATTACAAGACATTGTTGAATAGCGTGGGATAGAGCTTGAAAGAGACTCATTTACTTCGATCCTTATCTTTATCATATGGGAATATTAATTACTCACCTTTTTAAACCGACTTCGAAGTGGATTCTTGTGTCCTTATCTATTTATGTACATCTGAAACAAGAAAAAGTCTATTAGGTCGGTTATTTGGTGACTAATCTGTTATCTTTCCTGGCCTATAAAATTCTAAAGATGGTTAACATGGATAAGGTTCTTGAGACTAATCGAATGGAATGATCCATACAATTAATATACTGTCATTTATGAGTTATAAATATTTGAGGAGGAAAAAATAATAATAAATATTTAAATGAAACTTTTAAACGTAATTATGGTGAGTAAGATATTAACTAAGTAATTATAAGTCCAATTAATGATAAAACGTTTTCAAACAAAAGCGAGTTAAATCTAAAGACGTAAATAATCTGGAGGCGGAAACAAAGCTCCCTTATTTGCGAGAAGGGAGTGAGTCGCATTTATCAATATTACAGGGTCTTTTGTCAATGTTCATTGGCTGAATTTTCTGAATCAAGTGATATCTTGCATTGAATTTTAATTTACGTTGTTAATTGGTTCTCTTGGTTCATTTGCAAAAAACATAAATCTGCAGCTAATTTTTCAGGTGAAGATACCAGGCGCACAGATATTATAGGAGGGACAATGGAGGGCGTTCTTGAGTGTCTCTTGTACTCGTGAACCGGAACCGCTGACGCTAAGCTTGTTATGCTGCTCTAGTACCTCAGCCAAAGATTTACAAGAAGATGGCTGTATCCGTGCTTAGTGTATTAAAACGTCACCATTTTAATTCCCTTTAAATGAATGTTTTCCCGGACGGTTGGAATGAACAGACGAGAAAAACTAAACTAAAAAAGTTAACTGAAACGACCGGAACAAATCCGTTACCGATGTATGTGCGTTGCCAAGCCGTTTGACGATAAACGAGTTATTTATGTGCTAGTAAAGTAACTATCTATAAATCGCGGCAAGCTCATTTCTAGAACTTCTAAGAGGACATTTCTGAACGTAAAAGGCTTAATTACTTTCATTATCGAACATTATGTCTGCCAATTACATCGCAAGAAGTTCAATCAATTCCAGGTAAGTGGAAAAAAGTGGAATAAGAAAACTTGGCCGATTGCTCAAAATTGCAAGAACTTTGCACTGGAGCGAGATTTCACGTGTCAGCGTACAATCTGGCGAGCGTCTTCAATTTACCAAAGTTATTCCCAGTTTTGCGGGACAATTTTTCTAAGGATGTAGAGTTGAAAATAAATCAAAATATACAGAAAAGTCGGGGTAAACTAGTTTAGTTCTTTATTTTCACATTATGAACATGTTTCTTTTTATACAACCGTATCTTAATTTTGAGTCAATCCACGTAAAAGACTGAAAATATCAAAGAGAAAAGAAATGTTCCTGGCGTCTAATCTGCATGCGTCACACACGTGCGTAAAGGTAGGACACTCTAGCATAGCGACTACAGTATACGGGAGCACTGCCATACCTTCCGATACTACAAAATAAGGTCGTGGTTAGCACAGCTTTAGTCAGTAACTCCGTATTCTTGAAGTCAGAGTGAAGGCCCCGAACATAAATGAATCGATCCACACTTCTTTCAAAGCTTACCTACATGTTTTGACGAGACAGCTTAAATCTTTGGGGAAAACTTAAGTTGATATTTACCAAAAGCGCGAGGCCGTTATTATTCTGTAATATTTACCAACCCATAAAACGAGGGAATCTTTGATCAGAGGGTCGGTGAGTGAACTTTGGCTTTAAATTTAAAATATCGCGTCACTTGAGCTGGATTGATTATTTCTTGAGATTGAATATAAGCCGCATGATTGAACTCTTGGTAAAAGTTTTAAGTTACTTAAATGTCATCAAAACAAAAAGCATGAAAGGGTCCGTAAATCTGTATCCCTACGATCTAACTGAAAAGTAGAGTTGAAGGCTCCACTTCCGAACTAATCTAATATCTACCAAAACCTACAGAGTACTTATTATAAATAAATAAAAATATCCTAATTATCTAAGAAAGAGTTATTAACAGATCTAAATAAGATAATATCTAAATTAGTTCGAAAGACAAGATATGCAATTCCAAATTCATGCAAGTTTTCAAGAAACTAGGACGTCAATGTATAAGACGTAGTTAGTAAGTGGGTCCGATAACTTGAGATATCGATGCGGTTCAACCGAGTCCGCCTCGACTCGAGAGCTCCAGATATTGGAGCTGACTTCAGCTGACATTCGCAGAGTCACCGCACATCGCAAGGAACGAAATGTATTTCCGCATTACATTCCATGTTTGAGGAATAGGTGGATGGTGTATCGGTTAGTGGTATGTAGTAAGACTACAAGTCTCGGGTTTGCCTCAGGAAGGGTAGATTTTGTTTTAACGTAGGTGTTTTGTATGTGCCTTCAAAACGGTGGCAAATTAGAGCTGGTCTAGGGTCCAAGCAATCCCTTATGCCAATGAACCTAAATATGTCACAAGGCAATTATAGACAAGACGTGAGCGCAGAGATATGTCAAGTGAGTGTTATAATATTTATGTTGAGTAATAAGTTTGTATAGTCGTATCGACTGATGTTTTTAACCTAGTTCCCTATGCGGCACAGCCGGTCATCCGTCCTTATGACCCAGCATTATCATTATGTGAATCTTATTTTCCCTCAACATACGAAGCACGGAATTCATGTCAGTAGGATCGCAAAAACATAATATGTTTAAGTATATTTCACGGTATCTATTCTATTCTATTCTATTTTCTGTGGGGGTGTCAGTACCTGCACCTGGCTCTCTCGAATGGAACCTTTGTGCATATCCCCAAGGTCTAAACTGCCTTCCTAAGCTTGGACCATTTCCCACCACGCTGGTCCTCTGCGGGTTGGTGGGTTCACATATCTAGATGTGCTAAATCTAGATATGCAGGTTTCCTCACGATGTTTTCCTTCACCGTAAGAGCGATGGTATACATTGTACTTAAATTCAGAAAAGAACTCATTGGTACATGTCAGCGCCGGGATTCGAACCCGCATCTCTGGCGTGAGAAGCGGGCGCTTACCCGACTGAGCTACCACCGCTCCACGGTATCTAATTCTCAACCATATGCTTTTATAATTCACTCACGAGAGTCACGAATATGAGCAATGAAAAAGTTCCAGTGACATAAATGGAGCGGCAATAACAGGTGGAACTTTTCCATTGCTTTGCTCGTGAGTGTAGGTATTTGTTAGTCGAATGTAAAAAAAAATACCTACCGTCCGGTACAGAATTGTCGCTCTGTTACAGGAAACGGTTACATTTGGTCCCGAAATTGACGCATGTGATTTTAATTAGAGTTGCCTTGCTCAATCGATGGCCGAAAGGGTCCAGATGATTAGCTTTCCACGCTCTCCTTGTCGTGGTCCCCTGAGCATTGCGGGTCGCAAATTAAACCCTGTCACTTACACTGTCTTTACGTACATACCGCATCAATACCTATTTATGCGTTAACCAGTAAATTGATATGATATTCGAATGGTTTCGCAAGTTTTTCACACTGAAATACACACCAAATTTTACAGATATACAATTTAATTGAACTTCAAAACAGTACAAAGTGTAACGTTTTATCATGGTGATCTCCACTTTTAGGTAAAAGTTGAGTATGGCTTTAGAAGCTCAAAGCTTCATGAAAGCCTTGTTACATCTTAAAGAAACAAAACAATACATGTTAGGTAGACCTGAGCTGCTCACAGAAAACATGACAGAATGCTAATCAAACCTACATCAGAAAGGGTCATACCAACAAAACGATGTGCCATAGCTTTTTTTACAAGTTCAATAACATAAAAGCTCCCAAGCAAGACCGTATAGAATATGCATGAAGATGCCAAAACGGGTTTCGACTTAATTACTCAATAACCGTTGAACTTTACGACTTTATGACGTTTAGCACTTATTTGCATTTTTACTGCAGAAGTGCGAACTTAATGAAAACGGTTAAATTAAAAGCACCGTGACATGGCAAGTAGTGACTGAATAATTTATACAGGAGGTTGCTAAAACGGTATACAAAACCGAAACCAGCATGTGCAGCATGTCATATCTAAGCCCGAAACTGAAATCAGAATTTCAAAATTCGCGAAAAAAAAAGATTCATTTTCCATAGAAATAATAAATCCTATGGAGAATAAACATTCGGTTTCGGCTTAGTTATACCATTTTGGCAACACCCTGTATTTTAAATGATATCATTGTTAAAAATCATCACCTGCATTCTATGCAAATTAGACACGGAAGAGTTTTTGTGGCGATTGACCCGCTAAAGAGAGAATTAATAAAAGAGGTGAATCGTCACAGTCTGATGGTCGTGAGGTGAAGGTCGGTACAATCATAGTGGTGGTAATGAACGTTAAACTATATAGTAAGTAGTTAGAATAAGTCTACGCGACTCATTATACCTAGTACGAGTAGTATAGAGAAGTAATTTTAACATCCTACCTACGATAGGTAAATAAATTGTTCAGACTTTTTTGTGTTATTTTATTTAGTAGGTAAATAATACCTACACGTCTATGCCAAACACACAATCGGTAAATATTTTTCGTACACAAATATTTAGGCAAAATAACTGAAATTTCTCGAATCTCCGGTTTAATTTATTTTGTGGCTGTCGAAATACTGTTGGTGGGTAGTAATTTGAATTTTTGTAAGCATTGCAAACATTTCGACAAGTCCCTATTAATTTCATTTCATTTTGTTGTTTGTGAATTCGTGTTGTTTACTACGAATCTATTCTAATAAGCATAATGTTTCAGATTACCTTTGAATACAGTTTTTCAGTAATCTCAGTGACCCATAAAACCTTAATTAAAAGGTCACGACATTGGGCGAACACCGTGGCTAATCTAGCAATTTCATAGTAAATTTGGCAATGATTAGCAAAATACTGTCATTCTAATATCGCGTGCTCTTTAGGAAACACTTTACAGTAGTTGTTGTGAAAAGTGGCCTGAAATTTGAATTAAAAATGTATATTTGGTAAATAACAAGGCTGATTGATTAATTTTATTTGTGTATACTGTTTAAGTGATAATGTATTCGTTAATGAGACTGTTAGTGTTCGTTTATTTGCTGGTAGCGGCGGGTAAGCATTTGATTATTTTTATCGACTATTTAATAAGCTTCATTATTGCTTCATTTTACGTATTTTTCGATTACCAAATCGTACTTTATGGTCTTGGGAACCGCATGTTGCTCCTATATAATGAGCTATTAGATAAGACTTTTATTAAATGTTAAGATTTTGATATTGAACTTGTATAACCCGGAAGGAAATCCAGCTCAGCGACTAGTTCGAGATAATTCAATAAACTACGTCCAATCTATGAAAGCTGGAGATTTGGAGAAACTAAATAGAATCCGAGAACATAATCAACAGCTTTAAGCGATAAGACCTTCATTTATAACAAAACGGCATAAGATCTGTAACTTTGATTATACATAATTATGATCTTGCCCTTTATGGGATTCTTACAGTGGCTTTATGTTTAAATAAGAGTGTCTATTAAATTAAGCCTTATATATATGTATAGTTAAAAAAAAACAACAAAAACCCAATTCAACAACCACTCCACAGAGTTGCAAGACACAGATGCAGATACCGACAGCAACGCCGTAGATAGCACCGAACTATCCGCGCCAGACGACGATATAGACCTGGAGGCAGCATGTCCTGAACTCAGCGGGCAGATCATCGGAGGACGAGCCAGCTCCGTCAATAGACACCCGTACCAGGCGTCCATGGTCATCAACGGCAACTCCTTCTGTGGCGGCTTCATCATCAGCCCGGATTATGTGATGACTGCCGCGCACTGTGTTAGAGGGTAAGTTGATTACGGGTGCAAGAGTTGCGTCAGGGGTAGGTTACAGAATGGTACATATTATAGTTTCGAAACTGTTATCGAGCGACTGATGATTATCCCAATTCTTCTTCGAGTGTTCGACCGGTATCAAGTCCATTCAAAATTTTGCATTGCTAGCTTATAGGTACTACAAGGTACACAAATTTACACCAAACAATATTCTAAAGTAGCTAGTGGTCACTGACCACATTGCTACAGAAAATATGAAAACATGCCTATTTACCATACAGATGAAAATTCCTAAACCATAAGTTCCTCAACAAGACAAGACCACTAACATAAATCTTATACTCCCACTTCTCACGAACCCCTTTTCACCCAGGGTATCCCCATCATCCATCCGCCTGCGTGTGGGTTCGACCCGGCGCGACTCCGGCGGCCGCATCGCTCGCGTCTCCAACGTCACCGTGCACCCCCAGTACGGGATGCCTCGCTTCGACAAGGACATCGCTGTCTTGAGGCTGGCCCGGCCTCTGAGCTTCAGTGCGAGTGTGAGGCCGATCAGACTCCCGCAGCGCCGGCAGCCCGTGCCGCTTGTTAGGCTGACGGTGACTGGGTGGGGGTTGACTGCTGTGAGTAACTTTTATTTGTTGATGAGAGAGGTATACTAATGAATAACTATACTCGATGATTTAATACGATTTCTACACAAACAACGCTGAATGAAGGTCCTGCGTCACGGATGCATAAGTTTTGTTAAACTTTCAGTATTTAATAGTAATTTCACAATTACAAAAGTTGCTCTAAGAAGTTCTATCAGCTCATCATTTCAAACTTCTTATATCTACAACTTATAGCAAATAATTATCCCTTTTTCTTGTCTGCATATTTTAACCTGTCTAATGTATTGGATTACGGATCGCAATCCATGCCGGGACGTTATAAAAAGCCTTTTGCGCTGCGGCCCGGCACACTTTTGCCCTACATCATGTGTAAAACTCTAATATGCATATTCTCTACCCTTCCAGCCGCGCGGCCGCCAGATCCCCCGCATCATGATGGAGGCTCAAGTCCCGGTCGTCCCGCACTGGCTGTGCCGCCTCTCCTACTCCGACTCTCTGACTAACAACATGTTCTGCGGGGGACATTTCCTCATCGGCGGCGTGTCTTCTTGTCAGGTCAGGATCTTCCCTATCTTCATCATCAACATCATCATCTCAGCTATAGGACTGCTGAACATAGACCTCCCCTAATGTTTTCCACCACCTATCGGAGGCGGCCCGCATCGAGCGGTAACCCTGCGGACTTGACTAAATCGTCCGTCCATCTCGCGGGCGCGGTGTCTTAGGCTAAGAATTTACAATGCTTGGAGCAGAAAAGTTGTTAACTCCTGTTTTAATCCTGCTGATTATATCTATGATTTGTTAGCTATTCTTCCTTTATATATATGCTTTAGTCAGCTTCGCTGTCCAATATTGATAGCAAAACGCACGATTACAAACGGTAATGAATTTAGAAACCCACGAAGACATCATCATTTCCTAAGACAACAAAGACTTTCTTTATATAACATCATACAGAAGGGCTAGTACGGGGCGCATTTAAGACGTGACAAGAGTTTTGCATCGCGCTCACTCACATCGCGCAGCCTCAAGAGCGAGCGCGACGGAGAACTTTTGTCACGTCTTAATAACGCCCCGTGCTACAGGGCCAGATGCTGATATCAGTACATATCACGTAGAATATTCAAGACAATTACACATGAAACTCAAATCTCCTCCTTATCCTTCCAGGGAGACTCCGGAGGGCCAGCAGTATTCCGGGGAGTGGCGTTCGGGATCGTGTCCTACGCGCGGGGGTGCGCGCTGCCGCTGTCTCCGACTGTCTTCACGAACATAGCCGCCTTGAGGGACTGGGTCACGCAGAACACTGGCGTTTGACACTGCTAGCGTATTTACCGCCAAGACGCATTAGCAATGTTAGCATTAGATAAGAATGTGGTGGTACGACGGCGGCAGATATTTCTAATTCTGTTGTGTTATATCTGTTTGCTTTCACATCAATGATGTTGCCTTGTGTACTATGTTTATGGTAATATAGTTCTCATCTACTAAAAGAGATCCCAATCTGTGTAAAAGCGTCCCTAGACAACATGATAGGATTTAATCAATTTTGGAGTTTTTTTTTTTACATTTTTTAAAATAATAAACTTTACGACTCTATGTTAGTTGGATTTCTTATTTGGTTTCGGAAATAAAAATGTGAGAAGAAAGGGGATTTGGAGAAACGGTTGGCGATGTCGTTAGTCTTCTTCTGATCTAGATCTAGCTCTAAAGAGTAAAACGGTTGAAGGAAATTGGCCATACCTTTTTCAAGCTGCAAGAATTGTCTACTTTTCAAAACATTATTCATATTGAATGGTCCGGCATGGTTCACTTTTGATTCTATCCCATGAACAAATTTAATTACTTATGTTCATATTTATTGCAAGAGAATAAACTAACATTAAATTATACCGAAAAGTGAACTTAATTGCAATTAAGTTCAAGCAATAAACGTCATGATTAATAACTTTGAGTGAGAAACTCCGAAGCTCCGATAACAGTACAATTTGAAATATCTAACGGTTATAATAAGTTTAACCTTGTTAGTGTAGTGGAGGCACTTCAATTGTAATGGAGTTGGTTTCAATTTCAAGATCAACTGTAATATTACTCATTAGTAAGTTGGTACCCATATTTAGCTTTTCTTATGTCAAATCTTTAGTGTATTTATGATTATATTATGAGATCATCAGTTTACACCAAAAAGCTATGCAGAAACAAAAACTGTGTTCAGGTATATGTTAAAGTGTGTAATGTTCTCATGGAAGTAATGTTCTAAATTTAAAATGTTACTTAGAAAACTTCTAGGAACAAAGCACAAAATTGCTATTACTATAGTGATGTCTAAAAGATCTTCAGTTATGACTATAGCGTTATGGAGAACACACTTAAAATACCTATGTCAATAATACCTCGTACCTACCTATTTCTTTCAAATTTACCGTTATGTTAATTGTTATATGTAACTGTTAAATGTAACAGTTGGTTAATTGATGACTGATCGTTTTTAAAAGTAACTGTTATTTGTGTATTCTAGTAGAAAGATTTTTTTGTCACTAGTATTAGTAGTATACGGAAAAACCATTTCTTCAAAATTTAAACCGTAATTTCTTTAAAAACCTTATGATTTTCTCGTCTATAAATAACCAGGATACCCTAGTGTTGTTTATCGATCGTTGCATTTATTACAGCAACGGGTCATCGTTCTATGATGGACTACACCACTCTAAGTTGCTAGCACAAATTACTTCGGAATTCTTTATGAGTAGAACGTATTACAAGAGCGATATAATAATATGGTGTCGTGACTTACCAGAGAGAATATTCATAATTATCATGAGGTGTGCTTAGTACTTTTTTTGTTATAATAGCTTAGCGATGAACGACCTTTGGGAAACCTTCCGGAACCCCTCTTAGCACCTAATTTATTATATTTTGAAGACTTTAAAACACAATACACTATAATTATCTACATTGTTTTCAAAATGTTAGAGCAAAATTTTAATTTTATCGATTATTGATAACAATATTTCTTACATCCCTGCAATCAAGGTACTCGCCACTTCGATAAAAAAACATCATACCATGTCACTATCGTGAGTAGGACCTAGTACGTATAATTTTGGATATTTTCTTCTGTTTTTGTGGTCGCTGTGTGGTCAACGAACCAGTGAGATGAAGCCTTAAAACTAAACTACTGAAGTAGGTTATCGTTATTAGGGTGCTTCACAGTGGGGTAAAGGCAGCTTTTAAACCTATTTGGTTTTACATCGCCCAGTCAGACACACTAGAGCGCCACACTTAGCAGGGGTTATATTTTGTTAAACCATTTTACTGTTTTAGTTCAAATATGGAATAATTAACGTACCTATTTAGGTAAAATAAATTAGTTTTTTGTTCATTATGATCATCAGCCAATAACAAATTATCTACATCTGTAGGCCTCCTATCTTTTCTTCACGTTAAAAATCGATTATATATTTATTTTAACATTAATTTTTACCGCCTTTGAATTTACAGAATGCATAAATAAGACCAACACGATAACTAGACGCGAGCTTATCCGCAGGCTTCATAATATCATTCACACATTCCTCGGTATAAAATTATACCCAGCCGTATTAAGATAACTAATAAACTAGATTAATATACTGCGATAGTACCCTTCCGTACTCCTCGCCTTTAGCTGCGAATCCCGTTTAGATCCCACTTTAACGGTAGCACAACCTGTATTACTAGGCCTGACAACCCTGTTGAGTGTAAATGCAACATAACATACCTTCACAAACCTTAAAAGTTAACCCGTAAGGACTATTTTCGACTGCATCAAATGATAATTGGACGGAGCGGTAAGTAACAATTACAGTAATCGAATTGAGCATCTCTGCCTAACGAAATAAGAGCCATGAATAAAGTTAATTTAAAAGATATGTACGAGGCATTCCTTATAAGGTGGTGGTTTTGTGAGAAAGTCTGGTTTTTAATATTAACTTGTGTCGTGAAGGATTTTCTATAAGGTCATGATGATGAGAATTACTATTGATTGTCTGTTGTAATTAAATTACTTATGTGAGTAGTAGTAGGTAGTTGATAATTTAATTTCTTTCAAAAAGTATTTATGCCGTTTTCAATAGCTAAAATACGTTTTTTACCTACTCGCATAGAATAGTATTGATTCAAAGCAAAGCTATAATTTACACAAGACCAACTATACTATGATTGAGCTATTATTATAACTAGAAATAGCTTTGCAGTCAACTCAATTTCATTGATTATTCTAAGTTTAGATTCTACTTCGCTTGACACGCATCGCACGCATGACATTTCACAAATAGGCTTGCTGCACCCCAAAGCAATATCTACCAAGTCACTTACGAACCCTGACTCCTGACTCCGACTACAAATACCGACTTAGCTATGCAGTGGGGTGAGATGGACCACAGTTTACAGCTGCTGTAGTAAAGACACTGTGTGCAGAGATGTTAGGTAAGCGAAATTAACCAGGGTGTCCACTCAGAATGCTCCAAAAAATTCCCTGACTTTTCCCTGACTTTCCCTGACCGTTTCAGAAAATTTCCCTGACCAAAGATCAAAATATAAACCTAATTTAAGTAATTTGAAGACGAAATCTTGATTTCAAATTTTTGCGTTCATTGGTTTGACACTTATTAAAACTCGATTGCGTAAAATATGTATGCAGGGTCGGCAAAAATGGTATATTAAGACGGAAGTATAGCACTAGCACACACACTAACGTTCTTCAACTTTTAAATATTATCCAATCTCCATGATTTTTTAGGATATTTAAGTAGTAGTAGTAGTAGTCTTTAAGACGTTGGACTGGAAAAGGCATGGCATATGTATAAATGGCAAGTACATGTCACACCTCCGCTTCGCGGACGACATCGTTATTATGGCAGAATCTCTGCAGGAACTCAGCTGGATGCTAAGTGGCCTAAATGCTGCTTCCCGACGTGTAGGCCTCGATATGAACTTGGACAAGACGAAAGTCATGTACAATGCTCACATCAAACCGGAGCCGGTCGCCGTTGGTGAGGCAACAATCGAAGTTGTGCAAGAATATGTCTACCTCGGGCAGACTATTCGGCTAGGCAGAAGCAACTTCGACAAGGAGGCTGCAAGGCGCATCCAACTGGGTTGGGCTGCATTCGGGAAACTTCGTCACATATTTTCCTCGGCCATTCCGCAGAGTCTTCAACCAGTGCGTCCTGCCAGTGATGACGTATGGTGCAGAGACGTGGAAACTGACGGTAGGACTGGTCCACCGATTTAAAGTCGCTCAGCGTGCTATGGAGAGAGCTATGCTTGGGGTTTCTCTGATGGATCGTATCAGAAATGAGGTTATCCGTCAGAGGACTAAGGTTACCGACATAGCTGTCAAAATATACAAGCTGAAGTGGCAGTGGGCTGGTCATATCTGCCGAAGAACCGATAACCGTTGGGGTAGACGAGTTCTCGAGTGGAGACCACGAACCGGCAAACGCAGCGTGGGACGCCCTCCTGCCCGCTGGACTGACGACCTTAGGCGGGTGGCGGGTAGTGGTTGGATGAGGAAGGCCGAGGACCGAGTGTTGTGGTGCTCCTTGGGAGAGGCCTATGTCCAGCAGTGGATGATTATTGGCTGATGATGATGTAGTAGTAGTAGTATAACTTTATTGTACATAAAACACTTAAAACACAATAAATTACTAGGTTTATAGTTTTTTTTTCTCTAAATTTGCTATAGATTGAACTTATAGGCACCTAAAGCAACGCAATTTTTGTGATCAAAACTGCGCCGTTAAACAAAAACAATGTTTTTTTTAAAGCGAAACCTACAACTCTAGAATATATTATTCTGAAGCGATTGACATCAAAATCAAAAAGATTTGTTGTTTCTTCAAAAAACCACTAAAATGTAAGAAATAATTTAAGGTTTACACAAATTCTACTCGTATTTATTTGTACTGTCACATACGAGTAGAATTTACCTTAAATTATTTCTTACATTTTAGTGGTTTTTTGAAGTTGGTTTTTTAATTTTTTTAATTATTATTTTATTTTATAGTTTTTAGTTTATTTGCAATAATTTTCAATCAAAAGTAAGGTGCCCTTGGGGGTGAGATAAAATTCTCAAAAAAAAATGGGACCACCTGGGAGCTCAACCCAATACAACTGTTATATTATTGTAGGGTAAGCACCGCTGGTCAGTCGAATAGAGGCATTCAACTCTAATGGTTGTTTTACTTGTCCGCTCCCCACTACGTCACCTCGTCCCGACACACCGTAGCTAACACTGGCGACGGGCGGGTCCAAAGTTCAAGTGTAACCTCGTGCGTGCAATAATAACCAAAATGGCAAAAATCTCGGTCGGATCCCTCTCCGTGTTTAATCATGAAGTGCAGGACTGGAGTCTATACAAGGATAGACTGGAGCAATGGTTTCTTGCCAATGATTTAGGGAGTGAAGTGGACAAATCGTTATGTAAACGACGTGCGATCCTTTTGTCTAGTTTGTCAGAGAATACCTATAAACTCGTTCGCGATTTAGCATTGCCGAAAACAGTGGGGACTCTGAATTATTCTGAAGTGGTAGAACTTCTGGACGATCATTTCCAAACTACAAAATGTGGATTCGCGGAGCGGTACAAGTTTTATGCCGCGACTCAACACATGGCGGAAAGCATGGCGGAATGGGCGGCGCGAGTCAGGGGACTCGCGATCCACTGCAGCTTCGTCTCTAGCAACCTGGATGAAACACTACGGGATCGCTTCGTCCTGGGCATGGTGTCCGGGCCAGAACGCGACAAGTTGTTCACCATGGACCTGTCGGACCTGACGCTCAGCAAGGCGTTGGCTCAGGCGGAGGGCATCCAGTCGGCGCGGCTAGGAGCTGCGCAGGCGTCGCCAGCCCCCGTGCAGGCCGCGTTGCCTGTGCACAAGCTGGCAGCCGCGCGAGGCTCGCGAGGCGTCACGGACGGCGGCAGCCATAACCAAGACCAGTGCGGAGGTCCTGTGCGTTGTTCGGCGTGTGGTTATGCTGGCCATGAAAGTGTAAATTGCAAGTTTGCAAAATATAAATGTGGCCGTTGTGGCGTCAAGGGTCACCTTAGGAAGGCGTGCCCTGGAAAAAGAGTGAATCATTTTATTGAGTGTTGCTCTGACGATGCCGACGGCGATGATGGTAAGCGTGTTATTTATAATATACGTAGCAGTCGTGGTGAACCTATGCGTGAATGTGTACTTGTGAATGGTGTGAGTTTAAACTTTGAAATTGACACAGGCTCAGCTGTGACTATCATCTCGGAGTTAGTTTATTTAAAATATTTTTCTGGCACTCCGTTACAACACAGCAGTGTATTTCTGCAGAGCTACAATGGTAGCAACATTGTAACTGTCGGAACTCTCAACCTGTCCTTTTCTTACAAGTCACGAACAGCTGATATAATTGTTTATGTGGTTCGCGATGGTGGTCCATCATTATTAGGCAGAGACTTCATAGCTAAGTTCAACTTACAGATATCCTCCGTTAACTCTTGCAATAGTTTGACAGACAAATTAATTGATAAATACCCGACTCTGTTCTCCGATTCGTTAGGATGTTGTAAGGATTTAATTGTTGATCTAAACCTAAAGCCAGGATCCAAACCAATTTATTATAAATCACGGCGTCTTCCCTTTGCCTTAAAGGAGAAAGTTGAAAATGAATTAAATAAATTAGTTGAGTTAGGGATACTGGTTCCTGTTACATCATCAGACTATGCTAGTCCTATAGTACCTGTCCTGAGGCAAGACGGTCGAGTTAGACTTTGTGCTGATTACTCAGTGTCTTTGAATAAGCAGTTGATTGTAGACAAATATCCTCTGCCGCTTGTGGATGAGTTGTTCACTAAGCTCCATGGGGGGGAGAAGTTCAGCAAACTTGATCTCTCCCGGGCTTATAATCAGCTGGTCCTGAGCCCAGCATCCCAAATGTTAACCTGCATCAATACCCACAAAGGGTTGTATAAGTTTACGCGTCTTGTGTTTGGTTTGTCAAGTGCAGCCGCTATTTTTCAGCGTACCATTGAAAAACTGCTATCGGGCCTAGATAAAGTTCTATTGTTCCAAGATGACATTTTAATCACAGGTACGGATGACACGGAGCATTTAGCTAACTTAGAAGAAGTTTTTAAAAGGTTAGAAAGTGCAGGGTTTGTGTTACAAAAGGAAAAATGTTCGCTTTTTCAAAATTCTGTAGCTTATCTTGGATTCATCATTGATAAGAATGGACTTCATAAGTGCCCTAGCAAGGTTAAGTCCATCTTACAAGCTAAAATTCCCACAAACGTGTCTGAACTTAAGTCCTTCCTAGGGCTTGTAAATTATTACAGAAGTTTTGTGAGAAATGCAGCTTCCATAATGAGCCCTCTTCATGAGTTGCTTCAAAAAAACGTCCCATGGCATTGGGGAAAACCTCAACAAGACGCGGTTGCAGCGGTTAAACGTGTACTTTCGTCAGACGAAACGTTGGCCCACTTTAACCCAAACGCCACTCTCATTCTGACAGTGGACGCGTCGCCGACAGGGCTAGCCGCTATCCTGAGCCAGGTGGAGCCGGCGGCGGCCGGGGCGGCTGCTCCCGGCGTGGAGCGCCCCATCGCATATGCGTCGCGTTCCCTTACTTCGCCTGAGAAAGCCTACAGCCAAATTCAGAAAGAGGCCACGGCTATAATATTCGGTGTACGTAAGTATCACCAATATTTGTACGGCCGTTCTGAGCCGTTCATTCTCAAAACAGATCACAAGCCGTTACTTTCGATTTTTAACCCCGACAAAGGCATCCCGGAAGTCACCGCTAACCGTTTGCAGCGTTATGCTATTTACCTATCATCATATAACTTCAAATTAGAATATGTGCCTAGCGCGCATAATGCTGCGGACTACCTTAGTCGGGCTACTTCGTCACAGGATGATTCATCATCGATACAGTTAGATGCTCAGCTGGATAGCAACGTTGATAACGCGACCTATATAAATTTTGTGTATGATGGATGTACCTTCTTAAATTTGCAGGATATTAGCTGTGAGACTGACAAAGACTCCGTGTTATCGGCTATTTGTAAGTTTATTTTGAATGGTTGGCCAAAAGCCGTTACCGACAAGGCTTTCATTCCTTATTTTTCATGTAGGTATGAACTTTCGGTGGAAAACGGCTGCTTGTTAAGAGGTCACAAGTTAGTTGTCCCGTCCGTCTGTCGTAATAAGGTACTGTCTGAACTACATGTAGGTCATCTAGGTTCATATAAAATGAAATCAGATGCGCGAAACCGGTTTTATTGGCCGGGCATGTCAGCTGATATCGATTTGTTCGTCGCGCGCTGTGACGTATGCGCAGCGCTGCGGCCCTCCCCGCCCCGCGCGCCCCTCGCTCCCTGGCCGTTCCCGCCACGCGCATGGCATCGTGTGCATTTAGATTTTCTGGGTCCCATTAACGGTAAAACTTACCTAATCATAGTTGATGCCTACTCTAAATGGGTTGAGCTGTTTGATGTGTCTTCGGGATACAGTTCCCGTGTAGTTATAGACAAGCTTATATTATTGTAGGGTAAGCACCGCTGGTCAGTCGAATAGAGGCATTCAACTCTAATGGTTGTTTTACTTGTCCGCTCCCCACTACGTCACCTCGTCCCGACACACCGTAGCTAACAACAACAAAAAAAGAATTTTCAAAATCGGTTCATAAACGGCGGAGTAAACGGTGAACATCTTTTGCATCAATCTGTATATACGGGACATAATTTTACCAGCTGAGTCTTGGATCTATCTTTTGGAATTCCTACTATTTTTTTTCATCTGTCATATGATTATTATATAATAGTAAGGATCACTCAAAAATATTCCAAAACTAATCGAGATTTTTTTTATGACTTATGTATTTCACGTAAAAAATAAGTATTACTAGTAAGGGAAAGTACTAAAAATTATGCTAGAAAAAGGTAATTTTTCCCTGACTTTCCAGGTGGCCCATCAATTTCACTGACTTTCCCTGACCACCTAGAGCTTCCCTGACTTTTCCCTGACTTTCCCTGACTTTCCAGATAGTGGACACCCTGATTAACAAACCAAGCGGGTATTACTATAGAACTTTAAAACTTAGCTTCTGCGTTAAAATACACCACAAGCCTTAGTAGCTTCGAACTTTGAACTATTTCTTTACATGTATTATTTGTTAAGGTTAATTTTGTATTTATCTGACCATTAAATAAAAGCATTACCTATCATAATAATATCGATGAAAACGGCTCCCGTGAAACCCACCAACAGAAACATAATATATAATATGCACAAGTACAACAAATTTCAATTTCAGTATATATTTTCAAACAATTCCCGTAATTTTAAAGTGAACATACAAACCATGCCACGAGTCTCTAGGTACACCGCCGTCGTCGTTACGACTAGGGGCGTCAGACGAATACGTCTGCGGGGCTATTCTCGTGGCAACATCACCCCCTTAATTAAGAGAGACGCTGAGTGGTCTGCCAGGTATCCGACTACTTACTTAGGCGGCGTTATTGTTCCAGAATACGCGCCCTACGAGCGTTTCCACGCGGAAAAATGTCGGAAGTTTGATGTCGTGAGTTTTTTTTCGGTCGGATGGCGTTTGATGCAGTTTTTGTTCGTTTATAGCACGGCTTAAGAGTTCTTAATGAAGATGTTTATTTTTGTCCAGTAAAAAGATTCTAGCTTGTCTGTTTGCTAATGCGGTACAGAGGTTTACTTAAAACATTTGCTAAGCAAATATACGTGTGGGCGATATAAAGCCTAAGCACACAATGTAATGAAGACG
This sequence comes from Plutella xylostella, assembly GCF_932276165.1. Lineage (NCBI taxonomy): Eukaryota > Metazoa > Arthropoda > Insecta > Lepidoptera > Plutellidae > Plutella > Plutella xylostella. Next base: position 10,509,849 of record NC_064002.1, read on the forward strand.
TTATTAAACCGTTGCCGTAGCAACACGTCTGGAATGAAAGCTTTGAAAGGCTCTGGTGTAAAAATAAATAAATCGGAGGGGATAACGCGAGCGCTACACAATGGCGACGTGAGGGCGAAGAGCCTTCTTTTGTGCCTCCTTGTGAATCATACGTCGGGCTTTTCAGTGAGCTTTCACAGGGTATCGATGCGGTAAATTCACTGAACAGTAATTACAAGCTGGAAAAGCTTATTGTGAAGAGAGCATCATCGCACCGCCGCCACCGCCGTTTTTCAGGCGGAGTGGCAGTCAGTTATGTTACATAGATTTTTTATCTTTTTATCCGGATATATTGACAATGTTTAATTAAAGTCAATAAGTAGTTTATATTCCTGTGTTAATTTTTTTATTAGTAGGTCGTATAATCGTGGTTTTATAATATACGATTAAATGTATATTCCTATAATTCAATGGAGACGTTTAAAGCATTCCAAAATCATAATTAGGTACTTCATATTAATAACCATGCTCATTCTAATAATTGAAAAATCAATCAAGTAACTAGAATGAAGGGCTTTTGAATCAGCTACAACGGTACTTCCTCAGAGTTAAAGCTTAATTTTCCTGTTTCCCACGAACAAAGTGTTTTAAGTCTAGCCACACAAATTATAAAGACTAGTGTCAGAAACTATCTGACACTAGTCTTTATAAGAGCTTTATAATGATGTCGTAAAAGTTTTCCTCACTTCAACAGATTAAATATGAAAGTGATACAGGAATAATCATGTGATACTGTTGTGAAAATTCTTAAGTCTCTTGTTAATTTGCATAGTTTGGTGATTAAAAGTTTTAAAATCTGGGATATTTTTTTACATTAACAGGGCGCTTTTAAAAACAGTAGGTCTTTCAAAAATTACATTATTCTGAAGAACGGATTAAAGTTGGAATAGACTAGTTCTGGAGTGTTGCATGCGAAAAGGCAAACGTACTCGTAGCGTGGGACACCCTCCAGCTCGCTGAACAAAACAATTTTTGACGGGTTTTTGATTGAATGACTAACTGCCAGTTTCAATATCTAACTACATCTATCGATAGCTAATAATTACTATCATAATACGATTTTGACACATAAAAAAGTTGCATTCTGTCACAATACTCGTATAATAGTATGAAAGTGACTGTCAGGTGTCAGCTATCGATAGATAGAGTTATTGAAAGTAGCAGTTAGTACTGGGGACCTATTTCAAGCAGAAGATTGTTGGCCGAAGATCAATGAAAGCAATTCACTGTTCTCATCACGTTTCAGTACCGGTGATATCTTTCACCTCTACTACTCCAAATCAGGACTAAGCCTCTTTGTATCCTCGAGATATTACACTCGTATAAAAGGGGCTTGACCCCTCAATGCGTCTCGTATTTCATCCATTTTCATGATATAAAGGTGTTATTTCACGGCACGTTGTATCACTTGATTTACTGTAATGAACTGTGTGATTCACTTTCAATGTTTCGAGGGGTGTAAAAATTGTTGCAGGTACGATGTCATTAAGGGCTTTCGTTTTTTCTTATATTTCGGTATTATTATGACCATTTATTACATAATTTATACTATCTTCTGATTTTATGTACATATGCGAAATTAAATAGCATTATCTACCAGTTGACATTGTGTGATGTGAAAAAATGTTGGTTTAAGAGTTGCGATAGACTGCAGGAAGATAATAACAAAAAATCATGACATGTTTCATGAGTAAAACAGCATTGCATTTTGAGCAGTTTGCAAAAAAAACCTAAACATAAAATTTTCTTCCATAAGAACGTAAAAACCAATCAAAGTGAAAGCAATAATCTGTTGTTTCAGTAACAGCCAATACTCCGCTATTGTGTAGTTGCCCAGTTCACGTTGCGCTATTGAAACAGTCAAGATGAATCTCCTAAAAATGAACGTGGGATGAAATTAGTACTTTATCAATCCAACTACAATAGCTCTCAGCTCTTAGTGTGGAATAATATTGTAATTAAATAAGTAATTACCTAAACCCTATTCACCTACCACTTTCTTTACAAATCAAGCAACTAATTAATAATTACAGTATAATAGACGTCTAAGATCATACCCCTCTAAACAGCTGTATGCAGGTGTTGTAACTTTTGTGGAGAGCTCATGTAGGGTCACTCTATATGTCGAAAAACCAAGTTTCAGAGCGCTACTGCGCGAGCCAGGACCCTATCTCGTTGTGTTAAATGTGCCGTTTGCATAGCTCTCGTTCGTTCGTTTTTCGTCAATATATGTGGAGTAACCCTCCAGTGTGAGGTGGTCGTCACGGTGGTGTGTGTGCGCTTAGTGATCGCCGCTACAGAGGTGCCAAGATTTATACTGACTGGTTAATGCAAAAAGAACATTAAATAATAGAAGATGAGGATGATTAAAATCATCATTAAATAAATAAGAGGAGGTGTTTTGTGAGAGGAGTCGGTACGTCTAGGAGTGCAGTAAACAAATATTGGCTGATGATCATGAGGATAAAGGCTTTCCGATCTTACATTCACTCTATAAAAGAGTTAACAATTCAAGAAACAAATATGATTTTGTAGTTATGTTTCATTAAAATCGGTGCAGCCGTTACAATACAGTAATACAAGCATAATTTTTATATAATTTACCTATTTTATTTATCATTTATTTAACAATCAAATCCATGCTGCCATGGCAATTCTCCCTTATCCTGTTGTTCGAACGTGTTAACCGTACGTGCGTATGAGTAGAGGTGTATTGGGTACTTTGTATTGTGCTGGGCGTTTCGTGCTTAAATTCTAATCCAGGGTACATGCCATTAGTCTGCCATGCCTTGGTACTGTATGGGAACTGGCTTGGCGAAAATTTGGACTTGCAATATTCATATCTGAAGGGCTGTAAGAGTTAAATTTGAGTGTTAATTTGTATTTGTTTGTTTCATTTAGGATCTCACGTGTAGGCCTCAAAGAAAGTTTCTAATGCTTCTGTTGGTTCTGTGGTTGAAGGATTATTTTCATATATTTCATGATTTATTAATACACTGGAAACTACATCTAAGTTGGTACATAAAATAATGTTCCTAATAAGAAAATAGAGTAAGCAAACCTCTGAATAAATTTTACTAAGTAAGTACTACTAAATGATATTCAAAACCTTTAGGTACTACTAGTAATTAGAGCATAGGGCTTTAATAGACTTGTTCTACAGAAAAACAAGTCGTCATAAATTCTTTCAAACGGGCCCCGGACCCCAGGTTCGTTTGAGTTCTCTTTGAAACGAGGGGCCTAAGTAAAATGGCCTGAGGTATTTGCCTGAAACAATAGAAGTCGTACAGAATATTGGGTTTCCTGAAAGCAGGGCAGCTGGCTTTTTTGAATATTAAATAATTACGTGAGGTCCGCACAGGAGGCTTTTAAAATGGCAAAAGCTTTTGGACTTTAATGAGGATTAAATAGGGGAAGGTTGTGGCAAATGCTGGGACTATTCGCTCATTTCGATATTTTTCTTATAAAACTAAAGATGGTATTTGCATGTTTTAATTCAGACGCGAGACTAATTACCAGGGTGAAAGCTTTCAATAAAAATAAGGGCAAACTAAACTTACGCAGCTCTGCGATTATGAAGAAAAATATAAGAGTTTACAATAGAACGATGGATAAAAACTCTCAACACGAGCTTTACGGAATTAAGTTCATATTCTAGTTGTGGAAAAGGATAAAATATGGAGAATCTAGTTAATAATTGAAAACAAAAGCTAGTTAGTATACTCACCTTTAAAACATAATGCTACTAAGCTAACTAGTTATTCGAGGTGAGGATCAAAAGCCACGGGCGTCGCACCATAAACAACACAGAGCATAGATACTACAAGATCGCATCGGCTTAATAAAACCCGCCGCTTGACTTCACAACAACTACTTGAGCTGCGCAGAGCCAAAGAACATAATAGCGTTAGCACCCTTCGAACACCTCAACATCTAACATCTCAACACCACCGTACCATGACCCGCCCCGGCCCCCGCCGCGACTGCAACAATACAACTTGAAGACGCAAAGCTATCGAGAGCAAAGAGACCACAGTAATCTGGTTCACGGAAGGAATAGAAAACGGAGTCATTGTTTAGGCGTGCCAGTCAACAATAGTCTGTAAAGGCGGTCTGAAATTCAGGGCTGGAGGCATGTGCGGTAGGTTTTTCTTAGCAACTCATAGATGGTCCTTGAGCAGTCAAGAGTGAGTTCGAGGGTGCAGAAGTGCTCGGGGATCGAGCTACGAGTTTCCTTGTCATGTCAAGGGGAACGGTAACATTTTGTTGGTTATTTCATTCCGAATAAAATTGAATTCAGATACGACTCCCTCCTCGGAACTGTGGCAAGAAGGGCTGTAATTATGTGCACAAATTATGATGTTATCTTACCTATTTTGCGAGGGCGACTTTGAGTTGAGTTTAGATAAGGGGCTAATGATTTGTTCAACTGCTGTAACTGTGTATTATGGTTCCGATTTGCTGCTGCGTTCAGGGATTCCTCTTTATACCTAATCATGATATTGCAAAGTAGAAAGGTAGTATGAAGAATTATTTTTAATAGCATAACTAGTTTTTCCGTGACTAACTGTCCCAGCAGAATATACTCGTATATTTAGGGTAAGTATTGTAAAAAGGAAGCGAGGACATAAAAGCAGCGGGCAATACATTTATGGTTTCCTTCCTTATTTGTCAGAAGATGTTAAAGTTACTTAGCATTTCCGGGTCATGGCGGTAAGTAGCCAGTAATGACCCGTGGGTCGGATGGTGAAACCTGAGCAGTATGGCTTTATACTATAGGCTTCAAGTGCGTACTTATAATTTGGTCACTGGGTTACCAGTAGGTAAATGAATAGTTTTTACCTTACCTGAATAGAATAAATAGCTTCTTAGAATTTAAAGCCACAATATACTTTTTACTCCGCCGTTTTTGTTTCGTAGATTATTGTCACATATGGGAATATTACTTTTGGAAGAATGAAAATATTTTGACTAAATACATTTTCAGAGAAGCACATATCCTTTCGAATCGATCAATCACTCGGAGCTAGATGGCACAGACACATACCTACATACACACGCAAAAAATATTATACATTTTCGGCCGTCTATATAGTTTAAAAAAAAGCAACGACTTACACTTTTTTATTTAACAGTATCTAATTATGAATAACCTGACGTCCACGCAAGTTACACGTCTCTACAATTCTAATCTAGACATCTACTACAGTCGGCAGACAACTCGTTGGTTTTCCCGCACTATCAGATTTCCCCTATTAACATGTACTAGGTCCCGCTATAGGAGACCTAGATGGCATCTCGCCGGTCTAGACAGAAGCATGGGCATGGACAGACAGTCACGTCTTTACCGTTTGATTGTATTGCTTCATCGGCCCTTACCACTGGGGTGGGAGCGTCTGTTGTGATAATCAGTACTTACCTAACAAATAAGAAGCGAAGTGACTGCATTTTTTCATTTAAGTATTGGTATTACTTTTTTTGGGATATATAGGTACTAATTAACACTACTACTAACTAGATTCACCTAAATTTAAATACGTGTAGTATGATTAATTTTATTTAAATTTAAAAATAAGTTCCTACCTCTAGAACACAAAGGTAAGTAAAATATTTATGACAAGATTTTCAGATATCTTCAGCAATCATAAAACATATTCTGTCAAAAGTAGTTAAGTACAAAAGCTAACTAACAGTCTTGTTTAGATGAACATTGAACACAGTAAAAAATATAATAATGTTAACTAACACAAGTGGACTGATGCGGTTAAGATATATAAGAAATAAAGAGAGTATTTCCTTAACTAACATACATACAGCGTTAAGGCTTGTGGCAACATTACATAAAGGAACATTCTAGAAAGTTCTTCAAAATGAGGTTTCAAACTTATAGACTTTCTTGGATTGTCGGACTAATCATAACTTCTGGAATTTATTAACAGGCCCTGGAAGATTATTAAGGTTCTATTCTTCTTATGTCGTACGATTTATATTCCAGGTTAGACCCAAATGAATCATCGAGGTTTAAATAAATAAAAAGTTAAAATGTTACCTACACCTAGGTATATAATAAGGTACCTATACCCTATATTTTAAATTCAGTTCTTTATTTCAACTTCCGCAACCCAGATTCTCATGGCAAAAAACGTCAGATTCCGGCAAAGAAAAGTGACACATGGCAACCCTGGAGACACAGCACACACGGAAGTTCACCAATTAGAGTTTTTGTTGAAAACCAGGAGAGTTACTCTATACTGGCGACAAACGAAGAAATGAGAGCTGCCGTGCAATCGGCACGTTTATTACATTGAGTAAGAATGGCCACCCGAGTCCGCGTTGTTCTATGCGTTTATTACAACAAGATTGAGTCGGGGCTCGAGCAGCAGCTCTAAAACATAGTTTTCGTCATATAGACTGACCCCCGGTGCAGTACGGCTTCCCTCAAGACTCGGGAACATCGTGTCTTTGTCTCCACACCCACTGTGGCATACTTCCCATGTGGCCTAGTTGTTAAGCTGCTTGCATTTTGTTACGTACCCGAAAAAATAATACAATATATTTTAATTAGATTACTAGCTAAATAGAATAAATACACGAACAATGAAAATGAGATATGGAATGGCAACGGAAGGTGAGTGTATTTAAATCATATTTTAATAAATATATTCATTTAAATCAGTGTTATAAATCGATGAACTCAATTTTGTTTTCCAAAAATATACTCGATGCTTACTGAATAAATGTATAAATGATAGAACCTGCAACCTGTACGAGTATGCGAGCAAAATGCTAATACGTAGGTTATATGATGCCAAGTCAAGATAAAGTTCTCATTTATCAGGAAACATCGAACAAAAGAGTTTACCTGAAATATTTACCTAGTTATGAATGGTTTGCACGGAGTGATTTGTGCTCGAGTGTATTACAAAAAATGGTAGACTCCGCCTAACCAACATCATTTCCTTTTTTCCACGTCGCGGTGTCATTTCGAACGAAGTGTAAATAGTCGTGTGACACATGTTTATTGACCGGGAATCGAACCCGGAACGGGTCCCCGAGGAAATGAGCCGATGCCTTCACTGAACCCAACAAATTGGGTTTCATTCCATTTAATCAAGTTTTGAGGCGTTTTTCGTGAATGCCAGATCGGGATGGTTTTTTTTAGATTAAAAAAGCAATGTCTTATACCTCGATTGAAACTTAAAATTTCAATCGAGGTATAATCCATAAAACTGCTGAACGAATATTCAGATGGAACATGGCTCAAAATAATTTTCAAAATAATAAAAAAAAAACAGGCAGACATTTGTCTTGCATGTAATTTATGTAATATTCAAGCTGTAGATTTCGACCTCATACAAAATATCCCCCAAATTCATAGAGCTTTTTGACACTTTACAATAGGTTTAAAATTTAAGTTGTGATATACGAATTTCACCTTTTAGACTAACATAAAGAGTTCAAACTCGTGTATTTCAAAGTAAATTTTAACCATTTTGTAAATTTACAATACTGTCTTTGAATTTGAGGGTATGCCTACTAGTTTAAAGTCAGAGCATAGAAATTTGCTGAAGCCCTTCTTAACGGCCGCGTCAACGACTTGGGAAAATTTCATCCAAATTTCGACCCCTGTAAAGTACGCTTCGATAAAAGCGACGAATGAAAATGGCCGTTGTCTGAGGCCATCCCTTTGGGACTTCGGGCCTAAGAAGATTACCCTTCCGAGGGACAAACACACATAACCGACAGCTTAAATAAAATCATATATGGAAATGAGCCACTTCATATTCTGAGCCTCAAGTTGGGCCATTTATAGCATGTTCGGGGATTAATTTTGTGCACGCGAAAGGCTGATTTCTTGTTACGAATACTCTGTATTGCTCGGAGTTAGGGTACAATGTCCCCAAGGGGGGGTAATTTGAAGGCAATCTGCGGCTACACTAATTCCAGTAGAAACCAGTTTAGTCCGCATTTACCTGCACGCATGACTGGACCAGCTACTCTATGCTCGTAGTTTATTTTTCTACTCGTTTTTGTTGTTGGCCAGTATTGTTTGTTTTTGTTTTGTTTGTTAATGGTTCGGTGTTGCCGCTGAATCAAGTTTAAAACTCGAATGACATTCTATTGGTCAGTGAATGGCGGGAAAATGAATAACGCTTATTGGACGTTTTCCTTTGTCCAGGTGCAAAAGCTCTGATATGTGAAAAAGTGCTGCCACGGCTGTCCATGATTTATGTATCGTATCAAATCCAAATCCAATCTAAACGCGTTCACATGTAGGTATACTGTATTTTCTATACAATCACTGCTGCCTATGTTTTTTTTAAACAGTACCTAACTAGACAATTATCTCAAATCTTAATCGTTTTAATAAAGTGAAGCTTTCTTTTAATAAATTCAAATGAAACAATTACAACGGTGCCATCAAATTTCACATGTTATAATCTCCCCCAGTTTTGTCCATTAATTCAAGTTAACCAAAGTAATTAGTATTAATTAACCATAGACTCGGGTATCAGGCTCCTCTCCCGGAGACCGGAAGTGGGCGGGGAGGGGGGGGGGACCGGAAACGCGTCAGATTGTCAGACAGGAGCGGGATAACCGGTTACGTTTAAGTCCCTCCCGTGCTTTGGGAGAATAATATTCAAGTAGAGGAATGTGGTGATGTGGTTAACGTACGAACCGCTTAATCGCAAGAAATCTAGATTGAAAGTTTTGCCTTTATTAGTGAGTTTGTGAGTAATCCTAGGATCTTTCTTAGGTTACAATAGAATATAATACTATTTTATTAATTTAACAGAAAACAAATAACCATATTATACAGTGGATATACCTAACTCAATAGGCGGCCTTATCGCTAAAAGTGATTCATCCAGGTAACCCAGGTACAGCATAATGTAAACGAAGTGTTGATAAGAAGTGTGTAAGTACCGCTATACAAGAGCGCGTGTTACACTTCCTCGCTGATGAAACTTCACCTGGTGTTGAATTAACAAACTTTAAAGTAGGAAGCACTCTATGGCGACCTGTTATGTCGTAAAAACTACTTCGAAACGAAGCTTTTAGGAAGCCGAGCTTAATCCATATTTTTGTGCTTTTATTCCACTTGCCTCGTATGTGGAAGTGACGCTTCCAAATATTAGTATTTGTAACGACGTATTCTACTCGTGAACGCGACTGCTTTCTTAAAGAAACAACATACGTTTGCAAATTAACTTTCTTTCGATCTTCCGTACATAGTTTGACTGCTTTGGTATTCGTACGGGAGATTGAAAATAGTTCATTTCCGAAGGTATGTTTCTTAGAGTATGTATGATATGGATAAATTTATCGAGAGCATGTCATTTACATCCTGTATATATGTACTGGAGGGATTGAAACAATGATATTCAATTCAACTGAAATTATGTAGGTATTATGTCGTAGCACTAGGTATGTGATTTTCATGAAAATACTAGGGAGTTTATGAAAACACAAAGATATACTGTAGTATTATATAGCACCATATTGAATTTAAATTGTCGTTCCCTCAGCCTAAATCACAAATGAAAGGCTCTTTGAGAAATTCACAAATGTCACACATGGGTTCAGAATAAAATTACGACTAAAATTCTAATTTGTCGCCATACTCTACATCGACATATCCCGAAATGTAACCGAGTAACTAAATCTCAGCTCAAAGCGCCATTAGGCCCACAATTACTCAGAATGAAGTGACGTAATCACCGTCAAACTGACACTTCGCATAGCCCACCATTTTACAAGAGCTCTAGCCCATTATTTTACCATACTTTCGAGTTAGGATTGCTAAGCATTGCGGAGGTCAAGATCGTTGGTTGGCTTAGTTTCGGCACCAGTTAGAAGACCTTTCTTGATCCTTTAGCTGCCGGGTTCCAGATCCTATTTGAGGAATGGATGGAAGGGTTGTGGTCTGAATATCGAGAATTCGAGAAAATATACTTTTCCTCATTTGGAATGAGTGGCTGTTACAGTAACATTGAACTGTGACACTAGTGCTATTTCTAAACAATGATTTACCAGTTATGATTATAATGTCTTACTGCAGCATCCTGACTATCCACCGATTTCAATGTCATATTAATTAGATAGGTACATACATACATAAAATCTGCATAAATTCTAGCAACATAAAAAAACTGGCTAGTCATAAATTATGAGAATTAAGTTTGCAAGGTATTTAACTTGGGCATATTCATGTAAGTCTATTGATGGTCATACATACATGCCTGTCGTAAACAACACCAGAACACTATCTAAAATCGTCGACAGTTTTAATAAATATATACATATTTAAGTAAATAGGTATATATTTTCTGCAAATTCTTAGCAAAGTAGCTCAACATTCAGATTAATTCGAGCGGTGTCAAAGTGTCAGAGAGCATCCGAGATATCCCACAAAATAGATTTTCGTCGGTAACTTTTAATGGAAGTTATTTCAGTTTACTTTTTAGAGTTTCAAAGTGTGCTAAGTTATATATTAAGCTATACTTAGCTTTCTATATGTTGGCAAATAAGAACAGAGCTGAATACTGATTATTTTCTAGAATACATATATAAGGATCTGAAATGCTGCATAAAACAACAAACTTTCTATATGTATGTATGTATTTATATCTCCTTCATTGCAATAGCTTTAAGCCGTATTACTAAAAGTGCAAGACGGTAAAACAGAAACGATTCCGAACGCGGCAAATCCCTGTATTGGCCGATATTTCACGTTTCCGCTCCGACCCACTGGGGCCCTATTCTCTACCCGCATACGGCTAGCACGGGGCTCAAGACGCGCACGACAATTTTGATTTTTTTTTATATTTTTACTTGTCCGACCCAAGTTAAGCTTGCACATGTTCAATATGGCAAATTTATACTCTTGGATGAGGCCCCCGAAGTAAATTGTGACGGATAGTAAAGTATCTGTGTATGCTCAAAATACAAAAATCCGAAACGAGATAGAAATAAAAATTTAAAGAATACAGGGAATAGCCCCCCAGACCAGACATTACATAAACTGACTAGTATCCATTTTGAAAGCAACACGTAAAGACTGTGCTTCTGTAGAAAATGTAAACTATGTATAGATTGTATGTTGTCAGAAATAAAATACGACGTAACATTTTTACACAAACGTTGTATTTTAAATGCGATTAAAATAGTTCTCTTGCACATAGAGATTAAAAAGTAAAGAAAACGTGGAGAATTTTCAAAGGCGCGCTTTTTATATCGCAGTGTTGCCAGCACAAACATTAAAGTAAAAAGGTTACTGGTGCTGCCAGCAGCTGAACGTCATTTCTCAGACGTCATATGAAATCTTAGGAGTAACGTTGTGAAATAACGTCGACAGATTGCGGTAACTGTTCTACCAAGAATTATTTTCGTCTTTTAAAGAAAACTCTAGGTGTATTTTTACACTAAAAATATGAATCATGTTTTCACGTAACATGTCAGGTTTTAAGCACCACATTATCATTTTTTTGATACTTTCATGTCCGGAAAAAAATCTCACAAGCAATGAAAAAGTTCCATCTACCATTGACGTTCCATATCTCTGGAACTTTTACATTGCTCGTGAGTGTATCTGTATTTCTTTAGGTATATTTTTTGCATTCAGAACAGAATTTAACAACCACTTAACCATATTGTACGGAAAATTATATGGCCCATAAGCCAATTTAGTAGCTTATAAATATAATTCTAGAAGCAAATTATCTGAAACCTTTTAAAGGCATTCATCCCATAGAGTTCAAACAAAGAGCTTCCATCGGCCGGGCGTATACCAGGCACCATATTGTGTGCTCGTCCAAGATGCCTGCTATCCGAAGATTCAGTATAAATTTGCATCGAATGAACAGAAGGCAATCGGGCCTTCACTGTAGCGTGCAGCTATTTGAAATATGCAGCCGTTAAATATCAATAGGGATGGCGTGAGTTTATATCGAATCAGCGACAAATTATATGAGCTTACATTTTTTTTTATAAATACCTATAAAGATTTTGTATTTTTATGTAATAATAATAAGCACTTTCTTTCATAGATTACACTATTGGCCCGATTCAATCAATGGTCCGATAAATTTATTTAGTGGTCTCAGATCCTTTCGCCATCGCAGTAACTTAAAATCATTCAATATTAAGCAGCGGAAACTAAAAAAGATTTACTTTATCAAAGTAATCATAGAGTAGTTATTAATGATCAGATCTGCCTCGGGCAGGCGGGAGCTTAAAAAGCTTTCAAAAGGACCCATTAGGTACCCTCTACATCTATACTTACTACAAAATTAATATTTCTTCCTGACTAGTCGATAGATGTCGATAGTACGAAGCATCCCTATTATTAGTCATGCCACCATCTTGTTCAGTCGATATTAGCCTTTTGTGCGTGGTAATAAACGCTTTACGATGCTGTAGACAATTTTATACAAGGCTCAGCTTGTTCTTTATGGTAGGAATCGATTGCTGTTCTCGTAAGAGTTATAGTGACAGCTTGCTTGTTTCGGTTATAAAAAGGGTGTATTAAATACGCAATGGAAGGCAAGTACTAAGGGTTCAAAGGGAAATATTCAAATGAGACGTCGAAGTTTATGTCGAGGAGATGAAGGAAATATTCTGAAATTTAAATAGAGACCACACCGAAGTAAATGATCTGAAGCTTTATTTAAGCTTACTATTTCTTTAAGCGTGTTTATATTAAAGAGATAGGGTCAGTTTTCATTTATATATTATAGGGTTATACAGTGTATAATATAAATATACACGTCATAAAATTATGCGATTCATTGCGTGATTTTTACCACGGTAATAACCCATAGGTCTAGTATTTATTAGCGACAAGCTAAGATGAAGAAAGTTTTAAATTAAATAAAGAGAATATTGGAATAGACTATAAAATTGTTACTTAAATGATTCATTACACACTTGATTTCTTTTTAAAAAGTTAATAAACAATTTGTGTTCACTACAGTGAAGACTTTTTTTCTACTATACATGGGTACTATATGTACATTTTAAGACTCTCACATCATAAAGTCTAACTGTTGTAAAATTTACAGCTAGCCTGAAAATGGCGACAAACTTACAAGTTTACGGAACGCCGAACGTAACTTTAGTGACAAATAGATACAGCACGACCAACGACCATGCGGCGCTAGTGTCGACGGTAAAATTCAAGTAAAATAACATGTTTATGTGCAGATTAATTAAAAGTAAAACTTAAACTATTAAAATAATTTGTTAGCCGATTAGTTTCTGGGAGGGAGTTGGGATATTTATACCACCACAATGTCACAGACAAATTAACTAACCCCTCAATTTATTGAGAAACTCCTCATTTATCGGTTTCAAATATTCGCCGTAATCAATAAATTCTAGTTACAGTTTACTTTTTAAGCCGCGTCTAGACCAAAGACTGTCGGGAGTCGTTCATTGATTGGAATATTTTGAATATAAATTACTTTTATTGTGATTTAGTTTCATTGCTGATGCCATTGAAAAACCAAAGGAACTATAAAAATATTTGATACGTTTTTTTGAAAATTATTGGAACAAAGGTTGTAGTATCCTCAGTGCTACAGTAATTTTCGGATTACTTTACTCTTTTTAACACCATGAATAACATTAGGTACATGTCCACAGATAAAATTTGAAAATAAACTGTTTTAAATAAATAAACAAAAACTTTTTGGTAACGTTAATTTTGAAAATGCTTCTGTTTGCAACAATACCGGTTTAAAAATTAAAACTGTGCCGCAACAACAGAACTAAAATATCGACATGTTTCTCATAATATCTCCAAAGAAAGCTATAACTTATCGCGTATCGAGAACAATAGTATAAAGGTTGCAATTCCGTTCTGTCACGGAGGATTTCCTTCGATAAAACACAACGGCACAATGGAGGAATGCTCGAAATAGCTCCACAATGGAAACGTTCACATCTTTAATCTATTTTCTTTTTATAACATAGAGTACAAAGATATATTGTAGGTATACCTATACTCAACATAACATATCATTATACTTTCATCATTATCATCAGCTAATAGTCATCCACTGCTGGACACAGCCCTCCTCATCCAGCTACTACGGGCCACGTGTATATATATATAAAAGCGTCCTATATAAGGTCGTCGTCGGTCCAGCGGGCCGAAGGCCGTTGCTTATAATTTATTAATGTATAGAAATGCGCGACTCATCGTCTTATGCAACCTCGTGTCATACGCCACCAATTTTACAATTATGTTTGCATAAAAAGTACAATGTGGTACTACGATACACCCAGCGTAAATCTCTTCTCTGGGATATGTAAGTGCACCTAACAATCTGTTTCTTCATCCACCAATAAACTATTTACAAACTTACATAAGCCTCAACCAAACCAAGAGCCCTTTAGAAGATACTCGTAGCTAGCTAGCTTAATAGATTAAATAATGCCTCATGCCATCAAGTCTAATAATATCATTTCCTCTAGTGGTCATTTTGCAAGCAAATTACCTCACTTGTTACTATTAAAATGCCTATCCACTGTGGCATGCATAGGGACAATTTCTCAGCACATGGAAATAATGTAGATATGTCAGTAGGTTATTCAACAAGCATACCTATCCTACTTTAGAAATAAACTTGGTGGTAAAATGCACTTCGATCGTAGAATAAAATGCTAGCTGAAGTATAATAAAGCAAATATAAGAATAAAATTAAACAAAAATAAGTACCTATTATTACAGTTTACGATTGGCAATCGAGACATACCTACCAATTTAATCAATTACAAAATAACAGTAAGTTTTCATGTTAAATTATTTTGTAGAATTAAAACAACCAACATAACGTACAATCGTATGCCGAGAAGCGTTACGGTTGAAAATAAATAATGACGCGATAGTTTCTTGTACTCTCAATGTTGTAACTTATCATCTCCTTTAATCAATTGTGCTGATATCTGTCTTGCTTGCACTTATTGAAGTGGACATCCTGCGTTTCTGTCTCTATGTAAATTACAACATCCTCCGTCGAGTTCACGGATCAGGTTTCCTACGAGTAAGTGTTCATTTTTTCCTATCCGCTTGACTTCGTATTTGCACAGATCGAGAGGTTTGATTTGTAAATATGTATGTACTAAGATCTGGTTCATATCAGGTAGATACTAGACAATAGAAGTGTTTCAAGAAAAAGTATTCTTAGAATAGTTACTTTTGTAAAGTAATTGATCAAAGCTAAGCTATGTATATCTGTGAAATAATATTTATGTTTTGTGACAAGGATACGTTTCGAAAGAAAAACAAACATTTCCGTGCAATAAAAAGGTGAAACATAATATAAACAGCATATTGCAGAGTTAGTAGGTAGGGTCAATAATTATTCTTGTGAAGTAATGTGCTTCTTTATTTTTGCAACAGAGTCGGTAAAAATATCTATAGATCCGCTGTGTTTGTTTAAAATTTTACAAAGTCTGGGAATAGCGGCATTAGCTCCGAGGACTGTTGTTCGCAGCGGGGGGCACAGAGGTGTAATCGGTCTGCGTGGCAGGTTGTACGGCACTTTAAAACTTGTGCGTATATTCCAGAATACAAGAACAGTTTTACCTGTATAACCTTTTTATTATTATTTGTACGTAAAATCTGGATAAAAGTGCAAAAATACGGGCAGTTTCTGTCGCAAACAGTAAACTTGGGTTTTTATTTTACCTTCTTCATTTCGAGCCAAAAACCGTGAGCTCTGTACTACGTACATGAAAAAAGAATTTCATTTCAGCAATTAATCCACGTAAATTCCTTAACAATATCACAATTAACCATACTATGAGAGTTGTGGGGGGGACCGTCAAGGCAATTTTCTAGGGCACGTATACTAAGGATAATAATTAAGGTAATTTCAGTTATTGCGTGACTTTAGTTTCTATGAGGTTTTTAACATAAAACCTACTAACTTATCTTCTAAATAAAATCTGATAATCACATTTCACAACCTGACATTTAAAATTGACAATTTAATAACTGAGAAAAAAATAGACTTTCACACACGCAGGTAACTTGCTGTGAGTACATTCAGTCACAATATTCCATCCTGAAAGCTGGCAGTCCGCGAAGCCACCGGCCATGAATAATTCAGACGTTTTTGCGTCGACTGTCCGGCGTTGACTTTAAATTAATTACATGTACACTTGTGATAGCGACTGTACTGTGAGCTACAGAACTTGCTTACAAAACTGCTGTACTTTCATTTGCATCTTGGTATACTTAGTTCAGTCAAACTGTTGCAGGTTTGATGCAATTATTCATTACTTTTTGTATTTAAATAAGTAAATAAATATGTTGGGACATCTCACACACGGCCACCTGACCTCAAACTAGCTGGCAATAGAAAGTCGCTTTGATTAAGAATATAGATAGATAAATAGAGTGCTCTTTATTTGCTTTTGAAAACACCAAGAAATAAATTATATTTAATTTACATTCAAACTTAATTAGGGTACAAAAGGTGGTCTTGTCGCTTATAGCTCATTTGTGATATTATACGAGCAAAACATAATCCTACTAAAATTATAAATGCGAAAGTTTGTGCGTATCTATGTACATGTTTGTTACTTCTTCACGTCAAAACGGCTCAACAACGAAATTTGGTATGGAGTTAGCTGACACCCTGGATTAACACATATGTTACTTTTTATCCCGGTATTCTACGCGAAAACTTTTTAAGGCAAAGCGAAGCTCGCGGCAGCAGCTAGTTGTTACATAAAGATTAAAGCATTTTCACTTAATTCTTGTGTTGCTGATCGTACCTACTTGTGTCCGGGGAACGTCATTTGTTCAATGTCTTTATGCTTTAATTAATTACACGTCAGATGGAAGCCAGATGTTTTGTGAAAACTAATTATTCTAAAGGCGTGTTAGTAAATAAATTAGATTTTACTAATAAAATACATTAGTCACTGACCTTTTTCAAACACCCCTTGTATTGCAGTTTGAGATCTGAAATAGATAACGGAATAATATTAATGTGTGTGAAATAGGAGGGTCAATGAAGGATAATTTATATTTTAATAAAAAAAAACCTCATGCCTACGACTGATACTAATCTGAATCAGACATAAAGTACTTAGAAGCACATTCGTATGAACTATGAACATTTAGTAGAGGAGGTAGCAGATATACAGGGTCTTCCAAAAGTCTTAAAATTAAACTACACAAAGGCTTTAAAAATCACTTCACCAACAAATTTTCTATGTGGAATCCAAATATTCTTTCAAGAGTTTTCAAAAGTCGTAGAAAAAAAACTGTAGTCTTTTTTTAACATCCTGTATAGTAGGAAGGTACTAAATCACTGGCGTGTCCTGAACAAACAGCGGCGGAGGTTGTTGTTAGTTAATTGGTGATGCGTGAAATTTTATACCCTCTCGAATGAATGCGTGCTAGCCACTTTGTGCCCTATCACCAGGCAATATGGAGCAAACGGGTAAATCCACAACGAATACAATGAATCCGCTAAACGGGGCTGTAGTTTGCGGTTCTGAAAATATTATTGCAGCTGCAATGTTTGAATTTTGTGTAAAAAACATATATAATACTAGCTGTTCCCGCGAGCTTCGCTTCGCCTTTAAAAGTTTTCCCGCGGGAATTCCGCAATAAAAAGTAGCCTATGTTCTTTCTCAGGGCCTAGACCAAATTTCTAATTTACCAAATTTCATTCAAATCCGTTCAGTAGTTTTGGCGTGAAAGAGTAACAGACAGGCCACAGTTACTTTCGCATTTATAATATTAGTTAAAATAGTCCACCTGGACCTGGACTATTTTAGCACGGAATGGTGTGAGCAGGCCCAAGAAAGGGATACGTGGAAAGTTCAAGGAGAGACCTTTGCCCAGCAGTGGAACACTAGAGGTTGAGAAAAAAATATTAGTTAGGGTTTTATTTCAGGTCCCATTCCCATTGTTAGCTATGTTTGTTTTATTTGTTATGCGTGACATGACTAAACAAACGTTAGGTTATTGACTGTGTATTTTTCGCTTTTTAACATTATTATTTACTTTGCAGCATTGTATATAAAAATTGTTTTGTCATCTAATTACTGATAGTTCACCAAATTTAGAGGAAATACCTAACAAAAAAGTTATTAAAATCGTACTGACAGGACCCACTATCAAACCCCAGACTAGACAATAAAGACAGCTTCGGTAAAAGCGCAAAGCTTATCCCATGTAGCACTGTGAGCGAAAATACTAAAACAAAAGAAAAAAAATAAACACTTACACTTTGTACTCCCGTGCGGGGTAGGCAGAGGTGCATTGCTGCACCCACTTTTCGCCAGTGTTATGTTAGTCCCAATGTAATAGGGGGCGGGCCTATTGCCATTTTACGGGCACATCCAAGACCCGAGAATAAATATCTGTGTTTGAACAAATATTCCCAGCCGGGAATCGATCCCGGGACCTTCGGCATAGCAGTCAGTGTCACTAACCACTACGCCATTCGGTCGTCAAAACAAAGGGCTTAGGTATTAATTACCGTAAACCGATGAATGTCATTAATTTTTCGATCGAGCGCGCCCCACCGTTATGTTTGAACATTAGCTCTTTGTTAACGAGCTACTAAACATTGTGAATACTGTTATGAAGTGAAGGTATTATTGGGGAATCCATCGATGGTAAAATGTTTATAAATATTATATTAAGTCTCAGTCTACCTGAAAATACAACATTGAGCATTTCATTCAAAGCAATTTAATTTGTATTTTTTGCCAAACTTTAGGAATTTCTGTAATGTCTAACAGCTATATTAAAGTTTACTGTGTTCCATCATATAAAAGAGCTAATATGTTGCCTCTTAGGACTCACCACCTCAGACAGGTAAGATGAGGACAAAGTGTTGGGTGAGGCCTAAGTCCAGCAGTGGACTGGACGACTAAGGGCTGATAATGAAGATGATAGGAATTACTATTGCTAAATGTCGGCGTTTTCAAACATCAGGACCGCTTTTAAACGGATAGGTATTGTTTTAAAAACGAATCATACATTTCCCCAATGGTACGTAACGACATATTAGTGCGAATACGTGACGTCATAAACAATTTAAAACATTGATTAACATGTGGTGATGGCAGCGTGTAGGTACGCATTATGTTATCGGTAGTAATTATTGCAATATGGCGAGTAAATATAAAAATTATAATAAGTAAATTCAACAATTAAAAAACTGCATTCAAATTATGTCTTACGTATGCAGAAGGAAGGAATGACACACAGATGCCAACGTCAAAATGATAACACCTCTTTTCGAAAAATACGGCGGTAAGTAACATTTTACAGTGTAAATGATTCTGGGATGGTAGCTGCTACCAATATAATGGTAATAATGGCGATAATGGTATCGTGAAAGCTTTCCCTTGTACCAGTTATATATTTTAGCCGAATACTTGTTTTTTCAGAATTATTACGTAAGATACGAAGTTTTAACAAAAACGTAATGGGAAGGTCAAGGTTTTGGGAAGGTCCGGCAAAAACTCTATTCGCTGAACTCTAGAGTACTTTATAATTACAATTATAATAACAAATATATATATGTATATAATTATAATTACTAAGTCTAGTCTAGTCTTTGCTGCACGATACCGTTATGGACGTAAAACGTTAATGTATCGCGATAAACCGAGATATGTGATTGGTAGAACGTGCATTAAACGAGTTTAATCTACATCGATAAAGATACCGTGAAACCCAGTATACAAAATCTTTTGGTACGAATGGCAGTTATTTTTGAAGCAATATCTAGGGTTGAGGGGTGGACAGGTTCATTCCATAATCAAAGTCGAACAGCACCAGGAAATTAGGGAACGAAAGAGACAAAATGGCGAAATTTCATCTCTTATTCACAAGTAGTTCCTTTTGTTTCACAAATTCACTTCTTTCTGAAAATTAATTTCAACTTCTGCTGCGTTGTTGGGTCGGGCTTTGTCTGGAAATACGTTTGTGTTTTACTATATTGCTGGCGGTATAATGAATTGCATTTTATATTTTATTATTTCATTAGCTTTGAGCTCTACTCCTGAAAATATTTCGGCGACGGGGGCGGGATATTGTCTGCAGAGATCTCGTTTCAGTTTGAAGTTCTCACTTAGAGCAAGGTTATGAAATGCAAAATTTGAACTTTTAACGAAAATAAAAAAACCACAACAAAAATTCCATCATGTTTGCTAGCCTTAGCAAATTCAGGGAACGGAGATTTCAATATTAATAAGCCCAATAAGCTATCATAAATAACCGCCTCCCTCACCTTTCTCCTGAATTTTAATTTAGCCGAAGTGGTGCTTGCAATTATACAGCCGGCGGCCATCTGTGCCTCAGGTTACTCCCCTGCTTCGTAAAAACAGTCCATCTATCAATGTCCCGGCGTCGCTGATTACTCCCTAATGGTGGTTATATTGACCAATGAGTCGGTATATTGCTATAAGGTTAATCTTATTGGTTCGTAATGACTGTTAGAGATTTGTTGTAGTGGAGTTTTTCGTAGTAAGTTTCGCTACGGCGCTACGGCGTAGGCGTGCTACGGGGTTTCGTAGCCGAATTGACGAATTATTTTATAATGACTGTATTGTATTTGCATTACTTAATATGTTTAATCAAGTTAATCAAAATGCAATCTGACTATTCACAACTGCCATTGTACCTTTATATTTGTGAAATTGCCCAGATAATTACGCAGGACGAACCCAAAAACAAAACAATAAGTTCTCAAGTTAACTGAAGAACTGAGCAAGTTACTTGCATATTTTATTACCTTTATCTACCTAATGTTCTTGGCCGAAATCTCTGTGGGACATCTTTGAGACACAGTTGGCAAGAAGGCCATATACCTACGGGGAGTGAAATATCCTCACACTTGCAAATTAGTGATTTTTATTCAAGTTTTTCATTACAATTTATGAGCATTAAGATAGAGTATATATATGAGATACCAAAGCCTTCATCATCGGAATAAATCCGTGTGCACACGTTACTTTACGTGATCTTGTACGTACCAAGTTACAACCCACCTTTTTAATGTAGATTGTTAATGTTTATTCATTTGTGAGTGCTGTATTTTGGTGTCAAAAAATATCTCATTCTATTATATTCTCACGAGCATTGAAAATGTTCCAGTGACAATAATACCAAATTACTCCTAATCGGAAAATGCTAGGTTAATGGCGCTGTCTGCAATATTCAATTAGGTACATTTAACAGCGCATCAGAATACTACCAACTAAAAAAGTAAATATAGTGATCAAATTTTAAATTACCTAAATAAAATGTTTTAATAAAAATTGGTCATTTGGTGTCGGATTTTTGTAAGTGGAACTTTTTCATTAATAAGTAAGAGTATATTCCATCCAAAGGTTGTCTGGTAGAGATTGCTATAAGCAATAAGTTTTTATTTTTAAGCTTTATTTTGCATTTTTTTCTGTTTTTGGTGCAAATAAAGAGTATTGTATTGTATATTATTCCTTGAGAGACGACCGAATGGCGTAGTGGTTAGTGACCCTGACTACTGAGCCGATGGTCCCGGGTTCGATTCCCGGCTGGGGAAGATATTTGTTTAAACACAGATATTTGTTCTCGGGTCTTGGATGTGCCCGTAAAATGGCAATATTACATTGGGACTTACATAACACTCTGGCGAAAAGTGGGTGCAGCAATGCACCTCTGCCTACCCCGCAGAGTACATTAGTACAAGGCGTGAGTGCGTGTTTATTATTCCTCTTCTCTGACGAAGCAAACGGTGCCCCGTGTGTGCCGCGTTATCTAGCCGGCGCAGGCTGCTCCTAAAAGATCATATTTCATATCGTTACGCGCCGCCGCCGCCGCCGCCGCCGCATAATGAAGGCATAAACGTGTGTCTAAGATATTATTGCCACACGATACCGTAGTCAGTGACTAAGTATGCTTTAAATTCTGTCACAGGTTTTCGTACCAATTACAATGGCTTTGGAGGGTTTGTAGAGGTAAGTCAGCGAGGCATATAAAAATTATGAGTATTTTTCAGTTGGAAAATTTAACGAATTTTATTACTATAAATGTTATTAGAACGCAAATTGCGTCTCGCACTAATCAAAAGCTCGGTAATATAAAGATTTATTATAATTGCTATAAAACTAGCTCATGTATGAATTTCATCGTAGCTTTTACGGTGTATCATTGATGAGTAAGTAAATAACGTTAACTATCAAAACCCAACTATTAAAAGCATACAGATGAGGATATTTAAAGTAGACTCATGCTAAAAGCGACTTCCTTCACTCGTTTAATAAAATGGTATGTATATAGCATAAGTAAAGTAATTTCATTTGAAAACTTTATTTAGGCCAAGTGTCAGTTAGGAATTGTTCAGGGCCAATTCTGGTTAGCTTATTCAGTCAACTCAACTTGGTCTGAAATGGCCGGAAAATAACTAATCTGTGACGTTTTATAAAATAGCTGACGCTTTATTTCTGCTCTGTAGCATCAGCTTTCATTATAATGCTAATATTCTTTAATTTACTTTGACAAACTTAGGCAGGTCAGAGCCTCATTCTAAAATTTAAGACGTTTGAAATTTAAAAAATATTCGTTTTACTTACAAAGTACTATATGACAATTTAATTTGCGATTTAAAAAAAAAACATGAATTAGAAATTGACAAAATTACGGACTTTTTGGCTTACTACACTATTTTCGCAAAACCTGTATATTATCAAGCCGAAAAATCGAATATAAACCTACAACTACCTCCACTCCCGCCCGCCCCGATTCACTTCTATTACACTAAACGTATTTTTTGACCCTCACGCAGCGCGCACAAATTGAATTTGGAACAGTGCATTTTTCCTCGGGCGCAGGTTTACGACGCCTGTACTCCATTTACCGGCAGTAAAACGAGAATTACCGCGCCAGGAATTATACGGACTGAGAGCAGGCATTGCCCCTCGCGGGTACTGAATGCAAACTGTGTAATGCGAGCGAAGATATCGCATCATTTTGTTGTTTGAGGTTAGAAAATTACGTAGGATATTATTGAAATGATTGGCTTCTGACTCGAATTACTCGACTATGGCAAAACAAAAAGGAGTACTTATTTATTTCAGCTATGAAATTTTGCAAATCGTTACCGATTAAAGAGACAATATTATGTAGACTATTCTCAATTAACATAAAATATTCTACAAAAAACATTTGCATTGTAAAAACGAGAAATCAATTTGTGCAGTCACCGCGCTCATAAATAAGACATGAATTTCAATTCTATCTGCGTTACCAAAAGTGCCTTTATGAATAAAGTATGGGAGGGCGCCCTAAAGTGCGTATTAAATTTAACTAAAGCTGCGTACAGACCGGCCCAACGAACGCCCAACGATGGATATTTATCATACACTAGCTGTTCCCGCGCGCTTCGCTTCGCCTTAAAAACTTTTCCCGTGGGAATTCCGGGATAAAAAGTAGCCTATGTTCTTTCCCAGGGTCTAGACCGTATGTATACCAACAAATTTCATTCAAATCCGTTCAGTAGTTTTGGCGTGAAAGAGTAACAGACAGAGAGACAGACAGACAGACAGACAGACAGACAGACGGACAGACCCAGTTACTTTCGCATTTATAATATAAGTTAGGATTAGGATTAGGATAATACAGGGTCGATTGCAGCAACGAAGGTCAACGAAACCCGTTCGTTGGCGTTCGTTTGGCCGGTCTGTACGCAGCTTAACTCAGACATAGCGTACTCTTTGCAGATAACTTTCGATTTCATAAATATTAACCTGTTCACTGAGCCTGTTGTGGAAGGTTTCACGTGGAAAATTCCAATGCCAAATTCCTTTAAGGGGCGAATAAATAGCGAAAAGGGTTTTAAATTATTTACATAAATAATAGCACTGAGATAAATCGATAGTACGAAGTGGAAACTGAAACAGTAGAATACAGTGTTGAATTTTATCTACAGCAGTAGGAATATGTTTAGTTTGTATAGTCCCGGGTTTCAATCCCGGCCGGAGCAGATATTAGTTAAAACCCCCAACTGTGTTACCCTCCTTGTGATAGAATTCCTCAGTCAGCAACTCTCCGAACAGAAAATCATAAGGAACAGATGATGACGTCATCATCCGAAGAGACTCCTTTCGAAACTAATATGTCATTGCCAAGACGCCTGTGGTCTTTCCACAACATAGAACAACGCGGACTCCCCAACAATGAAGTTACAATAACCGCTAAATAAAAAAATCCTTAGCAAAATTTCCCTTTAGACTTAAACACCCCTCCGTAAACACACCTCAAACACCTCAGTATGTACTGTAGGCTCCCTGAATACACTGCCATATCGATCCCGGGTGACTCATGCTGCAGTGCTATTAACAACGTACTAACTTCCACATAGCGTATAGTTTAATATAGTTGCACCTGTACAGTAACTTCTTGATGTGTTTGGCTGCGAGTTTATACGGCTTTGTCATACATAAGTAAATGCAAGTTTAGCTTGGGACAAGTGATATGTGGTACCTAAATGACAATGGGATATTTAGAGAGTTGAGAAAAACAAACAACATAAGAATGGCGAAGATATTCATGTCATCTCATCCAAAGGAGAATGGCCATTTCTTTATGGCGCCATGAACCGCCAGAACAGCCATTGATGAAACATATGCTGATGTGTAGCCAATGACTACAATATATCGTGGTGTAAACTTTATTATTATGAGGTATTGGACAACGATGATATAGGTGCTGAAAGATCAAGTCTTTGTACTGACTAGATGTTTCCCTCATCCTAAGTATTTTTTTAAACGTGGTTTAGATTTTTTGTGGCCGCCATTTTCATATTATGCTTTGTTTATTCAAAAATCCAAAACAAATACACAAGTACAAAACGATTACCAGTGACTTACGGTCAATGCCCACACACGTCTTTGACAAGTTCTAATTTGGCGCGAAATTCACGCGCACTAATACAAATGGGTCTGCCCTCGTCTCGATAGGGATCCGGAATCGAGACATGTCAGTAATGTCTCGATTTGGGTCTGGGGTCACTCTAGTTTACGAAAAACTAACTTACGGAACTTATCTTGGCGGCCGACGGGTGTGGTTAGTGACCCTGACTGCTAAGCCGAAGGTCCCGGGTTCGATTCCCAGCTGGGGCAGATATTTGTTTAAAGACAAATATTTGTACTCGGGTCTTGGGTGATGATATTTATATTTAATATGTATCTATCTATCTATGTACAGTTCTCCCATATTAATAATGCGCATGCAAATCTTCGCAAACTGTCGTATTCCCGGAAACACCCGAATCAGTGCCTTAAACAAAGCACTTGCATTTTGATCCTTGTTCGAAAGAAATAGTAGTCAATATCATGTGACACATAATCGAAAACAATTTGGGCGGTCGGTGGCTGTCACCGATCAGTCAAGGGTCTCAAGGTCAAGATCAATATTACTTTTGTGGAATTATAAAGAGCTGCAATTACACATCGTTCTTGTTATTTTTTTCAAATGTGAATTTAATTTCAACTTTAATTATTTTTGACGATGCCATATTATGAGGCACATTTAAGAATAAAATATGCGTCACATTGATAGACTTCACTTTGCCAATAAAGCCACACAAAAAAGACCAAATTTGTAATTGTAATATTATTGTGAATGATCAGCGCTGTACATACTTTTGAACTGAGACTTTAATGTAAACATTTTTATTAATGTGAAATAATCAGTGCTGTAAATACTTTTGAACTGAGAATTCAATTTTTTTATATAAACCTGTGTTTGAAATCCATTTCTCCTTATAATATAAACCTTGTGTTTTAAATTATTAATAATTATAAATTTAATATATAATTATATATTAAACCTTCTTTCATCCATCTTTACATCAGCTTCAGTAAGACACTTGAAAAGTACCTACTGTAACATTTTCGAAGTAAATTTTAATATTATGGAATATTATGAATTATCGAATCAAATTTCGTTACTGATAAATCAATTATCTCTTTTAGCACCAATTACATAATTCTACTAAAATTTCATGAAGAAAATGCACTTAACCACTCTAAATACATAATAGTTTTCTAACGCTCGGGAATACGACCGTTGCCGAACAATGACGAAGATTTCTATGTGCATTATCAATTTTGGGGAACTGTAATTGTGTAGATATATCAGCTGTCCGATACCCATAGCTTGGGGTCGGATGGCCGTGTGTGAGATATCCCCACATATCACGACTCTATCTCGTTGTAATAATCGTACGGATTGCATGACAGCTTTCGTTTGTTCGTTTTCGTCAAGCTAAAGTAGCCCTACTGATTAGTTTCACGCAACGGCAGAGAGGAATGCGTCAGCTGGATTCCAATAAGCAATTTAATTTAATTTAACCCTGTGACAGGGTCTGAAGGGTAACCCATGATATAAAAAATAGGTTTTTCAAAATTTCCTAATTTAAATTATGTAAATTACATACGTAGCTTATTTTTAGCAGTCCTAGTACAAGGTTCCATCGTTTATAACCGTTACCGTTACATTTGTCATACCTACGCTCCTAAAAAGGCTTAGAACAAAATAACTCTAGCCAAATATTTAACCTTCAATTTGCCGTAAACGGGATCGTGACCACACAAGCTAACTTTACTATTACTATAAAAATAATAATTAAAAAAATTAAAAAACCGACTTCAAAAAACCACTAAAATGTAAGAAATAATTTAAGGTTTACACAAATTCTACTCGTATGAGACAGTACAAATATACCTAAGCAGGAACTGTTCTTTTTTGATGTTGGTGCGGTGACAAAGTAATCTGAAGAAATATGGCACCAACTTCAAAAAAGAACAGTTCCTGCTTAGGTATATTTGTACTGTCTCATACGAGTAGAATTTGTGTAAACCTTAAATTATTTCTTACATTTTAGTGGTTTTTTGAAGTCGGTTTTTTAATTTTTTTAATTATTATTTTATTTAATAGTTTTTAGTTTATTTGTAATAATTTTCAATCAAAAGTAAGGTGCAAATGATACCAAAAAGTCCTACTAATCAATACGAATCATTCAAGCCTAAACACGAAGTAGTTGCTATATACCGTTGAGGAGTTCCCCTGACTGCCTTCGTTTCCATCATCAGATCAGCTCAAGGTCACCATCATATTTTTTTGTTATAAGAACTATATTTACGTTCTTAATTTCATTAGAATCGGTTAATATGTGCCCAAAATGGAAATTCATACCCTGTTTTTACCCCTTTACCCACCATTGGGGGTGAGATAAAATTCTGAAAAAAAAATGGGACCACTTGGGAGCTCAACCCAATACAACAAAAAAAGAATTTTCAAAATCGGTTCATAAACGGCGGAGTAATCGGTGAACATACATAAAAAAAAATATAAAAAAAAAAAAAAAAAAAAAAAGATCCCGACGAATTGAGAACCTCCTCCTTTTTTTGAAGTCGGTTAAAAATGGTCCAAAGTACCTTTATAAGAAATTGGAGCAGTAGATACCAACATTCAACTGAATTCTTAACCCCCTTTATGACGTCTGGGCACTCTACATCTTCCATCTCAATTTCATGTATAAAGCTCGAATGAGATAACTATTGGAAATGAATAGATTGAAAGGTAAATAGTAGTGGATAAGGTACTAAACCGGTTATACCGAGGCGAGGTATAACTGTGCGGTTTGGCTAAGTGATTATGATTTTCTGTTTCTTCTTACTTAACTATAGAGAGCGGTGGTATTAGTTTATGTGCAAACCAGGTTAGCAGCTTCAAGCTCAAGTGTAAAAGTTGTGAAAAACATAAGAAAACTCAACTAAACAAAGTGTATTTAATATACAAAGTTTTGTGTATTATATATAAAGTTATTTTTTACTTTTTTACCGAATTAAGATTAGCGAAATATGTTTATACTGACACGGGTGCCAATAAATTAAGCCATTAAATCTATAATGCGGAGTCATTAACCTAGCGTTTTCGTTTATTTTAATGGAACTTATTCATTGCTCATGAGTGTTTAGATATAATGAATATTATAATGCAGCATAGCCATGCGTATTTTAACAATACAGTGACAGTACCTACTGTAGCGTGTATATCGCGGGTGCGACTAGGCGGCTCGCCAAAATGTCTTCGTCTGGACGCATAAACTTCGCCTCCACACCTTGCCATTTTATGCGCTAACTTATTTAAAGCAATACTAGTTTGAATTTCTTAATATAAAATGGTTAAGCTATTTTGCATCGTATTTTTCGGTGACTAAGTTCCTTTTATACCGTACCAACCATACTATCTGCTTCGCTTTGCTTTAAAAGGTTTCCTCGTTTGATGGTGATATTTTAATCATCAGAAAATACTCTGTTGTTTTTCACTCACTTAATAATTTTAAGTTATAATTTGCTTTGTATTTGTACTTTTACCTCTAACAAAAATCAACCGGTGCACTAGGTACACTTTTCGCATTTCTATAACTAAAAATTTATATTTGGATTAAAAATAATATATCTATTTTCTACAACGACTCATATAACAAAGTGGCCTGATATAAATTTCAAATAAATTCAAATGTTTCAGTACTTAATTGAAATCTGAACATTTTAAAGCTGTTTATTTAGATAAGGTTTTTAGGCACTTTAACTATACGGCTATGGAGCGAAGTCTGCGATCCAACCTGGCAAACTACCATATTATTTTCAGACTCAAACCCTCTTATTATAAAACGTAGAATAATTCTGGCTTAGAAAGAGTTTTAGTCGAAAGCTTCATACCTTTCAGTAGTCTAGAGCCGTAGTTATAAACTGGACTACGTCAAGTCTACGTTTTACAATAAGAGGGTTACACATTCAGGGTCCTACCACAAAAACTGGAATAATATATTATGTTGTGTGATTGGATAATCTCAGTTTTTAAACCAAAGTCTTCACCGTTCATCCTATCAACGAACTGAAACTGAAAAACCATGGCAAACCGAACCCAGGTCGCCGGGACTTACATTGAACCAATGCCCTGAACTGAAATAACCCTGAAAAGTACTTGAATTTGAAGTTGAAGAAATTATTATTCATGGAGTTAAAGTCAGACAGGAGTCAGGCTTAATTTAAAGGATTATTTGGGGAGTACAGACGCGGGTAAGTTGATGGCTTTCATATATGAAGTAGTTTCCTTCAGGAGTTTCAGGACTTGTTGAATTAAGTTCGCCTTAATGTTTAGGACTGGTTTTTATTTGTATTGCAAGGGAGAGACCCCATTGCCGCGGTGCATCGCCGTTAAAGAGACATGACGCACCGCAGAAATACCTAATGGTACCAATTCGGTTTAATTTTCTAGACACAAAATTATTGCGCCAAACGAAAATAGAAGTACCGAAACTGTTATCTTCCCTCAAGTTCCGGAAACTTATATGAATAAAAGCGTAATGAAGTAAAACACGATGGAAGAGGAAAACCCTCACTTGTATTTACCGATGGCCACGAGATATATTATGTATGGTATGTTATTTTAACTATGTAGCAATACGAATAGGAAAATAAAAATGTCTAAGGGTAAATAAATATACAGAGTGTTACAAAAAGGATGTAAGCCGACAGGTGGTGACTCTGGGGATCATTACGAATGAATTTTTAATACTTATTAGCAAAAAAAGGTTTTCCATAGTGAAAAGTAACGTGACCACCAAGTTTCTATGGATAAGCAAAACAGGTTCATGTTTTTGTGATTTTCATTTCTAAAAGACGTAGAATAAAGTTGTTCAGAATGACCACTTGAGTCTATCCCTTCCTTATACCACTTTTGCAACACCGTGTATAAGCATAAATGTTGTAAAAACCAAAATAATGATACCTATGGGTGTTGTTTATATCTCAAAAGGCAAAGGTCAAACAATTCTAATAATTTATTTCCGACATTTCCGATCCCCGAATTCCGTTGAAAATTCTTGTTGGTACTCCGTACTTGCCTAATTCACAATTTGGACTGGTCGATTTATCGCCAGTTTCGAAATTTTAACCTAAAGCTGTCATTTTGAAGCCTTAGTGTTGCCACATTCAACATATACATTGGTATACTTATACAATTATATTAACTCGGTCTTTACTTTAACAGTGAGCGCTTTTGTTTTCATAATAGGTAAATTATATTTTATTACGTACGTACATATTTCTTATCTGTAATTTGTACATTTTTTTAATGTAAGTAGATGTAATAAAAGGTATGTACGATCCTTAACTTTAATACTTATCTTTATTTATATGTTTATTAATTCTTTAAAAAACACATAGGTATTTCAGAAATGGCCCCATAAATAAAAATAATTAATGTTGACAACATAATCGAGAACAAAAAAAAATTGTGAGTTACCCCGTTACACCTGGCATCCCAGGCGGGTCCCCGTTTGACCGCCACCCTTCGCCCCTTGTCACTCGTCTAATTTGAATTATGTAGGGACAGGCCCTGTAGAATATAAAATTCAGTTCACTAGGTCCCGTGGGCATGTCGGATAGGCATTACCCTTTAGCTGATTGCAAAATTGGACGTAAATTATTTAGGACGTTTAATTTAATAATAACTACTTTGTATTTTTTTATCACAATTTACACATATGAGAAGTACATGTAAACTTTACTATGGTAAGTATATACTTAAAGTTCTGACTACATTATGTGTAGCATGTTAGGCGTGAGAAGAAGCAATATTATACTTAAATAGGCATATAATGTTGTAGACAAGTTATGGAAAGAGGCAAAAACACGAATTTCTGGTATCACACCGCATTCTTTATCAAACTATAATCACTTTCACTAGCGATTCGGCTCGCTCAATCTCACTACATACTGTCGTTTTGTTACGGTATTTCTGACGGATTACATGTGATTTTGTTAGCTTTCGATTTATTGCCAAGCGTATGTCTTCATCATTCATTCCGCGGTGATATTGGCAAACAGCATCACTAATGTCCAGCTATGACAGAACATGAGAGACGTGGGATAGGCTGTGTGGGAAGCAAAACATTCATGTCACATGGACCCCGAAAGTGGCCTTAGATGAGAAATAAAGTCATTTATTGGTGAAAGTAGAAAGATAATAATGTAGCCGAAATATAAGATAAGGGAGAAGAAGAACATCCCTTATGAGGTCTCGCAAAAGTAGTATATATACGAGTATAGCACGAAGGAAAAGTCTGAAGAGGAATATCGTGTGACGCTAACATCTCAACCCAAAAACTTTTACTTAATGAAACCATTTACGTACAGTTAGCCCAAGCACCCACTTACCAAACTGCAATTACAATCAAAACCGCCAAATGTACCTACTTTAGAAACAGTTAAAATTTAAAAGATTGTAAAAGTATTAGTCGCCGGCTGTATAAAGCCGCCTCCATATCGTAAAACTTTGAACGTAATGGCCGGTGTCAGACTTGGCCGCTTTATGACGATTCAAATCGTAAAACGGCGAGGACTTTATTAATTTAGCCGTCCCCGACCGGTTCCCGATACGAGCAAGCTGCATAGGATAAAGTGATAAAGTTTTTGATACCGTCTTCAATTTGGGTTATTGAATTTCTTGTGCAAAATTTCCATTCGATTCCAAGAAAACTTACTGCATGATATGATTATGGTTTCCGTTTGCACGTGCTTGGGGATTGCTTTTGAAGGATTACACGAACGTATTGATTTAAAATCTATACAAACAACAAGTAGACAATTTTGTACTATTCAACGGTTATACTGACGACAACCAAATAACCCATAGATTGAATTAAAACCCATGTTCGAGATATGCACAAATAAACATATTTATACAACTTCAACGCACACAAAGACAGTCCAACCATCCCTTTCTACCGACAGGGATTAAAACCTACGAAAATGTCCCTTTAATTACACATTAGCCCATTGAAAGGAAACTTTATCCGTCGTCGCCAGCTACATGCAGAGTGATACGGATCAGGGGGGTCTCTCTATACTGACGGAAAACTAACGAACGAGAGCTGACGTGCAATCGGCACGATTAACACATCGATATACATAGAGCCGTGGTTAGCGCAACACTCCGAAGCTTAAGAAAAACAAAAATGCAGCGATAACATCGACTCTATCTGGTTGTATCAAGCGTGACGATTTCATGTCAATTTTCATGAAATCGTTCGTCGATTTAGAGAGTGACCCCCAGCCCCTCGAGTAGCCTTCGCAAGTTCCCGGATATTTCCCGGAATTCCCGCTTATCCGGGGAGAGCTTTCCTGGAGAATCAGATATCAGTTAGCGCGTATCAACTTTCCGATTAGCCGTATAGTGAGGGGCAGAAGCCGTGATGTCTTTGACTTTGGAACGTTCTTGTGTCGTGGGTCGTAAGAAACAAATTTATCCAGTGCGTGTTAGGTATAGTCACTGTTCGCATAAGTATTCTAGAAACCTTTGTTTGAGGGCGTTCTTTCGGAAAATAGAAACGATTAGAAAATGACTAGTTCTGTACTAAACCAGCTTAGCGACTTGCAAGCAATCCGGTAATCCTCGGGGATAAGACTTGTTGCTTGTTGACTTAACGTTTGTATAAACTTAAAAGAAGCTTAAAATTTATCTGCAGTGCTACTTGCTAATCTACTTAGTACAATTGTTAATTCGCGCGAATTGGTAACTCAGTAGGACAGCATTAAAGAATCGTAATATTGAGGTATGAATTAATGTTTTGACGATGTGACTACAATGAATATATTTTACAATAATTAATAAACTTATCTGTATAATTTTGACTTCGTACAAGAAAGAGGAACAATTAAAACTAGTATTTCCGTTACAAACCAAACTGCCGCGGGCAAGCAAAGTAAGACAAATTGCTCTGAAATTTTCCTGAAAACTAGTCCCATTATCTTAGTGATATAAATTTCACAGTTTTGAGAGTTTCTCACGGAGAGCTCTCATAGAAACTGTTTTATTTTCAGAATTTCAGTCTTCATTACTACCTACAGATATTACCTACAGATGCTCTATCTAGGCCACTAATAAAAACCATCCTGTATACAATAAATCTACTATATATTGCGCGAATTAATTTGCTTACAGTGTCGTGAATTCGTGAGTCTATCGCATCACATCATGCTTAGCGTTCCGTGTAATGTCTTAATTAGCATGGTGTGTAAATCACGACAATCATGTCGCTAATAATATGTGAACTAATACGGATTTGCCAACTCCGGTTAGTGGTAAGCCTACTTCAAAGAAATGCTAATCTTACTCGAGTGTCAAACCACTTGAGGGGTTACCACCACCCAACATTTATTAATTAAAGATCCTTAAGTAACGTCGCTCGCTTGTCAAATCGGACGTAAATTGTATGGATCTGACAGATGTTTGACTGGCGAGCGACACTTATTTTACAATACACTTGTCTGAAACCTACTCATATCGCACAAAAGCAAATCCAAAAATAGATCTATTACGTAGTGGTGCCAAGAACGGTCGCTAACTTCTGAAGCCCAGCAAGGCGAGTAATTACTTTAGCAACACCATCGCAGATATTTCCGAGTGTAGACGCTGTATGTTCGAATGCTAATAATAGCACTCATATAGCAGTTGTAGTTTATAGATGTCACATAGTTAAGTTTTCCGTGAATAATAAAATTAAATATTATGTGACCAAGATTGGACATTATTAGTTAATTACAACAAAAGCTTACCTTTGTCCCAACTTTTTCAATTCTGCAACAATATTTTCCGCCACTTCTTATTCCTGAAACAAACGAAAAAAAATTAGTAAAATATAAAACTAAACAAGTTTAGCTACCGCAACACTTTCGACACATTATCGCTTATCTGTCAAACATCTGTCACATCCAAAAAGTTACATCAGATTTGACTTGTAAGCAATGCTGTTGGATCGTCGATTGCTAATGTTTGCTGCTACTGCTACACGGATTCGTTATCGACGTCGATAAACTCAGCCAATCTCAGCGCCGTATTTATGGTGAATGGCATTATAGATACATTGGCGATATAGATACATTTATAACGAACCCATGTAGCGGCAGTACCAGTTAGCGTCAGACCGTGTCAGACGAATGTAATGACAAGCTTGTTCGATGCTTATCTCGTGACGTCACAAACCGTTGAACTGCCGGGCTTGTGAGACTTGTGACGTCATTATCGCGTACCTATGTATCTCACAGACTGAGAGTTGAGTGGGTGAGATTTAGTTTGAATGTGACGGCGTGATATATTATGTATGTGATAAGATGTTATTACGTAGGAATTTGGGTAGGTACATCGTAGTAGGTGGTTGTGATTCTTATATTGATGATTTTTACATTATAATACACTTTCTTTGCATCAAAAACCAAAAAAATACACTTACAAGCAATGAAATCTCCATGTTCGTTCCATGTCACTGGAACTTTTTCATTACTCGTGAGTGTATAACAGTTTAAAATGGCAGTCTTATTGCTTACATTGTGAGTATTATGACATACCTCTAGTAAAAAAGCTACTATTTACAGTATGAAAGTGAGTGTGCGTTACCGGTACCTACGCTTGGCCGGCCAACCGCCGCCTCCCGTGGTCACTGCTTGTGAGGAAGAAAGGAAAACCTTACGTGTCTCCTCAACCTTGGGACTTGTGATGTGAACTATGCGTACGGTATCTCTAGTTGTCTATGGTAGGTTGGGCTCACGTGGAAGAGGCTATAGCCGTTATCATCATCATCATCATCATCAGCCAATAATCATCCACTGCTGGACATATGCCTCTCCCAAGGAGCGCCACAACACTCGGCCTTGGCCTTCGTCATCCAACCACTACCCGCCACCCACCTAAGGTCGTCAGTCCAGCGGACAGGAGGGCTTCCCACGCTGCGTTTGCCTGTTCGTGGTCTCCACTCGAGAACTCGTCTACCCCAACGGTTATCGATTCTTCGGCAGATATGACCAGCCCACTGCCACTTCAGCTTGCATATTTTGACAGCTATGTCGGTAACCTTAGTCCTCTGACGGATACTCGTAACCTCATTTCTGATACGATCCATCAGAGAAACCCCAAGCATAGCTATAGCCTTTATACTTAATTCAAATCTAGGAGACTAATTCCCAACCGCATGACTTAAAGGCTGTTAATAACGCAGCAAATAAACAAAGTATGTTTCTAGGCGTTTTTCTCAAAAAGGCCAGGCCATGTAGGACAGGGCGCTATTAAGACGTGACAAAAGTTCTCCGTCGCGCTCGCTCTTGAGGCTGCGCGAAGTGAGTGAGCGCGATGCAAAACTTTTGTCACGTCAAACGTACTAGCCCTATTAGTCTACTCGACATATTATATACCTTCAGTTAGAATGTAGAAGTAGGAGAGCAAAAAAGTGATCATTTTGAAATTCGACAGATGACTCAAAAGGCGTTATAATTATTAATACGAAGCTTCACTGAGGTTGAAATTTTCCCTTATTTAATACCAGTTAACATGAAAGGTCAAGTACGAAAGATCAATCACAGCAGACTGTTTACGGAATAGGTAAAACTTTCCATCATTCATGGCTGATGGATTTTCACCACAGACAGTTCAGTATGTATAGGTAGTTATAGCTACGTGGTCAATGGTGCTATTTTAAACGAAAAATTTAACAGCAAACTTTATGTTTATAATAATATGAGTAAAATCATAAATTTTCAAAAATCTTAGAACGAAAGTGGTTCTGAATGACCCCCCTAGTCACGACCCTCTTTCATGATACTACACCACTTTGTAAAACCCTGTAGGTATACCTACATAAGAACGTACAGAGAGAATAAAAACAGATTTGCCCGACGACGACTGGAGGGTGAAGTTAAAAAGTTTAAAAAGAATAAATGAAAACGCTTGCCGCAGTCAAAACAGATGGAGTCCATTACACTCGGATCTTGTGTAGTTTCCTGGTGAACTCGTGTGTAGGATTCTCCTGCAAAGCCTTCAGATAAGTCATGGCTCTCTAGGGTTACATATACTTACCTAATACAAATGACGGTAAATACATTTCTAGATCGATGCTAAAATACATTATTCAATTTACTGTAAGTACTGTAATGCATAGATAAAACTCTCTTAGCTTCGCTTTTAAGCCAATTTTGCATTAAATATTGGAAGAACACTACTTTCTAGTATAGAGTTAACTTCTTTCTGTGTTATCTGTGTTCATGTTTACGTATTTCTCATTAATGGACTATGAACGGCCACTGCACTATGTTTGGGCATGAAGAGTAAAACAAGTGCCCTCGTGTATTTCGGCAAAATAACGTTAACGAATTGGAACCGGATAGGTTTTCAGGTTTTCAACCTTATTTCCATGTAACTACAACTCGTATCTCTTTGTACAACGACATGTAACTTTAAGGGTGGGTTGCACCGTTTAACTTTAACTATTACAAACGTCAAATCCCTTGAAGATTGAACTCTCTCGTCAAGGGATTTGGCGGGAACACCCAAATATTCCGAAAAACTTTTTTCCGAATTTGAAAATACCGAATGTGTAATTTACGAAATATTGCAATACCGAATTTTTAAAATTCCGAATTATAAAAATCACGTAAATTATAATTTCGAATATTATATCCACGAAGACTTGTTATTACGATTGTCAAATACACGAACGTAAAAAAACACGATTACTTAAGTATACAAAAATAAAATACCGATTTATTATAATCACGAAAAATTTAAATCCCGATTGAAAATGTGATAATTCGTGATTTTGACAACAACAAAAAAAAACGTCTTAAAAACCTTAGAACCAAAACCTAAAGATAGGTGCGACGACGAGCAAAGCGAGGAGGAGCGTGTTAGGTGCACATGAATATCGAAAGACAAAGCGGAGCGGAGCGGAGCGTTTCAAATATAGAGCGAAACAATTGCTCGGATTTTTATGGTGTTACCCTTAAAAACCTTAGGACCTAAACCTAAAGATAGGTGCGACGACGAGCAAAGCGAGGAGGAGCGTGTTAGGTGCACATAGATATCGAAAAACAAAGCCGAGCGCAGTGAAGCGGAGCGGAGCGTTTCAAATAAAGAGCAAAATAATTGCTCGGATTTTTATGGTGTTTAAACTTAAAAATCTTAGGACCTAAACCTAAAGATAGGTGCGACGACGAGCAAAGCGAGGAGGAGCGTGTTAGGTGCACATAGATATCGAAAAACAAAGCGGAGCGCAGCGAAGCGGAGCGGAGCGTTTCACATAATATATATTATGTAGATTAAACAATATTGTTAAATTGTATACGGATTATACTGTTAATAAACACACTATTCCTAATAGATAACTATTTCTTGTTAACTAAGATACATTCGGGAACTGGTATTTTCGGAATATTAAAAGTTCGGGATTCGTAATTTTAACATTTCGATATAATAAAAAACATTCTTTTGAAACATCGAAATTATAATATTCGGAAAATTTACTTTCGTAATTTGAATA
Organism: Plutella xylostella; assembly: GCF_932276165.1. Lineage (NCBI taxonomy): Eukaryota > Metazoa > Arthropoda > Insecta > Lepidoptera > Plutellidae > Plutella > Plutella xylostella. Next base: position 10,547,294 of record NC_064002.1, read on the forward strand.
AATCTGTTGTTTGAAATTTCGTTTATTATCCTATTCGTGATTTTCGTTATTCGGAAACTTAAAATTCGGGATTGTGAATTATTCGCAACTATGAAATTCGTAATTTAAAAAATCGTTATTTTCATATTCGTAAAAAAGTAATTCGGATTTATGTAGTGTACCCGGATTTGACGTTTGTAATAGTTAAAGTTAAATGGTGCAACCCACCCTAAGTGTACGCGATAGTTTAAATTTTGTATGGTGTTGTGAAGTGTTTTTTTAAAGGGACTGAGTTAAAAAGTGTTAAGTGTCATTTAATTAAAGAGAAGCCCTTTGTTATACGAAGCCGTAATAACGACAAGAGCAATCAAGTGGGAATATAAAATACGTCTCTCATTGAAGTCATCGCATGGTTTGTTTTATTATATGTCTGAATTTAAATGGACATCAAATTTGTTGTATTATACACTCACGAGCAATGAAAAAGATCCAGTGACAATAGCACCAAATTACACCTTACGGAAAAGGCTAGCTTAATGTCTATAATCTTTAATAAGACAATGGTAGCTATTCTGAAGGCAGAAATTATAATTTTAACGCTGTCAAACTATAAATTTTGCTAGCTAAAAATGACATTTGCGGCAACACTAATAGAGTTGAATTTTAATTAAAGAAATTAAGGTTTTGACAGCACTAAAATTAGAATTTCTGCCTTCAGAATCAGCATCAATATATTTTCATTGGTTTTCGCCAGTAAACCAAGTTTCTAGAGTTCAAAATAAGGTGGGAACTACTTTCCCTTTGCCCTATTAAAGGTTAAATAAATACGAAGAAGGAGACAATAAATGTAAAATACCTAAATGAGACATTTGCTACGATCAAGTCCCAGCTGAAATCTTCATAATTTGGCTTGCTAAATTGTAATTATAAATGTTAATGTACTTTCACATTTCACAGGAGTTAACATATTTATAAATCGTGAGAATTACATTTATATTTCTAATTCTTAAGAAATAGGTACTTGTTGAATGTTTGATATTTTTTTATGAAGAACTACACACACCGATTTCATTTTAAACTTTAAAAAAAAGTTATCAAACCTTAAACCTTGCCATCGGCCATACATGCATCTAAGGCCGATTTTTCCAGGAATAATTTCCCAAATGCGATTACATTTCAATAAGAAAATCGTAGAGTACAGCACGGAGATATGCACCGTCGCGATAGCCGGAGATACAGTTAGGATACAGAGCCGGTTTGCTGGCCTTTATGTACCGGCCATGGATCTAAGAAACTATTTTTGAAAAATTAAAGAATATATAAAATATTGTATGGTTATCCTGCCAGCTTCTAGGAAAGAAGCTCTCTCTGCCTCCAACCAAAAAACTAGTAACGACCACACACTATTTACAACTTATGCAATGATTGAAGTCGATAGGTTCAAAATCAAACAATTTATTTTCTGAATATAGGTTACAATGGTTGAGTTTATGATATAAGAAAATAATAATATTTATTAATTGATTAGCTAAACTCTATCCAAGATCAATATTCAATACGTTACGATAATAAGTCATTTATTTGATCACGACTTGACATCGCAATTATCGTAAAAAAATTTGGATTAAATTATTTGACATTATTTATATTATCAGCTACAGAACTATACCACATCCAATCCACCCAGTTTTCACGAATCGCACCAAATACGGAGCTCGACTTTTATGGTGCCTAGAAACCGGTCCCTTATCTGCTATCTGCAGTATATCTAGGTACCTAGGACATGTCTGTATCTAGACCCAGACAGGTTTAGGTTATTGTTGGGGCCTGGGAGGGGGATAAGGAAGCCAATGGAAGGATTTTGTAAGGAGCTCGTGCGGAAAGGTTTTGGTGCATTTTGCTGCGAGTGAAATGTAGTTCAGCTGTTGCTAATATTGGTTTTTCGAAATTAACCCTTTAACATGAAATATCAACTGCACAGTCTTACTATAAAATGTATCGTTTTCAGAAGTAAATTTTCCATGTTTCATCAAAGTTTTTCAATCAATACCTGAACGTATACCAGAATGACTGTGTTGGTTTTCAAATGTAGAATATAAATAAATAGGTGAACCTCAATCCTCACAGATGACCTGAAAAATATCTATACGAGCACTAATACTGACATAATTTGAATTTATTTTTCCATATACAGTATAGAAAATAGCTTAGCTTTTAGCAGCTTTGACTTCGATAGTGCGGAATTTACATACATTTCGGAAATATAATTTTACTCTATAAATATCTCTATACAACTACTCTATCCCTAAGCTACCTAAGCAGTAACTTGAGCTGACTTGTTTTTATAAAGTTTCATAAGGTTGTCGGAAACAGAAATCTAGTCTCTACCTAGACTAGATATACACTAGACTAGGAGACTCAAAGAGGTCGCGAGACGTGAGAAATTCATCTCAAATCCGGTTGCGCGAATGAAATACTGAATGGACACATCTATGCTACATCCACACTATTTGTGGTTAGATTTATAACGGGGCACATATTATGAGCATAATAACGTAATATTATGTTAGTAAACGTAACACATCGGAAATAAAGCGGGTTTGAGCTGTGCTTACTCATATCCGATTCCCGAATCACATCATATACCCTAAACCATTATTATTTACGTTACTATAGAACTGCCGCTTTCCAGAAGTACCTACGTGTACAGAGGGCGTTTTTGGTACGAGGTTTTATAAGACATCTTCTACTGTTCAGAACATAATAGGTACTCGTAGTCTTTCAATACAAAGAGGGTATAAAAATATATTTTGGAAGGAATTCGTTTAATTTTACCCGTGTGCGTGTCATGCACCATTAAACTGGCCAACACAACTTTTTTACACCACCGTGGCGTGGTGAGACTCAAAAATGTTTGTTCATAACATAAAAAACGCTCGAGCAACAAGATATAACCACGCCTTTAACAAAATACTATATAGACTTATGACTTTATAGACATAATGGCAAATTGGAAATAGTTAAAGTTTTTGTACTATCTATTCTAAATTCGAGGGCCACACATTTGTTCACTGTACGCAGATATAATATAAAATCATAACACTAAATATATTCATTTACTGTACACAGTTAAGATTATAAAATCATAAGATTATAATAGCACCAAAGACATACTTTATTGATAGTCTACACAATCAAAGTAGGTAGACAATGGAATACCAGCTGCCAGCATACCCGACTCCGCGTTGTTCTATGGCCAGCACAAACAAAAAGATACCTATACCTACCTATATTATATTATATACCTACATAAAAAGTTTTAAAATAAGATAAACGTTTTATTAGGGCCATACAATTAAAACAACCATTGCCAGTAAAAGAGGGACGGTAAACCAATAAATTAGGCTTAATTAATTTGCGTTGAGTCCAAACTTTGTAATTACAAAAACCTACTTGTATTTTTCAGGTGTTTTTTTTCATTTTCGGTAAATATTATGTACTAAGTCTGTATATATCGATTACCGACCGATTGGTATTAGCAACATAGCCTAGCAAGTGTAGGTAATATCTCTATCTATTTATTTATATTTAACGACCTCACGCAACGCAAGCATCATAATAACTATCATCAGGATTACATCGACGCTCAGGCACAGAGTTGCGACTAGAACCCAGTTAACCGCACCGTACTTTTTGCTATTTTTGTACCTCCTGCAGGTTGACTGGCAGAAAATACTTTTAGCATTAAGTACAATCAGGTGGGATTGTACATTATTACTATTGTAAATTGTGCAATAAAGTATAAATAAAACCGCACAGCAATGCACTTCAAACACCCTATCATTTCTATCGCTGTATTGCTCTGAATCAACGAACTAAAAGTATAATTGGTTAAGACCTTGACATTGGCCTCTACATGGTCCCTGAACCGTGGCGTTACTAAGAAAAGAACGTAACCGACCACGCAACTAGAACGAGCCAAGTTTAACGCTCTGTGACGTGAACTAACCAACTATAATGTGGGAATCCACCATTATTATTTTGAATTTTGTCAGATTAGTGTCGTGACTAGGCTAAAGGTGGTAACTCACATGAATTTACCCACGCTCTGTGTAAATATGAGTATGCAAATATACATTTTGCTCACTGGTATAGTGCTCGCTATAGTGTCGTGCCGAATATTTAAATTGTGCTTACATCGACCAAATAAGTAAAGTGAGTCGCTACCTTAACAGTTAGACAGGGTGATTTTGGAGACGCTCATAATATTTTCACCACGTGTTCTCCTATTCATACTGACCAACTTTCATTATGGGGCCAAACCTGAAATCGCGACAGAAAAAACGGCTGTTCCATATTAAATGTCAATACCTACTCGACCAAAATGTATGGAACAGGTCTTTTTTTTGCGGTTTAGCTACTTTACTTATTTTGCATCTGTCGGACGGAGCATCCGTGTTATTTAACATTATCCATTACCTACTAAGGTACTAAGCCTGTGAAGGAAGAAGCTTTTAGACAAATAGGTGAAGCAACCGACGCAATAAAGACTTGAATTAATTTAATAAGTTTTCACCCTTTGCTAATTTAAGGGGAAGTTCCTCCAGGCCCAAGTTCAATAAGAGCAGTTGCCGTTTCATTTACTTATACACATACATAGGTTGAAATTTATCAATGCTCGACCCCAAGGCTGGTCAATGTACCCGACATTAGTGTCACAGTTGTTTTAAGACTCGTTAAAATATATCAAAAACTTTTAAAATTTTTACTAGGTTTTACTTGGTTTTTAGCGATTCTACTCTTGTTTGACGAAGTACAAATTTCTTATACGTTCGTTGCAACGAGAAATACATTTTATTGTGGTTAGCGCAGCAGTGCTTTGAAAGTTTATATTGCGTCAATCAATAGTATACCTCTATAGTCCCCAAGTAGGCAGTGGGACGGTACAAAACTATATTTGAGACGCTCACTCACAAAATTCCACTCTGTGTAATTGAAATACACACATATATAATTGAAATTTAATACACGTGAGTGATACTGGAGAACTTGGACCGCGGCGTCTCGCCTCCACCGCCGCTTTCCTACTTCATTAAATTTTCAAATTTGCAACGTGTACTGTAAAATACAGTGAGTTTTTTAGAAACGGTACGTAGATGCGAAGCTAGACATCTGATTGCTATATTATACAAAGATAATATATATGCCAGAGTCCAGAATATTCATTTTTAAAGAAAAGATCTGTACACGCAAATGTCGCCTCCAAATAATGACAAATATATTTTTCAGGGGAATATTAAGTGAACTTGGCTCTACATTTTAAATACATACGAGTACTTACAGTAATATACATGTAACTTAAGCCTGACGATAATCCCTAAAATGACTGAGAGATGTTGACATAACCGAGAGATAATGTAGATACACTGTCTAATGTTACCAGTTTAGGGGTAGGCCTCAGTGGTTGGTGAATCTTACTGCTGTGTCGAAGGTCCCGTCTTCATTACCCCGGCCGGTGCAGGCCCTGTAGCACGGAGCGCTAATAAGGCGTGACAAAAGTTTTCCGTCGCGCTCGCTCTTTACGCTGCGTGATGTGAGTGAGCGCGATGCAAAACTCTTGTCACGTCTTAAATGCGCCCCGTGCTAGCCCTTCAGATATATGTTTATTCACATAAACTTGCTCTCGGGTTATCCTATTTGCTTATCTGCTATTTTATTTTTTACCGTTAATTTCATTGTATTGCATGTTTTTGGCAAATAAATGTTTTTTTTCTTTCTTTCTTTCATTGAATTGTCTATATGTGTCTCTACTCTGTGCCGCCCGACGCGCGTAAGCAGCTTTCAAACTGAGCAGCGACTTGTTGAGATTGTGTTGCTGTTTAATACTGTTTGCTTTAACCCTCTTCCCTCTGCTGCTAAAGTACCGGGGGTAAGGGAGGGGAGGGGAGGGCTACATGTCTGTAAAATAAGCACTTGAAAAATGTAGAGCTGCGGGTTTATAAACATAAATCTTGGTAATATATGAAAATTGTAAATGAATGAGAAATAGGGAGAATAATGAAATGATTAAAATTCTGCATTGAATAGGCTTAGAAGTGGTTTAATAAATTCGTGATAAAATATATGTAAATTTTCATAACAGTACAACTAATTGTGAATATTTTTAAGTTTACCTACGTATTGAGATGCAATCTTTAGCTACAATAACCGATAAGTAATAAAACAAAAATTGTGCATATACACACATCGAAGTTCGAAAACTAGTTTACACTCAAGGTCGGGACATTGTTGATCGACAGGTGTGCTAAGAGGGTCCCTTAAAGACTCGACGACTTATAAATCTTGACGTATTTCAATCTTTACTACCTACGCAATAAGAATGATATTTAGATAATGTTCCGCTTGGTGAGAACTGCTAAACGTTGAAGCAAAGACTAGACTCTGTTTCTCCCTTTCCCGAGCTGACGACTCAGGTGCCTCTTTCTGGTTAAGGACACTCACTAGAAGGGAACAGCTACATAATTAATTGCCATTATCCTAAATTGATATTTCAGTTAACTAACCCCCAAATTCATAGAGCATTTTGACACTCTACAATAGGCTTAACATTTACGTCGAGATGTACGAATTTCAACCTTTTAACTGACGTAAAGAGTCGAAACTCGTTTGTTTCAAAGTTAATTAACCCTGTTGTAAATTTACAATACGTTCTGGACGGATTAGCTATTGAACTGTTTTGTCACTCTCTGTCAAAGAACAAATTGTTCTCTGTCAGAGAGGGACAAAACAGTTCAATAGTTAATCCGTTCAGTAACTTTTTTATGAATAAGGGGGTAAGTCTTTAAAAATAAGTTCAAGCTACGCGTTGATGTCTTTTACTCTGACAAATGATAACTGTCACACTGATTCTGATTTCTCTCGTTTAGCTATAATAATGAGTGGTAAGTACAAATATAACTTACAAGCTACCATACTACCACTGACACGTTCGCATTTAACAATGTCTAAGATCTGTCAGATCTATACAAGGTACGCAAGATTTCACAGGCAAGTGACTCTGCTTATGGATTGTTAATTGCTAATGTGTGCTAATGTTCAATGGTAGTGGTCAGGTCTCCATATTTTAGTAAAGTTTTTTAAAACAACAAAAGTTTTTTCGATCTTTTCGTAGTAGAAGATATTTTTGACATAATGATGAACATAGTGTATTTAGGCTGTCTTCTCCACCCTACAATACCGACGAGACCGTTGTCACTCTATGGACAAACATAGAAACACAGTACGCACAAAACCCTTGTCTCCTCCAACAATTGACTTAGCTCTCAGCTTAGCGTATTCTCTCATGTCACGGATCTAATTCTAGACTACTCTGGAGCATGTTCGATGTTCGCCCCGGGAGCCGTGCTAGCACTGCCGACGGCCATTGGAGAGCCATGTTAGACGTGCTGGGGAGAGGCTAAGCTATATTACCTACTGAGTTTATATGCTGTGGTAGTATTGAGAATGTTATTAGGAATATTAAATACTAGCTGATCCGGCGCGCTTCGCTTCGCCTTAAAAATGTTTTCCCGTAGGAATTCTGGGATAAAAAGTAGCCTATGTTCTTTCCCAGGGTCTATACTTACCGTATGTATACCAAATTTAATTCAAATCCGTTCAGTAGTTTTGGCGTGAAAGCGTAACAGACAGACAGACAGACACAGTTACTTTCGCATTTATAATATTAGTTAGGATTTAACGCCGAAACAAAGTGAAATCACTTGCGGTGGTGGATTAGCAGTTGATGGATTAGATCCCTTTTCAATTCTGTTATAATTTTATTTAACATTGAAGATAAAATTGCAATTTTAAAACCGGTTTGAAAACACCGTAGGTATACCCAAAATATAACATCTACACACAAAAAAACAGCTTCGAAATACGCGTAAGTTTATACAAACTATATACATATTATACATATGTGAGAGTAGGTATTGGAATAGTGGTAAAAGACGATGATGGGACACATTTGTATGCGGCAGCGACCGCAGGAGGGTTACTCTACACTGGCGAAAAACAATAAGCTGCCGTGCAATCGAGAGTACAACGAGATAGAGTCGTGGCTCGCGTAGCAGCCCTCTGAAACTTAGTTTTTTGTCATATAGAGTGACCCCCCAGTCTCGACGACGCTCGTGTCAATACGCACGTAACATTTTTAACACCTGAACGACAAACACAGGGTTTTATACTTTTGTGTGTATGCGACTGCCTGTGGCCAAGTGTGTGCACCACAAAAAGTGATGTCAATTTCATATAATGCATGCATTATATGAAATTGACATCACTTTTTGTGGTAAGTAAATTATTATTATCTACAGTCTTACAAATACACTCAGAACACTTTCAACTCCCACAATCTCAAGTAGTAGAAAACCCTTATTAAACAGACGTCCTAATCACACAGAACAGTATTTAAATTCCATAACGGAATGCAAGACAAATTCCTGTATTCAATTAAATGTAAATGCGTGTTGCAGTGGTCCTTAACCCCTCGGCCGTCGCGGTTCGATTCCTGGGAACGCTCCCAGTGTGCCCCCAGCCTTATATTATGTAGGTGTACGTTCAACCTTACACGTTATAATGCTCATGCTCAATGCTCAATACATTATCATTGTCAAGAATTGAGCATTGACGCGACATGCAAGTCACCTATTGATATTGAAAATTGCAAAATTATAAGTAAATTTTACTAATAAACACTACCAAGCCTGAATTATATGATAATTTTTAGTTCAATTTATGTGTCTCGCTTCATATGTATATTCAGTAAATATTTGCCCTTTGCGTAACAAACAATAAACAAAGCATTTCAAACTAAAATAGAAACCATTTAGTAAAATGTATAAAAAATAAAAGTTGAAAATAGTTCTAACGGCCAAATAACGATAGTTTCTATCCCCGACGTCCTAATAAATGATCGCGATTTTTCCACATTCCTTTTTACTGAGTTTTCTTTTAGTTTTCAACGTTTTTCTTTGCTTTTCCCTGATGCATGTACCACCCGCGGAGCTATTCTATTTATCACTTACTACAATTCAGAGGATAACTATTATCGCAGAAAGAATAATCTGCTTTAATTAAACAGGTTAATAAGAACGATATTGAAATACACTTATTGATTGCTGTAAGCACTTAGCAATTCTGAACTTTCCGTTTATCATAGATAATGTATTTAGTGTTATGACACTTTAGTACGAGTACTGTTATATCAAGTAATAAATAATAAAATAAATATATAATAACACTTTTCCTCCCTTCATGAGTAAATCTTTCTTAATAGATTTTACTTTTACGTAAAGATAAAACAGGTTCATTATTTTCAATTTACTGCCGACTGCTGTAAGGCGAAGAATAGACCCCTGGGGATCACTTTGTATCTGTAAGATGCTGGCTTCTTTTGAAATAGATCTCTTTACTGAATATGAATACAGTTCAGATTACCATGCACATGGACTAAACATGACACTGCTGATAGATAAATTACGGAAATAGGGACATTAAAAACCTTTAGTTAAAAGCTACTAGTACAAAATAAGTGTTATACCTATTTGTTAATAAGAGATACCCTTATGAAAAATCTGAATGGCACGCGTATGTATACATTTATCTCGGAATTACCACGGGATACATCTTAAAGTTTCAGGAATAGAAAGCAACCTTTTGCACAGAAATAACTATAAAAATAAGATTCTATACTAATCAAACTGCTTTACTAAAATAGTTAAAAGTCAATTTTATTATTCTACAAGTGTCTCATGGCTGGCAGCGTACTCTCACGATATGGTGAATTGCTTGTATCTTCATAGGCTATTCTGAGGCGGCACGAACGTGGCCAATCCTGATTGATCTATTCGTCGATATTCAGACACTATTGGTGGATATAGGCACTGGATTTCCGCAGTTACTATGCATTGTGGATTTCAAAATCAAGTTTGTAAATTTGAGCATATACTCGAAGAATCTGTGGGTAGACCGGCGAAATATCTCCGCAAAATCTGAACTGGATTACCTCGACGCGTCCAGTGAGGGAAATCGTTATTAAGAAGCCTCAAATCTCAATAGCTGTAGGCATCAATATTGTTACTTTATGGTACAATAAATAGTCACATTGTACCACTGAAAAGATAAATTGAAATGAAGGGAGGGAACATACCAATGAAATAGAGTTAGCAATATTGGAGAAAGATTCAATACAATACTCGTACTGATGTAATCTAATGTAGCATAATATATTCTCCGTTGCACCAAGTTATAGGTTTAAAACGAACAAAAGCTTCGCAAATTCGCGTTTCGTCCCACGCTAGCAGAATGGCGGGGCAACTTTGTGAACACATATTTTCTTCAAGAGATTCGAACTTTGTAGCGGAGTCCCGCTACAAAACGAGGTGCCCATTCTTAGCCATGAGTTTCCCGGTTTCTTGAATCATTTTACAAAAATACGTGAATTACAATAACAGTTCCTGCTAAAAGTTTTTAGTTATAATAAGTTAGTACAAAAACAAGAATAGATACAATCTGTAAAAGACGTAACGTTTCTTTTGTTCTGTAATAATTAGATCAATTACGAATAGACAGACAAGCCCTGAAATTATTTCAACTTAAAAGTTACCGACAGAAAGCGAAATCGCAGTCAAAATCGATATTCGAACACGCTTTAAAATTCAACCAGCAACGCCGCGGTCTGGCAGAAGTTCGAATTTCAAGGCCATAGAACATCGTTAGCCGTTCCCCATGCGAGGCACGTGTCGGGAATATGCCAGCCTTCCAACATTGTTCTGTCTGTTCAACGGCTCGGAATGCCGACATGAGCTCACTACACTCTATTACAAAGAGACAATGCTCATATTAGGTTACGCAGATTTGAATGAATCGAAGGTATGCATCGGATTGGCACGAGGTATTCCGAAAACAGTCGGTTGCAAATGAAGCAGAAATAAGCATTTGTTACACATCGAGTAGTGGAGTGAGACAAATTAGAATTTAATTATATCCGAATTTGAAAGGCCGGATTCGAACTAATTTGATTGAAAGCGAGGAATCTAAATCCGAAAAAGAATGTAGTATGTCAATAAACACAAAGCGCCAATTAAAACATAAAATCTACACCAATACAAATAGTAACACTAGTAAAAGCAAATGACGTCATCTAAATACACGCAAATGCGCTTAGGGGATGTAAAACGATTTTCCGTATCGTTTGCGAACAATAACAATCAATCAAGACCATGGCTCCGGTCGACTGGTAGTTCTGAATCGGAGCAATTAGACACCCCCTCCCCTTGCCTACCCCTTAAGTTGACTTGGGGGAAGACGGACAGTGCTTGCAACTTGCTAAAACGCTTAATGTAAGTCGTTCGACTAAAATAAGGCTAAGGCTAAATGCACCTTGAATAATGTGTTTTAAAGTCTGCTAGATTGTTTTGAATGTTTTGCCGGTGTAATAAATTTATATTTATTGGTGTTTATTTTACACATAAGTAATTTATATTTTACTAGCTCATTGAAATAGCTAGTTACTTTACTTGTGCATAAATTCACTTAATATCAGACCAACCCCGATCTTTTATCATTATGCTGTCAAGATTTTAATCAAGCTTGCGTGCCGGCAAGTCCAGACGGTACTGTGAACTTAATTTAATAACATTTTGGTATTTTCCAACAAACTAAAATAATAGACCTAAACATTTCATGTAATATCCGTAGAAGTTCCAGGAATGTAATAATGTTTCTGCGAATTCAACTGAATTTAGAGGAATAGTTTTCCTAGTTGTAATGTCTTTAATGGTATAAGTTAGTTTTACATAAACTGACAAAGTAGAATACAAAATATTTTATATGCATAATTCTTATTGATGTAACACACATCAAATTTAATGAAATGCGTGACAGATTCCCCTTTGAATCTAGACGGCATCATTACATCATTACGAGGGGGTGCGGGGTACGACTCGTGATCGCAATTTTAATTCAAAACCACCCCTCGACCCACCCACAATTTGACCCTCTTTCAAGCCGATAATTTTGAACTCAATGTTCAGGCACTATGCATGTAAAAGAGATATAGAATTTTCACATCAAAATAACATAATACATAATAGCTTCGAAAATACTTTACAAGAAATACGTATAACGTAAGTACCTAATCTATATGTTAAATGAAAATAATGTATTAAGTACTTCTATCATAACTCACTAATCTCGTTGTAAGTTTAAATTTAAAGAAACTTACACCTGATATATTTTACCACGGCATATGTGTACGTGATGTAGGTATAATCACCAACCTGTAACAAATAAAAAACAATAAATCAACTTTTAAAAAATAACAGTAAGTATTCTATAAAGTTGTCGTTAAATCTCACTTCGGCAAAGTAAACTAAGACGCAGCTATTGGGAAATGAGTTACAAAAATTTGCTTCTCAATTATTTGTCGGCTTTCCGAAACTCCAAAAAGTTTTCGTCATGAAGTAACTTCAGTTTTTTCCTATTACAAAAGTTTAGTTCACTGAGTATGTTTCGCCTTTTTGCGTTCTCGACGAATGACTGGGAATCTTTTGTCAGCGTCACCGGCGGAGCTCAGCGGAGATCTATTTAGGCGAATGCACACCGTGGAGATGGGCTAACTACATTAGAGCTGCTCTGTCTGCCCCCATTAAACAGAACTTTGACCATTTTGGTGAAAAGCTGACGGTTAAAATGCACTGACTGTCTAAAAGGGTTCGTGGATTTGATGGAATGGAAGATATTCTTAGCTTCAGTGGTATTTTAAGTAACGTTGGTCCGTTGGACCCCTAGATTTACACAAAGTTTATAAGTCAGAAGAACAGAAGGACAAAACAAAATAAGTGTGAAAGAAATAAGCTACAACTTGGGGGAGTCACCGCAAGCGCAATATGCAAATTCGGAGTGAAACTGCTATTATGTCGCGCGCCCGCTCGTCTCCACTCATAAATTCGCAGTACAGCACCAAGTTCCGCCATAATTCTGGGACCTAGGAAACTGTTAACAAGTAAACTGGATGTTTTTAACTAAACTCCCAACTTTTTGCCGTTTTATGATTGTCTGCCGCCCGTTACGCGGCCACGCGCGAAATGACTCACGTTTCAAACGAATGAGACGACTGTTTGTTGTTTTCTTTTTGTTTCCACTTGTTTTTTGTGGTACGTGCTCGTAAGTTTGATTTAAGGGGTGACAACCTTAATGTGTACTGTTATATTTTTGGACCTTGGCAATTTATGAACGCTTTTACCCGTACCTATATTTAACTTAAAAAATTAATAAAACAACAATTAGTTAAAAACGCCCTTAACAAACACTTACAAAAACAAACGAGAATGACACTTTAAAAAGTCAAGAAGTAACAAATGACTAAAATAAAACAAAGGGAATTATAAACATTGATGTGGCAACACAAAGCGCTCGTCATGTCGCGCATTATGCAGTGGGGGGTGCACTTAGCCATGGGGTGTCCGACCCCCGACAAAAGATGTTTCAAACACTATCGATCTGTGTACTGGACACGCGTTGTTTTGCTCCCGCAATGAATTTGGTTACGGAGAGTGTGCTGTTAAAAAATTAAACGGCTTTTTGCAACCCTGGTTTTCTAGAAAATCTTTTACTGGTTTTGGTTTGAAATTTTAAGTGTAAAATTGTGTAGTTTTTTTATATAAAATAAAATTGTATAGATTATATTGATTAGGTAATCCTGTAGAATGTGGGGATATTAGAGTAACAAGTCAATGAGAAACTGTTTACAAGTCGTAACTCAATGCATTTGCAGTTCAAAGGGTCAATACAATAAACGTTCATACAACAATGCAATCACACACGCCGCAACTACCGGGTTAATTGCGGGTGAATCAGATACAATTTAGATACATAAAAATTACTGGTTGTCTATTTGTCCATCGCTCTTTGACATACACCCAGCGTTATTTGATAAAAATATAAATTAGTCAATTATGACGGGAATTGAGTTTAAAAATATTGGTGGGCTAACAGCTATAAATGATAATTTGAGCGAAAATCAAATTGATGTTACTAACGATTTTGCAGTAGCCGATATGAAATTTGTCACTAAACTATAAACAAGGTTTGTACTAGCGACGCAGTAGGCCGAATCCAGGACAAATTGGTTGAATAGACGAGATTATTCAATTGCCAAGGACATCAGTGGAGCATTAGCCGTGGGCGGTCACGGTGCTAACATTACATACATGGACGGTGCGCAAAAAAGAAACAGCGAAAACAACTTCTGCATCATGATTTACTCTCAGGATTATATTCATAACACCAAATTATCTAACATGGCCTTGAATTCAACTTGTATTACGAGAGATTCTAAAAAGACAACTGTAAAATTAAATCACAAATAAAATTTAAAAGTCAGTTATAACAAACCTAAATTTAATATAAACATACCTACTATTGCCAAAACGGCTAAATACCCATTTCAATAATGCCTACGTTAGTCAATGAGATATGAGTGTGAAGTCTGCCATTTCAAAATTTATGGACTGAGGTTTCACATGAATATTGAGAGCCTAATTTAGAGTAAATAATTAATCGCCCTGATTATGATATAGTTTCAACAATACCACAGTCCACAATTAACGCCAGAGTAGATAATTCCCAATAAGTGAATGCATTAATTAATGTTGAATTATTTAATAGTCAAAATATGAATACAGAAATTCAATAAGCGTCATAGCTTGCTTTTGTTTCAGAACAACGATGTGATGATTTACAAAGTTAATTCCGCAGAATACATCCGAGGCAAACAACACCCCGTGGCTTTGTTAATTACGTACGGGGATATAATGGAGCATGGGGGATAATTAGTATTCGTATAATACGTTACATCATTAGTTAAATTTAGAAGGTTTATCTGATAGGGATATACTAATTTCGTGAATTGAAAGCTAATTAATTGTCCAATCAATGACGATACAAGATTATAATAGCAAAGACTGAATTCTGATGAAAGAACAGGTTTATGCTTAGAAACTGACAAATTGTATGATATTAAACAAGGGATATCAAATGTCGATGTAAAACAGTACGTAGTAGGTAGGTACAGATACAATGATGTTATCATAAAAACTCTCACTTTTTCCAATTTAAATTTTCTTTAAACCAAATAAAAAAGTAACCAAAATCGTCACTGCAAACGGCACCGAATGACGGTGAGGTTATAAATAGGTCGTCAAGGTAGCCGGCGGGTCAGTCCGTGGCAGGTTAGACAACAGAGCCGAGTGCGATGATGGCGATGACGCTGCGACTGATGTGTGTGGTGCTGCTGGCGCGGGCCGCCCTGGCAGCGCCCTCCAATATGAACAAGGACGATCGTGAGTCATATTTTGAAATTTTAGATAAGAAATTAGCTACTATATTTTATAGATTTTAATACCTAATGCGAATTTTTAATGGTCAAGTATAATTTAGGACATAAATGGTAGTTAAAGACTGAACAGACAATACAATTTTAAGTTGAAAAAAATAATATATTTTAAAATTCATGAAAATGTTTTATAAATATTTATACGATGATTAACTTGGAGATAAATATATCTGCTGTGATAAATATGTACATAAAGTTGTGCATTAAATATTCACTTCACCGCAAGTAATTACTAACTACACTGATGGTGAAATACACATAGGAAACCGAGTTGTAGCAACAACATTGTCAGGCACCTAAAGATTGAAATATGGATAAGGGGCTTTACCCGACACATTTAGGTGACACCTGTTATTAGGCACCTTTATTGTAGCTAGAAGCAATTGGACTGTGTGATACAAAATTCCGTTTACAATCAGCCCGCATAAAAGCAACAAATAAAGTGATGAATTCCATGAAACTTTCAATGTTTTCCGAACATCCCAAATCGAAAACTTTCTTTCCAATGTAAGAAGTTGAGTTAAACTTGCTTCCACTTCCGATGGTTACAATGTACGTAGGTATATCGACCGTTGGAAGAAGGCACGGCGGCAACGCTATAAATAACAAGAATTTCAGACAAGATGTTTGTTAGCGGTGAGTCCAAAGTTTGGACAACCTTTTTTGGAAGTTATAATTTATAGATACAGTACGTGATCAGTCTAGAGTTCTTGAGTGGTTTTATTTGTAAGGATTATTACAGGTAATTTTGGGAATACACGTATTTCTGACACTTGTTATTTGAAGTTTGTAAAATACGTCGTGCATAATAAATACAACAGTTGTACTGCGTATATGTATTTTATACGGCCTTTTATTATACAATTTTATATGAAGGCAATGACTGTAGCGGAAACTGTGACCATACTCATCATAATATATTGTTTGGCTGACGTCCTTGTGTCTTAATATTATGATTCGTTATTTATGAGATGATTATGCATTACAAGACGCATAACGTACCTAATAATTGACCGATGGAGTGACCCGAAAAAGTTCAAAAATAACAATATAGTGCTTAAAAAACAAAATTCTAGATAAGTATAAAAAATACACTTTTGTTTTATAGAAAGATTGGTTAGAAGACAATGTATAAACATCAGATATCGGATGTAGCAAAAACTTTTGTTTATCTATCCTTAGGGCGAAACGATCTATTTTCTCCCTTACTTTGCACTTCAAAAGGGTCACGGGACTATTGCAAAGTAACTGAAATGGAAAAACAATAGTTAGACTCAAAAATAAAAGAGTTTGGAACAAAACTGCCATTTCGCAACAGTTTTTTATTAAGCTACCTACTTACTTTCAGAAAGAAGCCAAAAATATGGAGAGTTTAATAAAATTCATGTTCCTATGACTTTATGGTCAAAAGATCATCGTGTAATTTTAGTAATAATCAAGAAAACAAATACCTAATCTACTCCAGCTAAAGTAAAGAGTCTGGACATATCAAAGACTACTATTGAGACAAGAATGTAAGTTCCTCTACGAAGGATGTAGAAAAAAAGCAAGGTCTTCCCAGAAGCTAGTCCAGCAGGTCTGAAACCTGTTTACGGACGAATGGACGTACGAGAACCTCCATCCTGACTGATGATGATGGTCATATAATTACTACTTACAGTCTGTAATCGAATTTAGATCTTCTGTTGAACGGTACAGTGGCTTTTTTTGGAAATTCTCAGCGGTGAAGGTCTTTGGGTTGTTACTTGTTATTGGCTCAAATTAGGTAAAAGGTAATTTTGAACTTAGTCGCAGTATTTTTTTGGAATACCATTATTGTGAAATCACTGGAAGCAAAATTTTGAAATCAATTATTAGACCGAGATCATGTCCCCAAATTAAAAAAAAATTATAAAAGGTATCTATTTGAAGTTAAAACCCCCCGCCTATCGTAAAATTTAAACTTCTGAATATGTTTCAATTTCAATATTTCAATAGGTAACATGGTTTTCATAAATTAAAAAACTTAAAAAAATACAACAGAAACAGATAACAAATTAAAGAAACTTCTGTTTTTAGCTCTGCTTTAATATCTGCATGCAGTTCTATGTATATTCAACCAACACCTAATACACCAGAACCATTTTTTGTTGCACAAGTTGTTCTAATGTATCTTGTTGGGTTAATGACCACCTACCCTCCTCAACAAAGTACCGCCCCCGGGGTTTCAATGAAAAAAAATCTTACCTGCCTTAATTGGACGAAACTAAAACTCACCTATACCAAACCCGTATTATTATGATACATCTACAATGAATTTTGCAGCACGCAAGGAGTATTTCCGAGTGACGTATCGAATCTTTTACCATATAATAGGTATAAACCCTAGCCTAGACAGTCATAGCCTGACGCTAATCTGACTGGCTAATTAATATAATATAAGTATTTCAAAACGGTGACAAACCTTACGCTGCTCTACCAAAAAAAACAAGATTATTTTTTGTCATTTAGCTCTAAACAAGAAGACGCGATATTTCGCGAGCCTGGAGCTTTCAACATACATAATATTAGACGAAACGTAAGCATCTAAACTTACATAAACATCACCTGTCATCCTATCAGGTATCCCATTTTAATGAAGTCTAGCCACTTCCAGTTAACCCTTTAGCAGGAGGGTAATCTAGTTAGGTATTTAAAGCTTGTCCCTTACTCCCTTTCATGTGGCGTAATACCTTTGGCGTCTAGCATTCCAAATTAGGTCTCTAATGAGTTTAGTGTTCTAGCTTCTCTATGATGTACACGGCAACTTACATTTTGATGAATTGGGGAAGCCTTTATGGAGGTAGATTAGATTTTAAGAGAGGTCTAGGCAACAAGTGACTGACGTGACGTCGTGAATTTAAATGGACACTATGGACCTGGGTAAGGGAACAGTGAAAGAGATAGTGGCGCAAAATTTAAACTGATAGCTGGATCGTAACTACCACTGGTAACTTTTTAAGTAACGGATATAAATTGGCCCGTCTCATACATAACTATCGTAACACTTTACCCTACTAGAGTTGGTTGGGAATGCTGAATCATCTGTACCTATCAACCGATCCAACTAGAATCCATATTTATTTACATTAATCCGAAAACAATGAATTCCGATGAAATAATCCTTTTATCGTTCGTTTCCAGTTGGAGCTTTGTCTATCCATGCCGCTTAACCCATGTTAGGTCTAGGGATTAGGTTTTAAATCCCTAATGTGTAGGGTCCGACAGACCCCACAGAGAAAGGGTTAAAAAGGACAGGGACAAAACAAAAAATATAGAGAAGTGATTAAAGGGGGTCAAAGCAGCAAAACATCTGTCTCTTGAGATATTTGGTATAAATAATAACAATGAATAAAATTTCGCGCATTTTTTTTAATCTAAGTTATTGGAAAATACCAATAGTTATGTGGTAAAATGATATTTATTTATAAATAAGATTTAAAAATAAATCACTCGTAAAATATAATAAAAAAGGTAGGTATATATACCTATACTAGCTGACCCGGCGAACTTCATACCGCCTATTACCCTATCCTACCCTACGCTACACTACCCTACACTGCCCTATACTACACTACACTACACTACACTACACTACACTACACTACACTACACTACACTACACTACACTACACTACACTACACTACACTACACTACCCTACACTACCCTACACTACCCTACACTACCCTACACTACCCTACACTACCCTACACTACCCTACACTACCCTACACTACCCTACACTACCCTACACTACCCTACACTACACTACCCTACACTACCCTACCCTACCCTACCCTACCCTACCCTACCCTACCCTACACTACCCTACACTACCCTACACTACCCTACACTACCCTACACTACCCTACACTACCCTACACTACCCTACACTACCCTACACTACCCTACACTACCCTACACTACCCTACACTACACTACCCTACACTACACTACCCTACACTACCCTACCCTACCCTACCCTACCCTACCCTTTTTTACCTTTTAAACCTTCCATGGACTTCCACGAATATTTCAAGAGCAAAATTAGCAAAATCGGTTCAGCCGTTCTCGAGTTTTAGCGAGACTAACGAACAGCAATTCATTTTTATAAAGATATACGATATTTGTAGTCTAAAGCCGATTCTAAACAAGAACAATATTTAGTTTAGTTTATTTCAATTTCTGAAGAATGACAATGAAAGTGAAGATTGCACCTAGTTATAGCGGTGTCACTTCTCTTTATTCTCTATTCTCGGTAGGTGCGTTCGAAGCACAATAATGTCCGCATGAAGGCCGATTATTTTCAGTACTCACTGAATATGCTAATAAGATTTCTGATACTTTTGTTGTGTGTATGAATATGTCCCATTTAGGTTCGTTAAATTCGAAAAATATGTTGATGTTATTGTTTTAGACTTTTGTTTTAAGGGTTTACGACGTCGTCCCCTGCGATAAGGGTTGAATGTTCATATGATACCACATAACTTTGACCAAAATATTAGTGTCTGTGAATTGTAGACTATGTAGACAAATAAATTCACTAGCATTTCTATCTATGTTAGCATTAACCATTATTTAAAGCACGTAGTTACCAAATTATAAAACGACTAAAGGGATTTAACGTGCTATTGGCAAGAAATTTCTTTCTATTTTCCCACTGCTGGGCCAAAGAAATGTCTTAATCTCGACAAAAAAAAATATGTATGCGGCTAGGGCCTATCTACACCATGAGTCATGATATTTAGAACACATATTATTTCGCGCGGGTTCAGAAAGTTGGAATTACCTATAATAAAGTCAAAGGTATGGTAGGTACTCTGCTACTTTGTTGTGAATAATTTATTCGGTAATTACCTTTAAGATAAATAGGCATTCAATTCACGCCAGTATATGAATGGATTGTGGTTACAAATGCTTAGCTACAATTTGTCCAACAGAATCGCAGCCCTCATTTAACGCTACAATTAGCCGAAACATTATCCGCCGAAATCAGAATTCTCGTATTTTGTCAACAAATTAATGACATCAGCAACCACCGGCTGTGCGAAATTGCACGCTCCACGCATACAGGATGATGCGAAAACGTATTTTTCGTAATGTAATAGCATAGTGTATACTTTATATTTCGGGAATCATATTTGGGAAGTTACAAAAATTTGGGGTGTCGGAGACCCGTGATCAAACTAATCCAACTCTAAATATCAACACATCTAAAACCTTTTTTGAAATTATGTAGATTTGATAATAAAAAGTTAAAGTAAATATTTGAAACACACACTACGAGTTTAGCACAATGATATTGTTTTGGAATAAGGGGAGCAACGGCTAGCGTGGATATACTTGATAGTACTTGAATATCCAATTAAGTTGTTACGCGTAAATTTGAAGTGATTTTGAATGACAATAACACCGCATCAGGCGGCGCAACCACGCCAGTGCATTTACGTGAACCTATTGTATGTGTACTGTAACTAGCAGCCTAGATATCCTAAGTGACAATTTCTCCATTGTCGGTTGTCTAACCGACAGGGATTGATTTATAAATTAAACGTCATCTCCATATTAAATTCATGACAGATATTATTATGTCAAAAGTCAACCACTAGGTACTCCCTGGTTATGCTCTAACCAACTATGGAGAAATTGGTACTAAGCCTCTGTCATATATAGCGCTGGCAGTGCTATCAATGAGACAGCACCTGTTTTATAGGGACACATCTAACAAAATCAGATGTTTTGACTTTTTATGACGAATGGGTACAAAATCAACAGCTTTTTAAATCTAGAACTTCGACCACTGGTAGTGCTCCGAATTTTGGATATGTGAGTTGTGTCTCATTTGGCATTGGACATAGTTAGCGCAAAGGGAGCTGTCGTGCATCGATGAAACAACGATTAATATCTGACATAACCTCTTATGGTGCCTATTTAAGAACTATAAGGGCCACTTTTACCAAACGCTAAACTCATTTAAAATTGTATTTAAATCAAATTTTAAATACATTTTGTACACATATGCGACCATGTCAATCCCATCATAACTTAACTTTAATAAATAAAAAAAAAAATATATGTATAGGTACCAAAATCCCTAAAAATTAATAAAGATTATAAAAAAAAAAAAACATTTTGTACTAACTGATAGCCGTTTGACAGGCTACTAAATACGTTTAGCGTTTGGTGAGATTCCTTCCACCTAAGATTTAGAAATATCCGTCCCAATTAAGGTCACTTTCCTAAATACAAGCAACTATTTTCAGTATGTACAAGTACATGCAAACCTAACCTAGACAGCTTCTACTAATGTTCACATTACAGGCGCCTTGTTCCTTGCATATTGCATTAGTCGATACTAATTTTAGATACCCGAGACTCGGTTTGCATCTTTGATTAGGGAATAATTAATTACTCATGTTTATTTCTGCAGTCCTTTTATCGATATGCAATGTTCATGCTATAAATTATATTCAAATAATCAGTTAAAATAACCTAAGTAAAGCTGATGAAAGTAGTCTTTTCGTTCCAGTCTGTATACAAATAGGCAGCCAGTTTTGTATTTAAATTATTTAAGACACTGTACTAGAGTAAAAACCTAAAACCCACAACTCCTTGTTAGGTTGTTAGGGTCTAGCTAGACAGACGGACCGCATTTCAACTGCAATCCAACAACGACAGAGTTGAAGGTATACAAATCTAAAAGAAATCTAACATCAAACACGAATAGAGACTAGACTCAGACATTTTACATACATACAATTTCTCACCCCTTCATTAATACCCCTATTTCTAAGAATATATTTCCAAATTCCTTGAATTATGGAGTCAGTAAAATGAACGTAAAACCGTTTATGGGTCTCGTCACGAAGGTAGTAAGTAAAATAAGTAATAAAATGTTGAATTTATTCTGTGCCCCTTCACTTCTGATGCACGTTTCTAGATATTTGTAAATACTTAACTTCACTTACACGAATTTATTTTGTTTTGCAACATAAACAAAACTTTTTGTAACACATAATTATAAGTAATAACATATACGTCTAGACGTCTAGTGACTATTAAAGTAAAGTAACGAAGGGTTAAATAACCATTAAACTTGGTTTAAATTCGTAGTGTCGTAATTTGTCGTCGAACTTCCAACTTCACAATTCACAGCCAAAGTTTAACATATAAAGGACGCAGGTCATATGATTTCAAGCACAAATTATAAAGTGCATTAAAAGTAACTTAGGGATAATTTTCCCATACCTGGTCGTCCTAACGAGGTCAAACATACCATCTAGCGGCCATTATTTCACTGAACTAGATAGAGTACTTACTCTAAACCTATTTGAAGTTGGTACGTACTTTATGTGAATATATAAAAATCTGACGGTAAAATTCTACCCCCTTATTCATAGAGAAGTTACAAAACGTTTTAACTAATTAACTGTTTTGTCCCTCTCTGTCAAAGAACAAATTGATCTTTGTTGGAGAGGGACAAAACAGTTTATTAGTTAAAACGTTTTGTAACTTCTCTATGAATAAGGGGGCTAGACTGAAAGTCCCTGAATCCCTTAAGCTTTTAAATTTGTAAATCAATCACCGTAATGGCATCCGAGCGTAGTGAATATGATGTGAGTGTAGAGACAGAGGGCTGGCTAGCACTCATGTCTATGGATTTCTCACTATAGTTTTTATGTGTAGATGTGTATACTGTATCTATACAAATGACTTTTAATAAAAAAATATAATATTATATTAAGGGCCGGTTTTTCAATGCCAGGATAATAGGTCAAATAACTATCAAATGAATAAATTTATTTGGCTGTTTATCGGCTTGGTAGTTGTTAAACCATTTTTCAATTGTGATTTATTCCATAGGTAACTATCTTACCGATTTTTCTACTTGAACTCTGGAAAGGTGAAACAAGTATATGTAGACACCTAGTGCTAAAGCAGGACAGACTACTATTTTGACTGTCACTGTCAAGCCACAAGCCTCACTGACTGTTTGGTTTGGTTGTTTATTGAGTTGTTTCAATTTTGGTATTTATATTTGTTATTTTTGGATCGCAATGGAATCACAAAAAAGATAGCGTTCGGCGAATTTTAATATTAATGAAGTTACTGTGTTAGTGAGTGGTAGATAAATTTTATTCAAACATGTCATAGAAAATAAAAAGACCGATGCAGCAACAAATAAAGATAAGGAGACTGCATGGAAGAAAATTGAGTTTCTTTTAACTCCAGTGGTATAACCAGTCCGCTCATTGAAAATCCTTTAATTTAAGTGATGTCCTCCACGACGTATCCGTCGACGGCGACACCGAGCTAGTTCCGGGCGTGTGCTCGACAGTGGCTGGCGAACCCGAACTTTGTTTTGAATACTCTTCGGCAGGTGTAGCAGAAGAGCTGGCCACTTGAGTTGTATGTGTAGTCGTAGGTGGGCTTTGGGCGAGCTTTCCGATGCTGGCGTTTGGTGTCAAGGTCTTGGAGCCGGGCGTGTTCAAAATTGGCCGTGCCTTTCATGACTGCATTTCGCCATTCGCGTCTGTTCTGGGCCAGTTCCTCCCACGTCTCACAAGATATGTCGCACGATACCAGGTGACGCTTCAGTACGTCCTTGTACCGTAAGTGCTGGCCTCCGACTCTCCGCTTCCCATTCGACAGCTCAGAGTAAAAGACAGACTTTGGCAATCTGGAGTCGTCCATCCGCACCAGGTGGCCACACCATCTTAGCTGTCCTTTCATAAGTAGGCTCTCCATGCCGGTCATGTTGGCGCGACGAAGAATCTCCGAGTTAGGCACACGATCCTCCCAGGTGACTCGCAGAACTGATCGTAGGCACCTCATGTGGAACACATCCAATCGTCTAATATCGCCTCTATAAAGGCACCAGGTCTCCGAGGAATAGAGGAGCAGTGGTAATATTATTGCTTTGTAGACGCTTAGTTTTGTTCGGAGCTGTAGGTCATGTGAGTCCCATACTCTTCCATTGAGCCTTCCGAAGGCAGCAGCAGCACTGGCAATACGAGCAGAGAGCTCAGACTCGAGGCGATTGTCACTGCGAATTAGGTTTCCAAGGTAACGAAAGCATTGGACCTCCTCTAATTGTTTTCTGTCCAGATAAATTGCGGTCTCATTTGCAGATGTTCCCCTTGCAGGTTGTTTCAGGATCTGTGTTTTCGACACGCTTATTACCAGTCCGAATTTGCGACACGATTCGTCTAAGTTGTCTAAGTACAGCTGCAGGTTTTCAGCGCTATCTGCTACCAAACAGACGTCATCAGCATATAATATCTCGAGTACAGGGAGTTTCTGGACTTTGCTTCTTGCTTTAAAGCGTGAAATATTAAAGACGCTTTTGTCTGATCGGACGTTAAGCGTTATTGGGTTGTTGCATTTTGCTAGCGCATCGTTCATCGTTGCAGCGAAGTAAATGGCAAAGAGCGTTGGGGCCATTACGCAGCCTTGCTTGACACCACTGGTAACAGGAAATTGGTCTGTGAAATTGTTCTCATGCTGGACTCTAATTTAAGTACGAGGGCATCAAAAAAACAATGAAGAAGAAGTCGTAAGAAGAAGTCTTCCCTGCAAAGGCAGGAGATATACAAAACTGGAGCTGGGCCCTCAAATGCACCTTCATTTAACGATGTAGAAGAAAAGGTGTTAGGCATTTGCTCCAACATTAGCATTAAACGTATCCTTAATTTAAATTTAATGAATAAAAACTGAAAGAAATAACACCTATGTTTTATTATCAAGTACTGGATGGTTTCTCTCTTTTCTCCTCAGCCTATAGCCGTCCACTACTGGACATAGAAGATCATGCCGCCAAGCAGGAGGGATGTCTTAGATACTTAGGTATATGTAGCATAGGTTACCTACTTATCATAAAATGAAAAACTATAATGTACCTTAATATTTTATTATCAAGGAAGTGCTACTACATTTCTGTTTTTTTTAAATTAATGCTTCGGCGATGAAATTCTTTTGCATCCCACATGCTGTAATGATCAGGCCTCGTTTTGACGACTCTGACTTTCCTTTCAACAGGATTAATACATTCGTTCATTACCTACTGCCTCTTTTTCGATCACCAAATCATCAATATCATCGAAAATATCCATTGAAAAGACGATTATTCTCTGCGCTTGTATAGTTTAGAATTGGTATAAACACAAAAAATTACTTACTTCATAACCTCAAATGTCAAATTATCAATCGAATAAGCACTATCTGGCGGCTCAAGCAGCAGATAGATTTATTCTCCAGTTAACTGAGTTATTGGACGAATAAGTTTTATCTGACGGTTGAAAAATTCAATATTTCACTATCTGTCGAATAAACGCTATCTGGTTGTCTATCTGAGCATTGAAAAATCGGCCCTAAGTGAAATTAATAAATAAATAATGTATGGATAACAAGTATAAATCTCTTATCACTACATCCAAATGCCATGTAAGAAAAGTTAACACTATAACATTGTTTATATTACCGGTGAACATAAATTAACCTATCCTATCTAGTAAATTCGATTAAGCATAGGCTTAATCTTTGTAACAGGACCATTATTGGATTTCCGAATAAATCCCGTTATAAATCGTTGAAATCTGGTCCATTTATCAGAAATATTGTCCTTTAAAAAAAGGGTCGGGATCGGGAGCAAAAAATGTGAAAATGTAATTAATACTTATTCGGGTCACGTTTGGACCCTCCGATTCAAATTAAAATATATAAGTAATCAAATCACCGTACCTATTCGAGTTTTATCTTTATTTCTACATACATGCATATCGGTATTTACTAACTAGGGTACTTGATTAAGTTAACTTTGTATATTTACTAGTAGTAAATGAACTTTAGGTAGTAGTAGTCCGGAATAGGCAAACATTTCCCTAAAACAATATCATACAGGACGCACTTATGGAAAGGTGGCTGTCCAACAATAAGAAGAAAACTGTTTTCAACACTATTTTTTTTATTCTATTATGATGTCGCCGTAAGCTACCTACTGTGCCACTATGTAGCATGGTGATGATGATGGACATTATGGGTAATGCCAATCCCATCCGAGCTATTACCGATGACCTAGAAGAATGACAGCGTTTAGCCCTAATGTCTGTTAGAAAACGTCTAAGAACTGACAATTTACATTCGCAGCATTCCCTACTCTACATGATCATCAGCAGGCTATAACCGACAATGACATAGCAAACGCCAAAGAGGGTTCCATTATAAAAGACCGTCGATGTAGACAAAAAAAGCGAAGACCTGTTTTATCTCCTACCTAAGCGTGCTCAATCATCGTATTGTGAACAGTGCAGGTAGATATCGGGGGTCTTCGCAGGCTGGTTTCCTACTTGCAAGGGGCCATCAAAGAGCACAGTTGTGGTTGACAGTTATAAAGGCGCGTGCCTCACAAAATGACAAAGAGATTTGGGAGTTTCGATTATGACGGATCACGGGCGGCGACCTCAAGCAAGAATGGGTATTTGATGAATAGACCTTTTTAACTGCTTAGAAGAAACGAAGCCGGATAAAAGTATTAGAGTAGCTTCTTTTGCCAATGCAAGTTGGAGATATTCTATCTAGATTCATACAGACATCTTGGAATAGACCCATAACATTCCAATGCAATTCTAGAAGTTTCCACAAAACGACTGCATCCTCATTTGATATTCATGGAAGAGGGCGGTAAATGTATAAGGGGATAATTATTTTGGCAACCGAATACAAGTTTCGCCATTAACTAGCTGCGAATAGGGAGGTAATGTAATAAAAGTGGACAGCCACTGACAAATGGGTAGGCTCCCTTATTCGACGGCACGATATACTGTAAAACGGGAAAGTTAATAGCATTGAAAGATTGTGTTTTTACTTGTACAGGAGAATCCACAGTATGTATAAGTTTACAAACACGGAAAACTTTGAAACTTTGCGGTTCATAAAGGAAGGACAATTTGTTTAATGCAGTGTTTTTCAACCTGTGGGTCGCGACCCCCTGGGGGGTCGCGAAGCTTCTGTAGGGGGGTCGCCAGAGGTCGAAAAAACTGGGTACTTTAGTAAAAAAATATATTATATTATTAAATAAATTAATATTAATTTCTTTATTAGATAGATCAGCGATCATAAGCATTTTACTCCATCCTTGCGAGCATGTATTTTTATAGCAAATTACTACTAAATCCGGCCAAAATCTGTAGTTTTCCCGAGAAATCTTTCGTTGATACCTACATACAGAAGAAGAATACAATTAGCTCGACTCTACTCTTACTTCATCTTGCCTCCCACCGTAAATTATTAAATAAGAGAAGGTTTTTTTTATTGATTCAGGTCATGTTTGCTTCCAATGAGTGCAGAAAATAATAATAAATAATACACCCACGGGCAATGAAATAGTTCCAATCACTAAATTCCGTCACCAAACGACCCCAATTTTTTCAAAGATGTAATTAAAAGAATTTACAAACTATTACCGTTATTTGTTGGTAATATCCTGATGCTCTGTTAAATATACTTCTATTTTGCAAAAGGCGTCATTAAGCTAGCCTTTTCCGTTTAGGAGTAATTAGGTGCTTTTTTCAGTGGAACCTTTCTTTTCAGGTGAGTGTATTAACTTTATTATTAACATCCTCTGATATGAAATATGAAGGTTTTCAAAATTACGTCTAAATTAACAACTATTTCAGATTTTTCAAAGTGAATCCAGTGGATGTTAATAATAACAGAATTGAATTATACAGGGTGTTGCAAAAAGTGTATTTTTTTTCGCAAGTTTTGAAATTCTGATTTCATTTTCGGGCTTAGATATACCATGATGCACTTGTAGGTTTCGGCTTAGTATACCCTTTTTGCAACACCTCGTATTTAACATAACTAATAAGAAACGTTGACTATATTTAGGACATTTAAAATGGTAGCCAATAAAACAAAACCCAAATTTTTTTTTGGCCCCTTTATACATACCTACATGTTAAAAAAACCGAAGGGTCAAGGGGGTCGCGAAATATTTTTTTAATACCAGGGGGGTCGCGTCATGAAAAAGGTTGAAAAACACTGGTTTAATGTATTCGCGTGTCGGTTTTGGAAAGGTTGTACGTTAATCTTACTCGCAGTACCAAACAAGTAGTACACGTTTTTGTCTATATTTAGATTCATATTTACTAACGGATGATAAATTACTGTGTGAAGTAAATAAAAATCTATTAAAAACAATGATGGACTCAACAGCAGAATTCTTGTACGTAAATCAAAACAGTTAAACTCGCATTTATAAACATTGTTTCAAATAAGCACAAAAATAATACAAAATTCGAAAATTCCTAGCCATATTCTTCGCATTCCAACTTTCCCCGTCTGTTGCAGCAACAGAGTTGGCAACGTTTGGGATTGAAGTTGCACAACATATTTTCTTTTCTTCCCTTTTCCTTGCGCTGTCAAGTGAAAGTTGCCAAAACAATCCCGACGAATGAATCACTCCATCGATCCGGGATTCCCCCGGGACTGACATCGAGAATTAAACTCACTTTATCGGATAATCGCCAATAAAGAAGTTAGTTTGGTTAGTGCGAGTTTTAG
This sequence comes from Plutella xylostella, assembly GCF_932276165.1. Lineage (NCBI taxonomy): Eukaryota > Metazoa > Arthropoda > Insecta > Lepidoptera > Plutellidae > Plutella > Plutella xylostella. The sequence continues at coordinate 10,576,294 of NC_064002.1, forward strand.
AACTATCGTTTTAGTGAAAATACCGCATACCGTAGGGAAGGCATTTGTACCTAAGTACTTATAAATAATTACTCTCGACCAACCCAACCAATACTAGAGATATATAGAGGTAGTAGATAGGCGCCATAAGTTCCATAAGTTTGATGCGTAGTGTCGCTGTGTGTTTTTGCGTGTAGAATTAAAGCCATGAAAATGAATTAACTAACTAGATTGAAAATGTTGAATAGTTTAATTTTTTCATAACTTACAATATTTGTTATTTATTTATTTAACTCTTTATTATTGTTGCTATAGCTTATTTTTTTCGTGTGTCGCTCCGTAAAACTAGACACAACGCATTGTTAAACTAAGGCGTCGTTGCAAACATAAAGCTGTCTACCAGCAACGGTTCGGTAACCCCGCCCAGTTCGCGCGCCTAATGAAAACAAAAACTGAACAAAACAAGTTGTTTGCGCTTTTCGACACTAATAATAACACCCGTGTGTGGCTAGAGCCGGCATAAACATGGTATAAAACTTTAACATCCGCGCGCAACAGTCATTTTCACGGAGCAGTCGTAAAGGGGTTTCGCGCGGCGGCCATGTTGGAAAATGGCGGCGTTTCGGCGGGAGATTCGCGACAATGTCACCGTGTTTTGTTTTAAAAAGGTGACTGGAACAAACGGCCAGTCAGCCGATTTCACGAAATAAATGTTGAGCTCTATTATCTTTGATTCGATTCAGATTGGGATTTGATGTGGATGTAATAGAATTGGTGGGTAATTACGAATTTCACGTTCATTGCATCATCCAACATATTCTTTTAATTCGTAGAGTTCATGAACACCTTATTTATTTATTTATACAACATAGAGTGACTTGTGACTAAAACAATAATTATCGGTTTTGTATCTCTCCAGTCTCGTTGATTATCCGTCCCATCCCATTCGGTATAAGGGGATATAACATATGCTAGATTTACTTATGTCTGTTCCTGCTGTTGAACATAATTGTACCTAAATAGCATAAGGAGCGTATGATTTTTGAATTAACCATTATTTATACCCCATCCTTAGACACACACAAATCTAGCGCAAACAGAGAAACAATATGTAAAGACAATTGTTATTATAACAGATTATCACGTTGTATCATCTACACGGAATATAATAATAGCCAGGAGCATAAATAACTTTCAAGACCAAGACATTGCAAATGGCTCGAGATAACAAGAAGCCCCTATTCTCTGACTTTCGCACTAAGGATGGTTACATTCTGTGGTTATAATTTACAATTGTTATACGTATATAAGTTACAAATGAAGCCAAAACATACAACTTTAATTTTATGATAGGTTCACCAAAATAAAAATGAATGTTTTCAAAACAAATACCTAACAGATATGAAAAGTACTAGCAACAATGCACGAGCATCGGCCTTAGAACGAAAAGCGATGTTTTATAGTGAATCTCCTAGTTGTATTTTTGTGAAACACTTAGACATACCGTATTTCAAGTTTTGCACGACTTTCAAAACAATTCGATAATATAAGGAAAAGCTGCATTGCTTGTGGGTCTGAGAATAGGCCCCCGGGATGCCATTTCCCTAGTTTTGGGCGAACAATAATGGACTAATGTTATTACATACAATACCAAAACTAATTTATGTTTTTGTTCATAAATATTATCCGAGAAAGTTATTCTGAGTAAATTTAGCAGGCAGAATCTTTTAAATAAATGAACCCTAGAGAACCCTATTTAGTTATTATTTATAGACCATGTATCAAAAACGTATATATGTATAATACCTACCTGACATAAACTAAGACCGAAACAGAGACAGGAAAGCAGGGGGAAGGAGGGACCCTAAATGGACCCTAACTTGAATAGTTATACGTAGGTACCTGGTACATAGAATACGAAGTTCAATGCCACATACACTTTCAGCCAGCAACTAATTCTACCAAACACAATCCTTCCTTATCAAAATTCCCTAATCAGAGAATAAACCACGCGAAAAATTTCAACTTGATTAAAGTTTTAATGAACACGCTAGAGAGATTTCGCGCACATTTTTAAGCGGGACTCTGGTAATTATTCAGTGACACGTCAACGGAATATTATTACACATTTCGCACACGGATTATTCAAAGAAACGACTAAAATATACGGCGAAAAAGGGATGATGGCCGATTCGGGGATTGAAGTGACAAGCGTAGGGGGTCGCGTCGTGGTATGGTGTGATGTCACATTTTAGCATAAGTGCGGGCTGCATATTGTAATGAACATAATTAATGAGAAAATAAGATTATAAAATAAAAACCTACATTGTACATACTAGGTGTTTCTCTCTCTAACTTTATGTACTTACTATAAAAAGTTTTCCATGATAATTTAGAATTTTTATTAAATATGAACACTTTGTTTCTTTTATTTTATGGGAATACCTACTGAAGTATGTTCTAATTATAAATAGGTACAGAATCCTTCTACGCCAATTCGATTGCCACTTAGCCGGTTTTACAGGAGGCACATTGAATATTACATTTTACCTCCATAGTGCCGGGGATATCTTATTTTGTCCGCCATCCGCCAATATTACTTCAATTTCATGGGAAATCGCAGAAGAGTGCTCCTGAACAGTATAATTTTATATCTCTATAAGGACATCAAAATTCTATTAGAGAAGGTAAACCTTCAATAGGTCGGTAGATACTGCTGTTTCCAAACTTCAATTGCGTTACAACTTTGTAACGGTCTCTTGCGACTATTATACTGGGATGGTAGCTATATAAATTTTGCTAAAATAAATGATAGTGTAGTCATAAAAGTCTAATTTCGGCAATAAAATAACTAAACATAAATGTTATTTTCCAACTGGAAAAAAGATCGTAATTTTAGAAGCAAGTTCAAATTCAAATTCAAATTCAAATGATTTATTGCATACTAAGTGTGTACATGGTGTTATATTCTTAAGTTAAACAAGATATTAGTTTTTTGAGTCTCTTTAATTATCGTAAGTGCCAAAAAGCTCAATATGTAACTTGATACAAGGCAATTTGAATCACGAGTTACAGCCCCCTGTAGATAAATTACAAAAGAACACTTCCCGTCATTTTGTATTGAGGCCCCAAGATGGATATTAGGGGAGGTACCACACAACACTGTGCAAATTAAACTTTTGACTGTAAGATTTTCAAATGCATGAAGGGTTCATTTTGCTTGAACTACGAGACAATTACATACTTAGATACACACTAGGTATGTATCTATTGTACAATACAATATAATACAATACAATTCACTTTATTTGCACCTAGAACAGAAATTACAACAAAAGAAAACTTTAAAAATTAAAACAGTACAAAGAGGCGGCCTCATTGCTTATAGCAATCTCTACCAGACTACCTTTCGATACCAAACTTATAAATGTACAGCCTTTAGACCAGTTTTTTATTCTGCGAAAAAGTAGATTTCTGCTGCGAAATAAGTATTTTATACGCCGCAAGAATCTCCATATTTGGATGATATCTTTAGAACCGGTTACAGAGATAGTTCTAGTGGACAGATCCATTTCAAGACGGAAACCGCAAAGAACGTTAACCTTTCTATGCATATTTATGTTGTAAAGTTATTATTATACGTTCCGGTTAAATTGATTATCATCGGCGCATAGTTTTCAATAGTTTTCATAGATATGGAGGACCCACTTACTTAAATGATTTAGTACTTATAACCTTACATTATTGATGCCATTGAGGGGTAATGTATTATTTTAATATTACATCATTCGTGGAGATACCTACTACTCGTAAGTTCAGCATGTCTACTTATTGCAATGATCAATGGCAATTGCAGTAAGTACCTACCTTATATGATATGGAAGATAGGTTAATTGAATAAGATAGAGTAATATAAATTCAGAATAGATTATTTATAATCGATACAATACACACAAACTCTATATTACATATATTAAGAGTGGTAATTGACTCTTTCGCTGACTGTACTGATGATATTTTATGCGTCTGTAATGTCTACATCTACATAGATCACAAAGGTTAAAGTCAGAGAAGTAGATATAATGATAGGATAAAAGGAGGGGAGCAAAGTTGCGAGCAAACGACTCCAGATGCAGAATTTATTGGGTGAAATCAATTTACGTCTTCCCCAATTTGTATCGGTTGTTTAGATCCAAACGGAACGAAGTGAATTTTATAAATTTATGGTATTCATTACGAGTTAGAGGTTATTATTTTATATATGGACTATTACAAATTATTATCCGTTAAAACGTTAGAACTCTAATGCACCTAGTGCTGCCCAGATAAATAATATACTCGTAAGCATGTATTCGAAGTTATATAGTTAATAACATATTTAGGATCTATTTTACACACAAAAATACAGTTAGCTTCATAGCTAGGGTAAGATGCACTTTTGTACTAACCCGGTCACTCACAAACGGCCTAGAAAAGTGTAAGGTCAACCGGGGCCAAGTCGCCTATGGGGCTAATGCCTCGAATCCATTTATCTTCCGAACCACATATTTTAGAACTACTGGAGTCATCTGCTATCTATCTTTGGAACTCAAACTTTTACTACTGACCAATAGATGTCGTATCCGGGGAAATTTTCTTAAATAATCTGCCATTTTAATTTTTTCACTTCTTTTGGCCACCTCCGGTTTCCTGGCACGTTTTTTTTAATCGTTCCAAATGTGTGTTTGTTTAAAAGAATCTATGTTTCCTAACTGTAAATACTGTTATTGTTTTGTTGCTTTACATATTGTTTTGATTATTTTATTGAAATAATGTAAGATTCGGATACAATATGCAATAAAAATTTTGTAGGCTTAGCTTTTTTTTTTGGGGTAAATGCCTCTGGGCTGATGGGGTTATTGCCTCTATTGCGGCGCAATAGCCCCATTTTCAGAGGTTCTAAACATTTTATGTTATGATAAATGTATTTTATACACTCACGAGCAATGAAAAAGTTCCAGTGACATTAGCACCAAATTACTCCTAAACGAAATATACTAGGTTAATGACGCCTTCTGCAATATTGAAGAACATTTAACAGCGTATCAGAATTAACATTCTTAGATTGGTAATCCAACTAAAACGTAAATAATTTGAATATATACTAAACTAAATATTTTAAAAAATTGGCGTCATTTGGTGTCGACATTATAATGTTGTTAACACAGTATATAGAAAATAATCATACAATAAATAAAAAATAGTCATATTAACAGAATGATCCCACTTGTTTTTAAAACTCTAAATAGTTTTGTAAAGATTATCCTTGTAAGAGCAAAATTCCGTCAGACTTTAAAAATGGTATACTTACTAATTTAAAGTTGTGGTTTGATTGCAAATTAGAAAAAATATGCCCTTGTATGCTTTTATACTGTATTTTAATTTGTCATGAAGTATTTATACTTTTTTAAGACCTATAAAGTATTCATAAATAAAATGTTGAGCACCCCTGGAATCTTGGATGGGGTAAATGCCACTACAAGAAATTAGGGTGTGTAGGCGCAATAGCCCCGAAAATTTTTGATCAACTAATTCTCTTTAACTAAGCGCAGTATTTAGTTTACAAGCTAATAATTAGCTACGTTAATAGTACATCTATACATTATATCTACTTAAACTTGTAAAAAGCTCTTCCAAGCACACAAAACTAGTGAAAGAGGCATTAGCCCCACTAGGGGTTATTGCGCCTAAAAATCCCATTTTTTGTAGAAACGTTGTTTACACGTAGAAGATATTTAAAATTCTACAAAATTGCATCAACATACGAAACTAGATAAAATTTCCTAATATGTATCACAAGTTATAGCTTAATAGGGCGTATAGTCTGTTTGTTATGTTCAAATGAATATGAAAGTCAAAGTATTGTGGCGCAATGGCCCCGGTTGACCTTACCTATATACCCAAGTAACATTTTTGGTTTTAAAAAGGTTTTGAAAAGGTTCTAGAACCTTTGTATGGAAATCAACTCGTGAGACTTAGAAGGCTCGATAACCTTATATTAACCTTATATTAACCTCCTGAGTGCAAAAAGGGCCCACGTTTTAGAACCTTTCTGAGAGCTACAGCAAAACCTATAGCTCAAACCCAGAACCTTTTGAACAACTTACACAGAACCTAAATAAAACCTTCACAACCTTAATTTAACGTTAACATAACCTTGAAAGACAGCTTTTAAGTTCTAAATTAGTCCTGGATGTAACTCTACTATAACTTGAAACACATTTGATGGATATTTGTAATGCCTTCCCAGAACTCTCGGGTCTTAAAATGTTTCTGTGTAAGATTTTATAATAATTATAATAAATGGCGCCATTACCTGACACTTTCCAAGACTCAAAATGGCTAACTTGTAAGTGTTGTATTAATAAAAAATATAGTAAGTAGTTAGGCTGAAGTCAGGAAATATGAAAACCTTGTGCGACTAGCACTTTATTGTGATACTTTCGGATAATAGTTCTGTATAAGTGACGGGCCTTTTGTAAATGATAAATTTGAAGATATTTTAATTAAAAAAAATAGATAAAATTTTATGTTTGGTGTAAATTTATATTAGAAATAAAAGTACTGTCTATATAAAAAAAACATATATTTGGAATAGTATAGGAAACGCTACTGAATTTTCCCTTATTAATTAAAATGTATCTTTTTGGTAAGTTTTTTTTTTTATTTCAGTGAAAAAATATGGCGGCCATTAGGAAATTACTAAAAAGCAATAAACATATTTTGAGGATGCCTCTAAAGCTTTAAAATATTCTTGTAGGACTTAAATCATGCCTTTAGCTCATAGCCAGTGCTTAATGCTTTTGGTTTTCACCAAGTAGTCCTAATTTGTTTGCCTAGACAACTCTTATCAACCTAAAGGTTTAAGATAGGTTTTAAAAAATACTTAAAAGTAATTTAAATATTCCATAACTTTATGGTTGTATCAAGGTTAAAAATTTAACCTTAAGCTCTCACTTTAGCATTAATGCTAGCTTTTCTAGAAGTAAATCAGGAGTCTACGACAACTATAAGATCCTAGAACTATATGCTCCTGAAATACATGTTAAAATAACGTTAATATAAACTCTTATCAGCAGCTACAAGGTTGTATTAATAAACAATTAGTTTTAGGACTTAGTAATCATTCTCAAGTACTCAATATGACCAGATAGCAAAGCATTAACCTTTTCACAACCCTTATAAAACCTAAAGGCATTTCTTACAACCTAAGCTCGAATGAAATGTTACTTGGGTATAGAGCTAGAATAGAATATTATTTTATTGAACATCACATAAATCAGACATACAAAAACATACTTATAGACTAGAAACAATGCACAACAGGCGGCCGTATCGCTAAAAGCGACCTCTTACAGGCAACCTTAGGAGCTACTTACGAAGCTGACCGTACATTCAACAGAAGAGGCCTAACCACGACCAAACCACGTTGCCGCCGAAAATTCGGGCCCAAACAACCCTGATCGATACATATAGAAGTGCACTTCGCGAGGGCCGTCTACCTAGGGTACTCCCCTCTGACTCATAAAGAGGGTGGTATACACTCGCCCCTCAGTTTTGAGCGTTTGGTCGATAGTCTCTCTTTTGTTTTCGCACATAGATACGCACTATTTCCTTTGGTAGACTCGATTCAAAGATCGTCCTGTGGCTAGATGGTGTAAGGTAAGTTGGGTTACGGAGATTGATTTGGATGGGTTTGGAGTGTGCTGCGAGTTTAAAGTTAGGTTAGGGGAGGTACCAGGAATGTTGGTGAAGATGGAAAATAACTTTTAAATAACCCCATAACTTTTAAATGGGATTGAGTTCGTTTCCATTTTGTAGAGAAATGTATTAGTACCGTCAGATAGGTAGTGTTTATAACATTGTCTTTTTATCCAGTAAGTAGATATAACAAAAATGTTTCCGTAAAAACCCATCTCTAGCTTAAGAAAAGCGGAAACTTGTATATCTTCTACCTATAAAGAGGAACAAACTTTTTACAAATTATTTATCAATGAAGATCAAAGCTTCACCCCAAGGTCCTATCCAAAGAAACATGAAAGGAATAAAAATGGGAAACTAAATTTCTGTAAACTTTGTACCTACTGATAGCTATAAGCAGGTACAAACAAACCTTACTGCAGGCAGGTACATGATAGAGTCTCACATGTTGTTTTTGTTGTTTCAATGTATTTATTAAGTAATCATAAAAAACACAGTACAATTAACAATGACCCACAAAACCAGTTTACTGGTTTGTCTGTGGATTCAGACTTCACTCTTAATAAACTAATTATATTATATTCTATTTTTAAGAAACTTAGTGCTTAACAATAAATTTAACTTGATACTTGTTTAAACATCAGACAATAGGTATCTATATTTTACTTAACAAATGTTTCTTTAACAATCTTGAGAATCTTGCCTTATTTGTTTCATCCCTTATTTCAGTAGGTAGATCATTTAATAATAGGGAATATGCAAGTGGTTCAAATAAAGGTCAAATATTATTTATAATAAACTTTGTTGTTTCATAACTACGACTCCATAATAATTTTTGATTATAATTTATTTTTGAGCTAGTAAATGAAGTTGAAAAGTACAAAAAAGCTTCGGTAAATTCTAACTTCCGAGAAACGTCACCCATTTTCTTAGGGCGGATGTGACGTCATAATTCTTATATATCAATCTCAGAATAATAACTTCTTTGCGTTTGCGTATACAAGTCAGTTATGTTTCGCTATATAGGGTTGCTACATGAAAGATAGCAGTGCCCTCATTTAATTTCAGGACTTTATAGTTTCACTGTAGTTAAATAAATGTCAAGTGTAAACAAAGAAATGTTAATGTCACCGAGTATTTGTGATGCTCGTTGTGATCAGATACGATGGATCACATAAAAATTCTTCCAATACGAGTAGATCCTAGCCTCCTATAACCTCTCCACTTCTTGTTTGATATGCTTGTTTGTTTGCAAAGTTTAGGACTTTTTATATTTTTTGTTGGTAGTGTATGGGCTGCCACTAGTTGTTCTATTGCAATGAGGCGTAAACAGCCATTCGCTAGTCAACGAGCCACTCAAATATGCTCCATATTGCAACACAATAAAATTAAATTTGTATTGTAAGTATTATGACATGAACATGACACAAGTTGCTCTTTCTACTTTTAGGTTATAATGGCAGTCGTTAGTATATTTCAAAAGTTGTCATTTTTTTCTAAATTAAGTTATGGAAGAATTCTCGTAATCCGAAGAACTGGACACATTAAATTTATTACGCAGTATGAACGAGTAAACTGTGGCCAGCTGCGGAAAAGGACAGCAAAGACTATTGAAAAGTCGAGAGCCGTGTGCCCAAATATTAGGGAATATGCATATATTTTTATACTCTTATTCGATAGTTTAGATAAGGGGGTTTAGACCTTTGAGATATGCACAATGTTTCCATTCAAGAGAGCCAGGTGCAGGTTCTTCTTCTTACACCCCCACAGATAATAGAATAGAATGACCCACTAACCCTAGTCTCTCTTACTGAGAACCAGAGTTACAGTAAGTACTTACATACAATACAAATATTACTTTATATTCATATTGCCATAATAGCGTAATATTGTGTACAAAAGTCCTCTGGTTTGCGCTCTCCCATTTCAAACTCAAACTCAAACTCAAACTCAAAATTTTTTATTCATCGTAAAAATATAAAATTTTCTGATGAACGTCAATTTTTACAAACTACTCTCCGTTCGGATAAGGGGGGCTCTTTCTGTCTAAGGAGAAGAACGGAGGCAAGAAACTCCTGAGCCATCTTTTCAAAAAAAGAGCTACTAGCAGCTATTTACGAGCTCCCATTACAAAAGAGCCTCTGGTCACACTTTATTACCATTACAAAACAGCCACTGATCACACTTTATACACTTCCTTTTTCGCTTGTTACCATGACAACATTGGTTTGTTGAAAATACAAAAGTACTCTGTGATTACTTGATTAGGTAAAAAATCTATGCCAACTGACGGGACTCATTATTCTGAGCCGTGAAATTAAACGATTATGACGTCACGACAGCCCGCCATCCTGACGGGAATTTCAAAGTGGTCGTGATGGTTGTAATTTTTTAACTTTCTTTAAAATACCTTAAATTACTTATTTTGGCGTTGAATTTTTTTTTACTATAATAAAGTGATGTAAAACTATCCAATAAAAGTATAAAAAAAAATTACGCATATTCCCTATTTAGGTAATTGTTTTGTTAAGGTCCGACCTCCATAGAAGTTATTAACCCTAGGTATTTCATATTTACCCTATGTAAGTTGCAGTTACTTTTTGACATAATAAATATGTTTAGTAAGTATTTATGTTTCATCAAAATTAATAATAGGCCATCCATTTAAAAAATAACAAACGAGTTTTTTCTCCTGAGGTGTTAGTAGGCAGATCGGTATGCCTCAACTGCTTACGTTTTTCATATTTTTTTTAACTATGTGCTTAATTATAAAATGAAGTTGTAAAAGTTATGTAACACTCTTCGCCTTGTACTTGTATCTAACATTTAAAGCACATATCTTGGATACTTACCTACGACAGATATATCCTCGTCTGTACCCCATGAAGGCAAAAGTTTGTGGGTAGAAAAGGATCTCTAACTCAGAAACATTTGTCAATGCGGAACCCACCGACCGAACATTTGTTAGACTTATGTATGCAGGAGCTATGTAATAAATTATAGGTGCTTTTGAAAGTTTCAGCATGTTCGTTGTTTAGTTTTACACGCCACTCTATAAGTACCTAGTTACTATGCTACTAGATAGATAGGTAGAAGATACAGATAGATAGGTACAGCTCTAGAGAGCTCTACATACCTACATTTTGTTACAGTTTGTAGAATTTTTTGAAAACTTACTTTAAAATTTAAATACTACAATAGTATAGTATGTATTTAGTAGGCGACCGAATGGCGTAGTGGTTAGTGACCTGACTACTGAGCCGATGGTCCCGGGTTCGATTCCCGGCTGGGGCAGATATTTGTTTAAACACAGATATTTGTTCTCGGGTCTTGGATGTGCCCGTAAAATGGCAATAGGCCCGCCCCCTATTACATTGGGACTAACATAACACTCTGGCGAAAAGTGGGTGCAGCAATGCACCTCTGCCTACCCCGCAAGGGAGTACATTAGTACAAGGCGTGAGTGCGTGTTTTTTTTTTTTTAGTAGAGTTATCCATTCCATAACTATTGACAATGTCATTAATTAGTCTTCTAGTCCATGGCTGACTTAATAAATAAGTTAACCGCCTTAGTATAGTTGAGGACTCTATCAATGTACTTAATACTTATATCAAAACTTTAACAACCTTTAAACCACTAGTAAAAAATCATAATCATTACAAGATTAATTACAACTTCATAGTAAATCGCTGGAAGGCTGTATTTGATTCAGAGGTTAGTGACTCAAGCCACCTGCGTGACAGGTTGCACTGGAGTTAGCGGATAACTTACAAACTTACCTTTTAAAAACTTTCGTCCAACACTTGCCAAGTATCCAACAACAGGAATCCTCTCACACTGACAAACAACACACAAAACAAACTCTTTTCACAACTTTTTCACACAAAGTAGTTATTTCGGAGAATTCCCCGCGATATTAGTACACTGACACTGAGCGACACGACCGCCGCGCGACACAAAGTTAGCTAACTGACGGACGCTTCAAGCCGCGCGGTGTAGTTTGGCCCCACATGGTTCGTTGAACCACGGACCCCTAAAACAATATACCAAGCAGCGCCATCTATTGGATGATTATGTAGTTTAGGTTTTGTAGAAATAACGCCATCTAGGAGAGATATTACGAAATAGATTGAAGCGTTTACATGTTACTCATTCACTAGTTGATTCAGTTCGAGTATGAATAACTAGATGGCGCTAAATTGTACTTTTTTAGCGTAGCATACAGTACAATGTTTGGAATCAATAACGAAAAAATTATGTTCCTCTACCTATTCTCCATGCAACTAGACTACCAAGTATTAATAAATTAAATAACCTTGAGCTCTTTCTTCTATTCAGTGATGAACATACTCGAGCATCCTGTAAGATTGAGTAAATATGAAAGTAAAAAGAGATTGATTGAATAAAATATAACATTATATTACATAGAATATGAACAATTAAAAGTTTTATTAATTACCTTAAAACTAATTATTCGTAAATATTATGCTAGGTTTCTTCATCATCACTGCCCGAGGATGATTCACTGGGTGGCCACATAGGTCGCTCATCTTTTTCATTCCTCGCTGATTCCAAAAACTTTTCTTGAGCTTCCAACACACTCTTGCTATCAGTGCATTGTGAGTAGAGATCTAGTGCTTCTGAATTTAGTTCTAAGAATGAATGTCCCCAAGAGAACTTAGATAAATAGAATTTGGCTTCTTGTTTGTGTCCAGTAATAAACATAGCTGCCGCTAACGCTTCCACACAGCTCAACTGGTACGGTTTACCATAGTTTATAGGGTTTGCTGCTACTAGAAATGGCAATAACCTCGGGCACGGTGACTTCATTCTTCCAAACGGAGTCTCATCGATTTTTGCCCAAGAGCAGTCAATCACAGCTAGCCCAGACTTCTCCATGATGTCCTTGTCATTAGGGCTAACACACTGAGTTCCGACTGGAGACAAAACTAGTCCTGGAAATCGTTGGCCTAACTTGAGATTCTTTATGAGGTTATGTCGTGACAACTTTCGGCCGGAGCACTTTTTAGGGTCACAATGGTTGAGGTCCCACATGGCTACTGTGAATGCTGGTTCAGTGCCTTCCCCGTCGGACTGGGAGCCACTTGAGCTCTCCTCTGAGGAATCCACCGCCAATTCATTAAATCGTTCCGCGTAATCTTTATCAACATGATGATTCGTCCGCTTTCCATTGCCACGGGCGTTGCCTTTTTTCCTTGATGACATAGTTTTTGTTTATTTGTTGTAGTATTAGATAGTTACTTATTACAAATAACTATAATTAAAGTAAAACAAAGAAAAACTATCAATTTAAATAAAGTCAACAAGAAAATAACCTAAAAATTAGTGCGTTCCGTTTTACTCTGTATTTTATGTGTTATGAACTTATCACTAAGAATAATAACGACCTTGCACTTGGTTATCACTACAATCGAGTACGTGAATATTTTTAAAACTTTATAATACTATTTTTATGGAATAAAACTATTTTATTGATAGGTATTGATTGCTAAAAAATGTTGCAACGGATCTTCGTTTGAACTGCGTTGCGTAGAACGGAGTGTATAGATTATCTCAGAATAAGAACGGCTAAAGCTTTGCACAAACCATTTTCGTACTTTTCTGGTTTCCCTGGTCTAGATAGAGTTCTTGAAACCATGAAGCTGGAACAGAAGGTATGATAGAGCTAGAGACGATATTATAATGTTTGTCCCTACCTCGTATCCTCGTAAGTCTTTGGTAACTACCTATTGTATATGTGATAGGTACGAAGTAGGTCTACAGCCACTCTCCCTTACAGCAAAAGCAGAATACTCGTACGTATCGTAGGGTAAACCAGAAAATGATTCCCTCATTCCTGTGAAGCGTTGTTTAGCAACCTCATAGCAACGAATATAAAATTCGATTATGACGTGGTACACAAAATAAACGCACGGCTTGTTACCTCCTTTAAAAAAGGAAGAAATTAAATCCAAATAATAACCATAGATAATAATACCTACTTATTCTGTCATTAGTTTCTTTCAGTGCAGTGTTAATTTTTTATCTATAGATTATAAAAATATTGAATAGTGGAGAACAAATATTTATTTAATTCAAAATTGATTTCACGCAAGGCAAGATGAATAGCGCCTCAATGGCCGGTAAGTCTAAAATAATTGTATTCAGTAAGTACTAAGTACCTACCTAGTTACCACGCTTCCGTATCCTGCGAGGCGAGGACGTACTCTTTCACTGGTCTCTGTACCGACCTCTCAAAGAAAATCCTTTGGAAAAACTTGCTTCTGGTAACAGTCTTCCATGTTCACCTGTTGACAACAGAGGTTACTCAAAAGGTCAAAAGAAAAGCAAGTTGGGCTAATAGGTACAACCGGTAGTAATGTAGGTAAGTAGGTATACCGCCTCCCAGACTACACTCGCGAGCAACCAAATCGACTCAAGCCTTCACGGCGCACATATACATTGATTTTCCTAAAACGATAAATGGTAAATATAAAAGTGATATGTCATTCGAAAGCTGAAGAATTAGGCTTTCAATTAAGATCAATACCATAAAAAAAAACTAAGCGCAGATTTAATGACGCATTTTAATTGCCCGTCAGTGTTAATTACCTCATTAGGAATCCACGCCTTGCGCTACCTGATCCCGCTATAAAACCTTTCCACATCCGGTGTACCTTATCAGTCGCTTGTTGCAAGTTGACCGGTACACATCTCGTTGCATTGTATTCCTTGTTTTCGCAAACCCATGGATACCACACCAGAAGAAGCTGCTCAAGTTGTTGCCTTGCTGCAACAAGGGTTAAGTCAGCGAGCAGTCGCTGCCCAGCTCCACTTGAGCCAGTCTGCTGTATCCCGAGTATACAGACGGTTCCAAGAGACTGGTGCCTTCAATCGAAGACCAAGAACGGGCCGCCACCGCTGCACTTCAGAGAGAGACGACCGCTTCATTGTCTCAACCTCGCTGCGCAATCGACACCTTACGGGCGTTGATGTGCAGCAAGAACTGAGACGTGTACGACAAGTGGCTGTCAGCGAGTGGACAGTGAGAAGACGCTTGAAGGAAGCCAACTTGACACCAAAAAGACCTGCATCAGGCCCCAAATTGACTGCAGGCCACCGACAAGCGCGTCTTCAGTTTGCTCGAGAGCATCTCGATTGGAGCATTGCGCAATGGCGGTCGGTCCTGTTTACTGATGAGTGCAGAGTGTGTCTGCATGGCAGTGACAGGAGAGGCCGGGTCTACCGGCGTCCGGGGGAACGATTTGCCCAATGTTGTTTCGCTGAAACAGTAGCATATGGCGGCGGTTCCTGCATGATGTGGGCTGGTATTTCTCTAGAGGGAAAAACCGCACTTGTTTTCGTGCCTGGAGGCGGCCGAGGAGGCGGGTTAACAGCTGATCGGTACATCACCGACATTCTACTCGGTCATGTTGTGCCCTATGCAGAATTTGTCGGTGAAGACTTCGTGCTAATGCACGACAATGCCCGCTGCCACACGGCACGAGTCAGTCGGCAGTTTCTGAGAGAGAAGGAATTGCGCACGATGGACTGGCCTGCGCTCAGTCCTGACCTGAATCCCATCGAACACTTATGGGACGAGCTCAAAAGAAGAGTTCGGGCCAGGAATCCAGTCCCTGCAAGCGTGGACGAGCTGAAGACAGCTTTATTAGAGGAGTGGGACGGCATTCCTCAGGAAACTGTCAAAAAGTTGATAAGGTCTATGAGAAACAGGCTGCAGGCTGTAATTAGGGCAAGAGGGGGCAATACAAAGTATTGATTTAAATAAATAAATTTTTATCTTAACATTTTTTGTTTAATTTGTATAATACGATACCCATACCCTTTTTTCCTAAATTCCCGTTTTTCCTACAATTGCGTTCAGACATCATTTATTTCAAAAATGATGAATGGATTTCAATAATAATGATATCAAATTAAAACTGACATCTTAAGCTTTTAAATGACATATCATTTTTATTATTTCTATTCATAATTTTACTTGTATTAATGTATGTTTGCGCCGTCAAGGCTTGAGTCGATTTGGTTGCTCGCGAGTGTATATTATGGAGCATTTACTTCAGATTTAGTCTAGGCCACGCAGAATGCCAGCAAAATTGAGGTGTTTCTTTCTTAAAGTTGGCGTGTGTTTACCTGACACTCTGGATTAACACATCGAATACTTAGGTGGTATAACCCGGAATTCCCACGGGATAACCTTATGGCGATGCGAAGCTCACGGGAATAGCTAACTACTTCATTTACTTATTAGATAGGTAAAGGTAAATAGGTAGGCTAGTAAGCATAGCTGAATATAACAATATCAGGATGTCCTATTTCCCCTAAATTAGCTATGACATGTGTTTCGTCACGCATAGCTACGCATAATTGCGTTCGATATTAGATACGTATAATAGGTATACGGTATACTGATATTATATTGGATCATTGATCAAACAATAGCTCGTCTAGCACACCCATGTCTTTTGTTCTGCTTCACTAACTTTTGTACATTTATGATGTCGCTTTATTATGATTCCTATCTACCTAGCACGATACTTAGGTTTTTATTTCAGTACTTACCTATTTTCAATCTGCTACGAAAAAGGTGCTATAATAATAATAATTAAATTCATTTATTCAAGTAACAAGACTCCGAGATTGTTAGTAGACAGTAGACACGGTTTAAGTTTAAATTTGTATGTAAAATTGAAAATAACGTTATTATGTCCAACATCAGTCAGTAGAAAATCGTTCCATTTCCATGAACATTTCACGAGCGTAGCAAGATCGTAGCACACTCGTAGCAGAATCGTAGCAAAAGCGTAGCAAGTAATTATTTTATTTTAATATTTGTATCTAGGTTCTTACTTTAAGGTGATATCATGATTATGTGAACTTGTGAAGTGACTAACCCTTCTACTAATAAGTAAATAGGTAAGACAGGTTATTGAAAAAAATACATGTAAAAAATTAAATAAATAAGTATTAATTACTTAAATAGGTAACTTTTGCTTTGCGTCAAAAACCGGATGTTGCAAATACTGCGCAGCATCAGTCCTTCTGCTGCAGTGTGCAGTTGCATCACACTCTGTACTCGACCTCCGCCTACTTCTCTCGCGGAAATAAAAGCTCACCTATATCAACATTTCATACTGGCCAGAAATAAAATAAAAAAGGTACCTACATATACAGCTATACTTACACACTTTAAATTGATCAAACAGAAAAAAATATCGTAAAAATTTAGGGATCTTATTGTGTGTGTATATGTGAGTGCGTGTGTATGTGTGTGTGTTTTACAGTGATTTCTTTTCACGTAACCTAATGTAAAATTGATGGATGAAATAAAATAAACGACTGCAAACACAGGTGAGAACTAAACACACAGTTTGTACTGATAGAGTTCATAATTATTTAAGTAGTGTGTGAGTTTTTATCGATCACTTTCATTATGCCACCGTGCGACACTCGCCAGTATTCAACACTCGGTTGTCATCTGTGGCAGTTGGCAGTATCATCACGATTTTCCTTGCCCTTCCCTTTGGTTTAAAAATAAACGAGGACTCTTTTTTGGCGGTAAGTTCAGTTACCTACCCAGTTAATTAACTTAAGTACCTATATACGAGTACCTACCTGGTTCAGCTTCAGTGATCAGTGATAAGATAAACATAAGTACTTAGGAAGCAATAATATTTACTCTGTCGCCTACGCAAATTAAAGACAACCAACATAGAAAATTGTGCATTAGGTGATTGGTCTTGATTAGAACTCGTTATTAAATAATTTAAGAGTGATATATGTAAAAGGTAAGAATTAATAACTTGTATCTTGACACATAATCTAAAATTTATGATCGTTCTATTGATGACCCTTCCACGGGTTAGTCAACTGTGAATGAACCGTTTCGGACACATACATTTTTAATATAAGTACATAATATGTATTTTAAACTAAGGTGCGTCCAATACATGTTACTCGAGGGATGCAAGCCGCTTTTCGGAGTCCTCCCGAGCTTAACTCTGCACTTGAGGAAATAAAAAATTAAAGCATGAATAAAAAGCTCGTAATATAAAAGTTCGACTAATAGATAGGAAAGTTAGAATTATGGATTAATTGTTTAATAAGTCTGAAAGTCTGAATTAGGTACTAACTGAAGAGTGGACAAAATAATTAATTGTCATCCTGAAGTCCGGAATCGAATCCGAAACATCTTATTCTTCAGATTCAGTCAATTCAGTGTATCAGTGTACTGATGATAAAAGCTGTTAATCTATTTCATGCCATGTGAATACGCCTCACTGATACAATATGTATGAGACTTGTCCTTGAGACCAGACAGACTGATCGATTTTACATAATTATATGGGTTTATGGTACTTCGATTTACCTTGGAAATTGATTGAAACCATCGGATTCCGAAGCTTTCTAACATTAGCCATTTTCGGAATTGGACTTAAAATTGCAATAATGTAACTAGTTACCTACCTGCCTGTAAAAGTCTGTTCACATTGCATCGGAGGCATTCTTTTCGAAAGGCCTTTACCTTAGCTATTACATAATTTTCTGACTAAATTAATACGAATCATTTAATACTTAACTTTTAAATTGATTCGAAGTTTGAAAACAGTCCAATGCATTTACTACTGTATGTACTATTATGTACGTAAGTACCACTATTAAAAAGTGTACTTAGATAGTATGCTTTCTAACATAGAATAGTGAATAAAATAACAGTGTTCTGCTAAAATGGGGACACCATATCAGAGCATCTAGGTCACAGTTTATTGTTACTAAGTAAGCACTCTCATAATTTCCCTTGATGGGATTTAATTATACCTACATACTATATGACATGACATCATAGGTAAGTACATTATTTAATTAGTGTATGGGTTAAATGTGTTGAACGTTTGAAAATAAACATCACTGTAGGGTAGGGTAGGTTGATAAATCTAAGTATGTTGCTCATTAATAATTTAACATCATGGAGAATATTATTAATGATAGAATATTATTAAGTAATGTGAAATACATAAAAGTAATCGAATGGTGTAAAACTCCCTCTGATTTGATGCTTCACAACTCATTTTACCTATGAGTCCAATGACAGGCGGCGAACCTAAACCTATCCCATTCCACTTCACCTGAGTACTCCACTGAAGCAGAAACAACCTACGACAGTCAGACAGCGCTGTGGTTGATTGACTGGGTTGTCATTGAGCTGGACTTACACTCATGTTTATAGGAAGAACTGTATGAAAAACTCTGCCTGACTAAGTATTCTTCTTTTCTTTTCAGCTTGCTTCAACTACAAAGAGGCGCCACCTAAGGAGGTGAAAGAAACCATGGATAGCGTCAGTAAGTTCACTACAGTTTTTTATTTTATTTTGGTTACCTACCTAACCAAAACCAACTTACTTAGAAAAACAACATTGAAACATGATTAAAATCCAAACATATTTCTTAGTTTATCAGTAAGTTTCAAACCTGACAATATCAAGTTAAACAGCATTTTAGTATAAAATGCTGTAAGTATAGTAAAAAAAAACCGGCCAAGTGCGAGTCGGGCTCGCGCACAAAGGGTTCCGTAGCAAATAACTTAACCAAAATTACAGTTAAATCAACCTATCTCAAAAACTATAAGAGATACTTTGATCAAACCAAAAATCGTTGAAAGAGTTAATTAGCATGCATCACCTCTATTTTTTTTAGAATTTTATACCCCGTAGTTATAAAAATAGAGGGGGGGGGACATACTTTTTACGACTTTGAGAGCTGATATCTCAAAAACCGTTCACTTTAAGAAAAATGTTTTTTAGAAAACTTTATATCATTTTAAAAGACCTTTCCATTGAAACCCCACACGGGTATGTACATCGAAAAAAAAAATTTCATCCCTCAGTTACATGTATGGGGGGCCCCACCCCCAATTCTTTTTTTTACTATTTAGTGTCATATTTTTGTAGCGGTTCATACAACACATATTCCCATCAAATTTCATCACTGTAGTACTTATAGTTTCCGAGTAAATCGGCTGTGACAGACGGACAGACGGACAGACGGACAGACGGACATGACGAAACTATAAGGGTTCCGTTTTTGCCATTTTGGCTACGGAACCCTAAAAACGACATAGGTATTCTGGTTTAGGTTCTCGCTCCGGGCTCTAGTTTGAAAACTACCGATCAAACAAAAATAAGTACCTAATTAAGTATAAATTTTATTCTAGGTGGGCAGCATAAACCAGCTGATCGTAAGATTGTTTGTCTAATTCTGTAGTTACAGATTGTTCTTAGCGATCGATCGTATTATTATTAGTTAAACCTCCCAACACAAGGGATATTGGGAGGTTTTAGCGTAATAAAATTATAAAGTAATTTGGAGGAATCATCCATGCAATAACATAATATATCAAAGCGGGTGGTTAAATTTGTTAAGTAATTTAAATTTTTAGGTTTTCAGACTGGGTGCAAATCTGAAAGTAAGAAATTGTCTATGTATGTAGCTACAGTATACCAATGTTATGTATTCAACTATCCATAGACTAGAGCTTTAGTCCTCTCCGTAGATAACACTGAAATTGAGATTGTAGACCTGAGATTATATCAACACGCACGCTTATCAGTGACCTTAGCAAACCTGAAAGTCGTGAAACAATTTTCAAATATAGATTTCATCAAACGTTCGAATAGTTCCCATATTTGGGTCACGGGCGATGCCGTAAAATGGCATAAAGTTTCGGAAACCCACCTGAAAGCACGCAATGACTTGTGCTTTTCAATTTGTAAGAGAATTTTGTAAACAAAATGGCTAACTAGATGCGGCTTTTCTTTGAACTATCCTTGAACCGCGGTGTACCATGTAGGTAGCGGTGCTGTGTGCTTGTGGCCTCGCTCACTGAAGCCGTTAAAAAGTTTTCTGCTTCAGTGTAGTTTAGTCTCCCGCAGCCCGAAGACGTTGGTTGGTACAGTCGCGTGAACATGTGATAGTGTTGCCACAGACTGACAGTAGTGCGGACAGGGAAATGTTTGAAGATGTATCGGAAAAAGAAAACACACTCGAATAGTAAGTGTTTTGGGACGTAAATACCTTCAAATCTCATAGATGAAAAGCTCAACGATATTTAAGAAAAATCTATTTCTTTATATTATAATTAATTGTTTATTTCTTATTGTTTAATCTTTTATTATATTTTAATTATTCGGGAGGATACAAGGAAAGTAAAACTTAATTTACTTACACCATTACACTGTAATCCAATCGCTCTATGATCCTATCATAAACCCTAATATCTATGAATTTCTAATAGAAATCTATAGTTGAAATAATCAATTAGTGGCATTTGCCAGAAGGAATAGCGTAGAATTATCCACATCGGACATTACATTATTAAAGCTACAACTTTACTATCGATCGTCAACCACCATGCTTGTCGCGTGAGCTAGAACACTCGCAGACTCGCCACAGTGGACTGTGAAAGCTCTTAATTGCTACCTAGTAAGGAATAATTTTGAAGTAAGGGTGGAACTCAGGGTGTACTATAGTGTACCTAGGTTGCCCATTGGCTCGACCGAGGGCCACGCTGGACCAGGGTCATTGGACCTAGGATACCTAGACCTAGATTACGTAGACGGAGCTGGCGTTCTTAGGTGTTGTTTTATGAAGAAACTGAATGTCTTACACACGGTTGGCAGAGATTTTGTTTGTGATACAATTTTAATGTTACGATACTTACTTTTAAGGTAGGGACAGACTGACCCCCACGCAGTTTCGCAAAGTTACATGCTACGCATTATGTCACTACCTTAAAAATAACAGAGAAATGTGTATTTATGTTCGGTATTATCCACTTTACCGTAACAATACTAACAATCACTAATAATTTACCTTCATGACATATGAGCACGAAACACCCCTATCTAGGTAGCTACCTATTACCTAGTAATAGAGTGAGTAGAGTAATAGAGAGAGTAGAGGATTATGCTTTAAAAAATGTTATAGTTATTCGACAACGAAAACACATTAAATATCCTAACGACTTCCTAGTTCTACTAATACACTCACGGGCAATGAAAACGTTCCACTCACAAACTTCCGACACCAAAAAAACCAATTTTAAAAAAAAAATTTTAAAAAAAACAATCTTTTTCATTTGGTTATATCCTCATGCTCGGTTAAATGTACTTTAATGTCGCAGAAGGCGTTATTAAGCTATCCTTTTAGGAGTTATTTGGTGCATTTAGACGACCGAATGGCGTAGTGGTTAGTGACCTGACTACTGAGCCGATGGTCCCGGGTTCGATTCCCGGCTGGGGCAGATATTTGTTTAAACACAGATATTTGTTCTCGGGTCTTGGATGTGCCCGTAAAATGGCAATAGGCCCGCCCCCTATTACATTGGGACTGACACAACACTCTGGCGAAAAGTGGGTGCAGCAATGCACCTCTGCCTACCCCGCAAGGGAGTATAGTTCAAGTTCATTAGTACAAGACGTGAGTGCGTGTTTTTTTTTTGTGCATTTCTCAGTGGAACGATTTTATTGCCCGTGAGTGTATTATAAGGGCTAAAGTTTGTGAGTATGTGTGTGTACGACTAAACCGATTTTAATGAAATTTGGTGTGGAGAGCTTACGCGACAGCAGAGGGCACATAGGCTATAGGCTTTTTATTGCGCATTTCCCACATCTAGTTGATAATAAAAGGCATTTCTAAAGTGTAATGTAAGAAAATTGTGTGGTGTAGAAAGGCGATCAATCCGAGGGGCATCCGGGCCAATAGTACATAATTTCCGTTTCATTATACACTCCACTAACTTTAGATTGCTTTAGGTTAACTAGTTAACTACTATACTAAGTATAGGTACTTACTAGAAGTGATTTAGATAAGTACTTACTTCTTTGGAAAAAATCTGGTATAAGTATGATTAATCTGTATTATAATTATTAGTCAATAATACGTATGATACGTATCTTGCATTAGTATTATTGTAGACAGGAAATGCCTTAGAGTTTCAGATTTTATTTCCTTATACTAGTAGCACCTAGTACAGGTAGGGTAGTTAATGGCTACATCCCTAGTTATTATAAAGATATTTCAGCAGACCAAGGTACCTTTTACAGTTTTACTTTGGTAAATTAAATATGGCACCAACTTATAGTGCAGGAATTGCACTTGGCCCATGGCCCAAGTGTCTAAAATTTAACTAATGCTACTGCAGTAGTGTTGCTTCCATGCAACACTTGTGACCTTGCTCATATCCATGCAGTCTGTAATATCAGACGTTTCAACAGTAGCGACGTTTCTATGGTCAAGTGCCAAGTCGCACCCCGTATAATTTAGGTAAGTAGGTATACATGTTGCTACTTACTGAAAATGAGAAAATAAATAGCAAACAAAGGTCATTTTATCTAGGCTTAAAGGTCTGCCAGGCCATTACGAAATTTTAGACATAAATGTAACCTGAACATTCTGGACATAGGTTGCTCTCAAGAAGCGTCACTTTGCCCACGGTCTTCTTCATTTATTCACAACCGTAACTAATGAAATTATCAGTCCATCTTCTCGAGGACGATCCATACAGCCCTCTTGCACCACGCTTACTGACCTCCAACCTCCAAAATATTTTTTAGGTCAACCGAGATTCGTCTACCCATGCTTTCTGCGGAGAACATTAATTCAGAAAACGCCACTCCTCTCTGCCCACAGTCGCATGGCACCGCCCGCAGTCGGCCACCTCCCGCCAGGAGGAGGAGCTGATGCAGAAGAGCAGCCGCGCGCTGAACAGCACCACCGACCCGCTGGAGAAGCTGCGCCTGCTGTGTCTGAGCCGCGGCGCCTCGGGCATCATGGGGTTGGGCAGGTAAAGGAGTAATATAGACACAGAGAATAGCGCTAACAATATACCTTTTTCGAGCTGGGAGGTTTAGCGAGTTAGGGACAGTAAACAACGTAGCTAGCTAGCTGTAGACAAAAAATAATAGCTTACTAGCTTTTCCTGTGAATTTGAATGATTGGGCAATAGGGATTTCGCTATAGATCGCATTCAGTGGCGTGCTATGCGAGAGGCCTACGTCCAGCAGTGGACTGCTATAGGCTGATGATGATGAAGGGATCTCGCTCTCCTACTTGCAGATGTTCTATGGGACAGAGCATGAGACAACACGCGATTTTACATTGTTTTGTGCGGTTCTATAGAAAAAAAAAACCGCTGTTATAACAATAACGGGAAACGGTGTCGTATAGGTATAAATAATTGTACCGGTAGTTTTCTACAGTCATGAATATTCATCTGATTTATCTACCGCTGGGGGTGCCCGTATGGGGGTGTCACCGGAATAGGTATCATGTTTACAGTTAGTTTTTTTTCAGTTTGTATTGTACCTTACAAGTACTTACATAAAGAGAAAAAAAAAACACGCACTCACGCCTTGTACTAATGCGCCCTTGCGGGGTAGGCAGAAGTGCATTGCTGCACCCACTTTTCGCCAGAGTGTTATGTTAGTCCCAATGTAATAGGGGGCGGGCCTATTGCCATTTTACGGGCACATCCAAGACCCGAGAACAAATATCTGTGTTTAAACAAATATCTGCCCCAGCCGGGAATCGAACCCGGGACCATCGGCTCAGTAGTCAGGGTTACTAACCACTACGCCATTCGGTCGTCATTACATAAAGAGATTGTCCTCTTATGGATGTAATTTCTTTCCACGCGTCACGTGCTATACCTATTAATTTCTTATTACAATTAAGTATTTTTCCCATATTAGCTTTATGGAACGAATTGTCTTGGGATTTGAATGATTTCATAGTAGGCTATTGACTTGGAAGTTTAATATCCAGCAGTGGATGACTAATCAATCTAATTATGGTGACATAATTTTATTATCTCAACAATACCTCTTCTCCCCCATATTTCTCTTCCTAAACTAATATCGCGTTTCTTCCAGAATTTTCCGCCGCATGGACGATGATGGCAGCAAGCAGCTGAACATGGAGGAGTTCTACGCGGGGATCAAGGACACCGGCCTCGACCTCAGCCACGAGGTGATGAAACATATTTAAGATATATCACCATTCATAGATGCTCACATTACAACCATACTAGATTCTAAAACTAGATTTCAGGGTCCTTGAACTAAATGTCTTCAGAATAATGGGGTTATCGTACCTACTCAACCTCAAAAATGCCTATGCTTACCTAAATACGCCCATATTACTTACCCCTATACTCTTTGCTACAACAGCCAGAAACCAACACTTTCATTTGTTTAAAATGTAACTAACGTTTTGTTGCTATCAATTTCAGGACACAGAGACGTTGTTCAAGCAGTTTGACTCTGACAACAGCGGCTCTATTAGTGTGGACGAATTTATTAGGCACATTCGTGTGAGTAAACAATAGAAATTTATTATTTTCTCTATTCTCGCATTTCTTTATCCAACCTGTCCTTAAGGGCATCGGTCTATATGGATTTTGACTTCATTAGTAACCTACCAGTATCCAAGCAAGTTAAGTTGGCACTGGTTGTTGGTTGGTTGGCACATGAACACAGCAGACAAGGACATGAGTATGTTAATGTGAAGCCTGGCATCCCCAAGCCCCGAGCTAGTTAACATGGCAGCAAATTTTCACCCGAGATATAAGTAGTTTATCTCGGTGAGATCTCGACATTGGATCTCCTTACCTTCGAAATTGAGTGCCTCTTTCGGACTACCCACTGTATTTACCTTGTAGAGACTGACCCCTGACGTGGACTGTTTCCATATTCCAGCCACCGATGTCGGAGTCCCGGCGCGCGATCGTGGAGCAGGCGTTCAAGAAGCTGGACAAGACGGGCGACGGCGTCATCACCATCGACGACATCCGCGGCGTCTACTCGCTCAACGCGCATCCCAGGTGAGATTATAGAGATATCTAGTAAGAAAGGAACATTTATTTGACAACAACAACAAATACAGAAAATTACAATACAAAACAAACAAAGGTTGCTGTCCAGAACTTCAAAAAGACCCAGCTCAGCGTATGTTGTGGAACATTTGCCTCGTCCAGTATCTCGTGCACGTAGGTATGGAAAGGTCTAAAATCTGAAACCGATTACTTACCTACTTAATTCTATTTCAGATACATGAGTGGTGAAGAGACCGGAGATGTGATTATGAACAAATTCCTCGCCAACTTTGAGGTGGAGGGAACTGTTGACGGAAAGGTAAATTGAAAACCAAATTATATGGAAACCTACCTACTTAACTTATAAGCCTAGATGTTACACAGTGTACATCTTGTGAAGTGACCTCTATGAGCTCTTAAAATGTAATCCACTGAACAAGTCTTGTTGGTGATCACTATAAATCACTGCTCCATAATATCCCTCTGCCGCCTTTTACAACTATTCATACTGCAGTCCTTTCATCCGAGTCTGTAAAAATACGAAATTATTTTCTTATTTCAGGTAACTCTGGAAGAGTTCATGAACTACTACAGCGGAATCAGCGTGTCGATCGATAACGACTGCTACTTCGATCTGATGATGCGGCAGGCCTACAAGTTGTAGACTCCTTGCCGCAGACTCCTTTGTACCGACCTCTTTGCTCCACCACCGCGAGATATAAAACCTACTTTCTCGACATGCACGCAAGGGGAAACTTCTTGCACAAAGCTTTTATTGTTTCTATTCTCAACAAATACCTAATACTGATGTTAATTTGCAATTTATAATTTAATGTGTAATTTAGGTGTGTTATTCAATAAATTAACGATTTTTGTTATTTGAAGTAATTTTCGGTTTTATTTAAGTACTTACTTACCTAGTTACGATTTGATACCAAATTCTCCTCGAACGAAATCGTTGTAGGTAGATAGGTAGGCAGTGCAGTGCCTTGATGGCTGGAGTGTAACAAACTGATATTGCTGATAATGGTAACTGTGTTTATTATTGTTCCTTTGTTGGTTTTTGGCTTTACCCACCTACCTATCATCTCCACTGACTCTACTTCACTCGCAAGTGCGCAAGTGCTAGCTGCTAGTGCTCGCAACTCGCAAGTTGCAAGCGCGCGAATTTCAACTTCCCTTTTCGTTAATTTATAACTTCTGCCAGTGTCAGGTATTCGGATACGAACTCTCAGAATAATAATTAGAATATATTTCTTGGCTAGGGATCTGTGGCTTTGTGCCAAAGTAAAGTAAAAGTAAAGTGCCTGTCAAAATTCTCAAGCGATACCATCCGAAACCGTCCCATATTCAGAGAAAATGTTAAATAATCAAAATTTTATGTGCTTAACAACAGTGTTATTTATTTCCGAATTCACCACAACAATGCCGATAGTGGGCAGTACATTTGAACAATCAAATAACACTGCGGTAAGGAAACTGCGAGAAGCACCAGCTGATCCAGACGGGGAATCCCTGGAAAAACTATCATGGCTCAAAGAAACTGATGCACAACTTAGAAGAGACGGGTTCTACGGCAACTGTGAATATTTAAAGTTTATTGATGTTCCTAGTTACGTTTTATGGTTTTTATTGCTGATTACTATTCTTGGTTGTTAACTATTATTGTAAATGGTTTAACATTAAAAGTTTGTTATTTTATTAACTAATATTTCGAAATAATAATCACATCACATTATACAATATACGATACATAAGAACATAGATAACCTAACTACCTTATGTTCACCACTTCCATATCGCATAACTCGTCGTCAGGCAATCGCAGATCACTGTACAACCTCGAGCCTGTGCGATGGTAGGTTGTTGAGATGTGTGTTATAAATGATATTTGGCAACCTTTCTCTCCAGAACCATGAATCATGATGCTGTTTCGCTCTCCTTAGTCCTCATTATATCCATGAGCTTGTAGAACTTCTGCGAGATAACATGGCTGTAGTTGGGGTTCATATAGACATGTCTGTAGTATAGGACACACAGTATGATGAGGACAATGAGTCGGCCCAGGGCTCCAGTGCTGGGTGACTGGCATATTAATGAACTGCACATGTAATATCGCAACTTCGCCGTACAGAGAAACGTGCAAGCCAGCGGGATTAATGCCACGACCTGTAAAAATTTAGGTCCAATGTAGGGCAGGTCTATGCAGCATGCGTTACCATGCTACAGTGGAGGTACAGTACACAGTACTTACATCCTATTCAAAAGCTAAGTTATATCTTGCCATCAAAAGCATTCACCTAGGTAGATACCAGTAGCAGTATAGATAAATAAAAAAGCTGGGACTCGTATGAATTTAGATGCTATCAATAGGTCCCTCTACATACGATCTATTAAACTTATTATTAATTAAACCATCGCATCAGAGCTGGTGGTCCACCACAGCTTAGAACCAACTATACTGCTAACACCCATGCTATATGCCCAAGTCTACCTGTAAGCAGAAGCCGATAGCACCGGAGCACTCGTAGAGACAGAGCTTGAAGAGTTGGTCGCACATGGAGCAGGTCATCATGGCTAACCGACCACACATCAGCGCGCAACATGTCACAGTCTTGCGGCATTCCTCTACCAACAAGCACATTGTGCTAGGAAGAATATTGAGAAGAAGAATTATGTGTGGTGTAGATAGGTAGGTATACTTAACTGGTGTAGATTTTTATTGCTAAACAAAAATCAGGTTATGTTTACAAAATATTGGTGTGTTGGTAAACAGTTATAATATTCTAGTCTATGAAACAAGAAACATAGATTAAACGACTTTCCTTCTTTGTAAGCATAGAACAACGTGGAATCGAGTGTTCATCTCGTGTTCATAAGCATTGACGAGTCCGCGTTGTTCTATGGTTCATAGTCATTGTTTGTATGATATTGTCAAGTTTTTGTCAAATCAACGCCATGCTCAAGTTTATAAGTGGTTTTTAAGCGTAATTTTTCATAAATTCTGAATAATTTTCAACGTTTGGCCTAACGTTTGTGTAAATTAGGTAAAGATAACATACTTAACTAAATTTATAAATTGATTTGGATTAGGAAGGTATTACTTAGACTATTTTAAATAATTTAAGGTTATTGTTATGGTTATTTTGATTTGATTTCGAACGTTATTACTTTTCAGATAAAACAGGAAGCTCTCCAATATTTTACGTGAAATGAAGTTACACCGATCACTTTAGCCCGACGATACCTTAAACCGCAACCATGTGCCAATTCCTTGAAGAATGTTGCTCCCTTATGACATGCACGTGCCTGATGTTGGCCCGCACCTTCATGACGATGATAGTGATGATGGAGCACATCATGAGAATGATCATACAGATGTTCTACAACTTCGTCACGTTTCTGCTTCAACTGTGCTCGCTGCTTCCACTCTGCTGCATATTCCTCCTCACCTCTGGGTTCAAATGTTTCGTGTGTGGCAGCGGGGGGGCATGCCCCTCCCCGCGCGCTGGCTGTGCTTGTAGTTTAGCTACGATACTCATTCTCTACTTAATATGGGCGTATTTAATAAACATAGATGATTACAATGCTGAATCGCGTCTGATAGCGTTTTCAGACAGCTGCGCTGTGGCGGAGCAGCCGCCGTGAGCAATATAACAAAATGCTCAATGCTATAAAAACCTGGTTTTATTTCTAGTGGTTTACCGAATTGTATTGCATGAGGTAACTACCTGTAGGTACCTACTATTTTGTAGACTATCCCGCATCATCATCAGACAATGTTAGGCCTCTACGAAGGACACAAGTGCAAGTACAACTATGTCCACCGCCCCTTTGGCATCAAACCACTTCCACCACCTATGTTTACTTTCTTTTATTTACTCGGCCTTCCTTCTTCAGCTTCTATTATACAACTTCAGATCACTGCTACTTCAGCATTTCAGCAGTGACGTCAGAACTACTTAACACCCAACTGCCACTGCTGCCAAAAGGCCTCCTTATGTTGGGTCCGACGATCGCGATCCTCTACGTACGCCTATGTTGTAGGCAAGGTTGTAGGCAAGGACTTTGTATGTAGGTATCTCATCATTATTACAAGGTGTGACACATGGTGACACAAGGGAATAATGAAAGTGACAAAACCAAGACAAAACCAATTCACCACTTTCAAAAGATTTAAACTGAGTTTTATTGTGTTTCGATGGTATTTTGCACTTTGTTCTGTTTGATATTACAATAAAATCATAGCTTGTAGGCACTTTATCATCTGCAATAACTGTTGAAGGACTAAAATATATATATAAATCACCTTAGAAAATACTGCTGCACCGTTGTAACTAGGTATTCCCGAAAAAGAAAACCACACCATGGACCGAAAAGAAAAAGTATGCCACCCGTGGCACGAGATGAAATCAGTGTGTGCGTGCATCGCCTTCATCGTCGCCAGAACCCTGATGACCATAATCGTGATGACGGAACATCTGCTGCGGCTCATCACGCAGTTCTTCTATAACATCATCACTTGCGCCCTGCAAACTATATCCATCCTGCCTCTATGCCTCGCATTCCTCATCACCTCAGGTATAAGATGTGCCGTCTGCAGCAACACTGCTTGCATGACGCAGTATGCGACGTGCTTCGTCAGTTTCTTTACGATTGGTTTTTTGTACTTCGTGTATGAGGTGTATGTGGCGCCCGAACTGGTTGAAGAGGAGATACTCGTTGCGACCACCACGGATGATTATCAGACTACTCGAATGGGTGGGCGAGGGCAAGGTGGGCGAGGGCAAGGTGGGCGAGGGCAAGGTGGGCCGATGAATAGACGGCGTTGGTGGCGCCCTGGTTTTTTTACATAGGTAGGTACTTAACTAAGTTTGATCTTTTTAAGTTAGTAAATAAAGTTATAGCTTTGAAATAGTACATCTATGTTTAATTTAGTTACTTTTTAGATTTATGAAGATGTGTAGCGGTGCTCTTGGCAGAGCCAGAACTATAGCTCAGAATAATAACTTTTCGTTTAACACAGACTATATAGGTGACAGGTGAAATGCAAATGTCAAAATTTCCCTAGTTAGCTCTGTCAGCTGTCACCTGTCAGTGTCACTCAATGACGAACATTGGCAGATTCACGCAGTCATTCATTTTCTACCACTAAAATAAATTTAATTTCATTATTTCCGGTGAATTTAAACGTACCAGAAGTGTTTGTTGTTGTGTGTGCCATAATAATTATCGTCCTCCGTCTGCTCTGGAGTGATTTAGGTGTAAAGTAGGGCATTGAAAATAATAACTTAACCTTGTCTTATACAAAACAATTTCGGCCAAACCGGTTTTGTCGTTAAGCAGCTTATGAATTTAGGGTTTGCGTGATTTTACCTGCCGCCTGCAGCTTCGAGATGGCCCTAAAGTTTTTTATTGTGTCAGTTTTACTCATCGGTAAGTACTTATTAAGACCTAATTTCGTAACCTATCTATTGTTCTTATTGGAAAATTCCAAGATCCCTGAATATTGCCGTTCCCGTACTCTAGTTAACATGCGTCTTTCGTAAATACCCAAATATCTAAGTAATTTTACTTAAATTAATCTAGTTAATAACTCTCTTTTTTCGCATTAATATTCAGGTAAAAATAAAGTACAAATCTGTATTTTTTTCTGGTTTCTGTTGAAGAACTGGTTAACAATGGTTGTTTTCCTTGTCATTAATTAAGAGATATTCCACAATTCCACATTAGGTATAACTATTTATAACTTAATGAGATATTGTTATTTATTTTGCTTGTATGTTTTAAGTGTATATTATTAAGTTAAATATTAATCAATTTAAAATTGTTTTGTGTGTGTGTCAATTTAAATGCATTTTGTAGCTGCCATCAGTTTGCTGACACTAGTCAGCAACAATTCTCAGTATAACTGTCATAACTATAAGCATCAATACCTAAAAACCTAGTAAATAAACAGTACAATTCATTTACAAGCAAAACAACACAATAATTGCAGGCACAGCAGTATGCCAAACAGATGAGTCACTGTCGAGCGCAGTGGACTCTCTGCCGCCAGAGCTGCAAGGGAAGGTGGACAAAGGACAAGTGGAGGAACTGAAGAACAAGACCACTCGCGTCTTCAAGGAGAAATGCGAGAAGAATGGAGGGCCTGACGCTTTCAGCAATGTTGAGGTGAATTTATATATGTATGTGTTAAACACCGGCGCTGACATGTACCAATGAGTTCTTTTAACTTAAGTACAATGTATACCATTGCTCTTACGGTGACGGAAAACATCGTGAGGAAACCTGCATATCTAGATATGTTAACCCACCAACCCACCGTGGACCAGGGTGGTGGGAAATGGTCTAAGCTTAGGAAGGCAGTTTAGCCCATGGGGATATGCACAAAGGTTCCACTCAAGAGAGCCAGGTGCAGGTACTTACACCCCACAGAGAATAGAATATGTGTTAAACATTAAAACATTTGTTTGGTTGTCTGGTAGAGACTATAGTTCTCCACAGCTGGACACAGGCCTCTCTTATGCAGCACCACATCAGTCTGTCCTGGGCCTTCCTCATCCAGCCAGCCATATCCCTACTCCATTTTGTTGCCTACTAGTTATATATTTAAAGAAATATAGTTAGAATCTGTTTGTTACATACTACGTAGAGTGAATACAAATTACATGCATTTAAATTTGTTGTACTTCAAAACTATTTTAGTATACACATAATTTACTGTGTTCAAGGCTATATCTTAAATATTTACAAGTACAATTCTACTCCATTGATGTAACTTATGGATGTGCAATATGAACATTACCTAAATTTAATCCATGTGTATAAATAATAATGTGGTTTATCAGCTGCCCTAAATATGATAATCTAAAATTAATCTTAATTCACATTGTGTTAATAGGTACATCACTATCATTACCAATGTGATATGATAAATAGTTTAAATGAATCACCTTATATAGGAATTTTACTGTTGTATTTAATTATCATTTACATAAAATGCATTTGTGGGCTTTAAATATTTCACCCGAAAACAAATAAATACTACCATAGCCATTGGTTTTGGGTATCTGTCTGTTGCAGTGGGTGCCAAACATAATATCTTGGTCATAATATACATATACGTATGGATGCATAAATGGAGAATATTTTAATTAACTAACGATTCCTCTAACAGAAAACCAAATACCTAGCATGCGATTTCAAATGAACATTAGACGTAAATTATGTGCAAACTTCTTGAATCATTTCCTGATATCTAGTACTCACTCGGACTTTGAACTAAACATGAATGACGATAATAAATAACTCATCAAATTGTACTTTACGATTTGAATAACGTCTATCTCTTTAATACAGAATTAAAAAGATTAAATTAAATTCATGATGGTAAGTGAGTGCAGTTTTCCATACAATGGCTTTGAACTGAATATCTTATATTAAAATTTATTTCCTCTAAACTATT
Organism: Plutella xylostella; assembly: GCF_932276165.1. Lineage (NCBI taxonomy): Eukaryota > Metazoa > Arthropoda > Insecta > Lepidoptera > Plutellidae > Plutella > Plutella xylostella. The sequence continues at coordinate 10,609,372 of NC_064002.1, forward strand.
CAATTTATAATATCTTTAATCTATGGACATGCTTGTACATTAAACGCACAGTATAATATCTTGCCTAGCTTAGCGGGCACAGCTGTAGTGCTGATAAATTTCCAGCAAAGCAGATGAGGCTTTGAAACAGCTATCACACATAATGCCACCTGTTCCATCACCCTGATAAATGTGTGCAAATTTTTCCTGATACTTATAAACACTTGTAAAGAACAGTTAAGTATTATTTCCTCGTGTCTAATTGGTCTCCTCCATTTACTTGACACCGGTACGAAGGTCGATTTTTAATAAGTACTTGAGGAAACTACAAGTTTTTTTCCCATTTTCAACTTAAATAAGTCAGAATCTGTAGCCGAAATGCTTTGGGGACGGCTTAATTATTAGGTGTATAAATGAACTAGGTACTTAGCTCGCTAGCAACAGTAGCAAGTAAGTATAGCTAGTAGATGTTACGTTCCTTTCGTACTAGTTGTATGGTTAAACGTGTTTTTCTAGTACCTGAAATGTGTGGAAGAATACGGAAACTAGTACGTAGTTTAAAGCAGTAGAAGTGTTTTGAGTTTACTTTGTATTTGTGCATCCTTCTGTGAGTTCCGAAACCGTCAGCGGCTCAACAAATCGCAAACTCAGGTAGTCCCCATTAGCCGTCAAACATCTGGTTTGTTTACGAGGTGGCTGGCCCTTCCGTAGTTTCTCTCGTTTGACCTCTATCGTTCGTTATCTTAAATTATTTATTTCAACTGATAAATATGCATCCGGCTCGGCCGTTCGTGTGTCGATAAGTGAGTTACAAGACACGACTCAATGTATTTAAACATTGCCTGGAATACCTTCAAGGGTAGGCAAAGGTGCAATGAAGGCAGAAAGACGGTTGATATTTCGGAAACTGCTGTAATGAATATATTAATGAAGCTGATCGTTGCAGAGACTTAATTATGTAACAATAAAATTCCAATGCATCATTCATTAAGCAGTTAGTGTTTACCATGTTTCACTCACCTTGGGTAGCGTCGAGTCGGTAATTTCCTTAAGTTTTCCAAGCGCTTGCGCACGCGCATTCTACCTTAGATTAACAATATACGAACAAGATGCTGTGTCACATACAAAAACAAAGCAATAAAAACTGTCTACATTTTGTTTACTGTCAAAGCGTTTTAAGTTCAACCTAATGACAACTATTGTACTAATGAATAATGTTACAAATCTTCTAACCGAAATAGGTTTATCAAAATAAGAGCTAGAAGTGGGGTGTTATATTTTGTCATAACGTTTCTTTTGCACTGACACTCCATCTTCTTCGTATATTGTCATTCTAAGTATGCTATCGTCATTGTAGGTAACAAGGGCGTTGACCTTGTTTGATGTAGTTAGTGTGTGATGTCGTAATTGCCACCGATTCATTGCCCATGTTAAATCTAGATTAAAATAAACGAATAGGTACCTACTTATTGTTCATGGGCAAAGATATGTCAACCACCTAAGTTTATATTTACTTGTCTAAGTTCATGGGTCATGGGTTGGTCAAAAACTGTAGCCATATTTATTATTATATTAGGTACTTACTGCATACAGATATTTAAATTATAAACATATAAAAAATATATTTATATTCCTTAATAATTACCTATATACCTAAATGGAAATCTTGGATTGTCTCTCACGCGTTAATAATAGGCAATTAGTAAAATGTAGTTTTGTCGTTTCCTCTAGAGGGATTATAATCATGCTAACGAGTTATTAACTGTTCAATAACCCTAGATCTTTGTGATTCAGCGTTGGGAGTTTGCCATTGTTTTAATGTAGGTAAATACCTTATTTAAATGACAAAAGTGTTTCATTTCATTGACTCATCAAGATGCTTGCTTTGGAACAAAGATTATAATGAAACCACTACAAAGAGTTTGTTCACACTTAAAAGTTCTTTGATACCTACCTACTGTTGGTTTTTTTTTTAACATACCTTTTAATTGGTACTACCTATACCTACATACCTATAGTTATTCATAAGCGTACCCACATGACCATGACCCTTATTATGAAAGTAAAGTATCACACCACTATACTACTAAATTTAGTCTAGTTCCACCCGCAAATTACGCTACAAAAGCCAAATGTATCCCACTGTACAGTAATCAGCTATCACTTAAACTAAACACAACAACTGTGACCTACAAATGCATATCACACACCACATTACCCTATTTATTCATAATATTTATCAATAGTTAATAGCAATACTATCACTTCACATCATAACATTATATTTTAACTTTTTCTGTGGCGATTGATTATTTATGATATATGATACCTACATGTGTATGATAAGGATTTACGCAGGACAAATTATGCCTTAAAAACAGACACTGTTTATTTGTATCCTGGCAGTTAAAAGTTAGGCATATTATTCGACTCGCGCAGTATAACTCTGTCCTGCTACCATTTTTGTGTGACCGGTAGTAGGCAGTCACATTTCTATGTGTACTACAAATGTGTACTAAAAAACCGCTACTGGCTATTTACCTCAGGTTTTCTGGTCAGAGCCCGACGAGATAAAAACTATTAAATACAATAATTTATGAGTTAGATAATGGTATAACTATGTATGGGTATTCATGTCTGCCGAAACACTCTTGTTACACCTGCCGAGTATAGTGGCGAGACAGTATCCTCGGCCGATCCTTGACCAATGAACTGAGTGCTCGGCCGAGAATACTGTATCGGTCACTATACTCAGTAGGTGGTATCGAAAATTTGTGTGGCACGAGAGAGTCGCCACGTAGCGGTAGCCCTCATCCTCTGATAGTACTTCAGTGGATGGAACAAGATGGAAGGACAAATGAATAAGATTGAATGTTTTTTCCAGAACGCGGCGAAAGACTTCATGACGTGCATCAACGGGCTGGTGGACCGCGCCGTGCTGGAGAAGGAGATAGAGGACGCCAAGCCCGAGGGCAAGGTCGACGAGGTGTTCAAGAAGTGAGTGACACACACACACACGCAGGCGCGCAAACACAATGTTTGTACTTACCTAACCATGGGCTTCCAAATACCTGGATCATTTTGTACCTCGATGATGTTCTTAGTGTAGGTAACAGAATATAATTTGGCCTTCACGACTGCAAAAAACCCAACCCACCATCCAGCATTAGTCGCCATAATGTGTGTAGTGTAATGTCTCCGATTCTCATTAATTTTAAAACCACATGCATAAATGTTATATTTCGTGCAGACAGACACAAGCTACCTACCTAGCACCCTCACAATCAAAAAGAGTAGAATAATATGAACCGTCCAACGTTTATACTGTAACTTTGACCCATCGGGTGAAGTATGCTTCATAAACGAATGATAACGTCTTTGTCAGACCTTACAGCGAGATAAAAATAGAATCCTAGCTACATACATTCCTTGGTCATTCGACTGTGGTAAGGTCAAACTGCCAAATGTGTCTATTATGTATCTATTGAGAGGTACTTAACCTTTATCCTCAGTGCCTTAGAGTCTGAGATCGCGGTTCACACATTGAGGTCAATTAAATTTGACGGTGGCAAGTGATGATCTCATAGAAAAAGTATTAGATCTGTGTGTGATCAGAGGTAAATTAGGCTAAGTAATGTAATTATTGTCTTTCATGGGCCATTGACCTTAGTAGAAACGGCTTTAATGGCTAAATTGGCTTACAACATCACATGTTCTGGAGGGAAAATGAAACGCCATAAAACACAAGGCTAAAGTTTTGGAAGGAAAATGATTTTCAAGGTGATTTCCTCCCTTTTGAGGAAACAAATTGTTTAGGTTACAATTTTCCGAGGATAATTTGGAAAGAAATTAATCAGTTGTGCACGCAGTGTAAAAAACTTCACACTGAATATAAGCAACCTGCACGTTTGTGACACCCAAGAAATTGTCTCCTAATCTAACACTATGACGGCTTTTTTGCTATTGATAAATAGAACATCAATATCATTCTTAGTATACATAAACCTCTTGGTTCACATATCCTTCCAACCCAAAGATTGTCTGAAAGAAATAGTTTTCGCCTTTTGTACCTTTATTTTACAAGTTCTTTAATTGTGTCAATAAAGGGCTGCACTGGTTCGCTATTGACGCCGATCAACTCTTTTAATCCACCAATCACAACGCCGTATTTATGGCAAATCGCGATATATAGTGACGTATATCTACGTCGATAACAAACCCGAGAGTAGCAGCAGCTGCTCTTGTGTGCAAATAAATAATTAATAACATATCTATCTACCACCAACCAGATACTGCGACAAGACACCATCCTTCGAGGGTTGCTTCAAGAACGTGACCGAGGCCGCCAAGCCCTGCTTCACGGCGGACGAGGGGAAGCACCTCAAGACGGTCTACAACATCACGGAGCAGCTCGCACAGTTCGTCTGCTTCAAGGGAGGCGACAGGATCGCGCGTGAGTTGGTTATATCTATCTATGAACAACGGCTTGCTTGGTTCCCGGTTTCTGCTTCGGCAGCAGTCGTTAAGCCTAGTCAGAGACCTTCGGGAAGCTTGAAAACATCTGACTGTCGGGTTTTGCATTTACCTGACAACTCTCTTAAAACAAGCTTGCGTGTGTTGCGGTCCACCAACCCGCACTAGGCCAGCGTGGCCTAAATCCTTCCTTCGTTGGAAGAAGACCCGTGATGGTTCATGATGATGAACAAAGTCAGATACTGCGACAAGACACCATCCTTCGAGGGTTGCTTCAAGAACGTGACCGAGGCCGCCAAGCCCTGCTTCACGGCGGACGAGGGGAAGCACCTCAAGACGGTGTACAACATCACGGAGCAGCTCGCACAGTTCGTGTGCTTCAAGGGCGGCGACAGGATCGCGCGTGAGTTGATTATCCTGCTAATATTATAAAGGCGATATATTTTAAATCGCAAGCGCTTCCGTAGACGCCCTGTACAAACATGACGCCGAATCATCGAAAACGAGCTGCGTGCGAGCCGCTGGACTAAGCTGGAGCGAGGCCAAAAGTACAGCCGAAGGTAGGCGGAAGTGGCGGACGTTAGTGGAGACCCTCTGCACCTCTGGGGTGCCATAGGACTGCAACAACAATTATAAAGGCGAAAGTTTGTGAGTATGTGGGTATGTTTGTTACTTCTTCACGTCAAAACGGCTGAACCGATTTTAATGAAAATTGGTTCAATTCACCTGTTCCTTAAATGGAAAGGAGTGTGAAACCTTAAATTAACTTCCATGTTAGTTAATAATAATTAACCCTGACTATTCCCATTCCCAGTGTTCATAGCGGAAGGCGGCCCAGACTGCTTCAAGTCGAAACAGGAGGACATCCAGAACTGCTTCAACGAGACGATGGGCAGCGACGTCAAGTTCGACCCCAACGAGCTGAGTGTCGACTCCATACCCACCATCGCTTTTGATGTGAGTTTATCATTCATTTATTTTTATTTTTTTTTATTTATTGAATAAGAAATTACACAAAAAAAAATACAATATGCCTAATACAAGCAGCAGAAATCCATTAAGGGTTTAAGAGCTACTTAATAGTAAAATATTTTTATATCACATGCATTATTTAACAAGTAGGTATATTAGTAATTAGCTAGTAGTTATCACTTATGGTAGGTATTTAGTTATTAAATATTATAAGTTATTCAATGAGATAGTTAAGAATACAGTACAGATTACAATAATTTTTTTATGAAACATCTCTTCAGTTGTTTTTTATAACCACAATTTAAATATACACTTTGCATATCTAGGGGCAATTCATTAATGGTTTTGGGCAGTAAGTATCTCCAATGTCTCATCCCAAAGCAATTCCGATATTTAGGCAAGATACATTTTTTTGTTGATGTTAAAATTCGAAGTGCTTTGGGGCGGGATTTATAAACTATTTGGGAAATATGATGATTTTCTTCTTTTAAAATTGACAACTTAATTTTTTCTTCTAATGGTAGGACTTTACAAAACTTAAACAGTTGTGTATAGTTATCTTTAAATTTATTTATAAGTTTATTACCTATCAGACATCTGTTATCCGCCCAAAATACGTTTCGCCCACAAATATGTGTGTAAGTACTTGCTTGTTTGGGGAATATTGATGAACCATTTCATGTCCCTTTGGGACACGACTTAAAGGAAATCTATTTTGCAATGCAACTATTAGAGTTATGAAAAATGTTTTTACTAAAATGGGATTTCGACAACGTTATTTGCATGCTTTGTTTACATCGAAGGGCTACGAGAATTAGGTCTACCAGTGGCGATCCATGCAACACGATTTCCATTGCAAATTTGATATGTAATGTGCAACTCACGATATTTAATGACAGGTAGGTATTATTTTTTCCGGCATCTTCTACAAGGAAATTAGCTCTTTATTAGCGAATTAGACACTAATTGAGGTCTACATTTCATAGTCAACGTTTATAATTTTTCTATCCATTCTTTACGCTCTCCATCAAACACCCTATATTTCTAACCCCACCCCCTCCCCGTCCCCAGGAGAAGGAGTGCAAGCAGCTGTCCCAGCTGCAGAAGTGCGTGGTGGCGACGCTGGAGACGTGCGAGCAGCCCACCTCCGCCAACATCGTCGAGAGCCTGTTCAAGTTCGCGCGCAAGGCCACGCCTTGTGTGAAGTTCCCTGTGAGTATTCTAGGCTGTTATTGTCATTTCTTACGAGAGGTATTGGTTAAAAATACAGGCCATATGACCTAGCGCATAAGCATAGTTTTGTACGAAAATAAAGCCGCTAAAAAGTGGCATATTATTATAGTTTCGTTAGTTATTTCTACTGTTTTGAAAGATTTCAAAATATTGTTAAACATAGTCTTACTACAAAAACTTAGGCTGTGTTTAACTCCTGTTTAGCGAAAAAAGGATATTTTTATCATCAATTTTAGATTTAAACAGTTATGTGGTAGTACAGCAAGTTTTTGGTTATTTACCATATAAACCTTCCTAATTAATAAATATTTTATCAGGAACACGGAGAGAAAAACAAGAACGGCAGGCGAGGTGTAAGTTAGATGTGACCGCGGCCATTACTAGTTGGTCCACCATTTGTATTGTCCAAGCGCATCATTAGGGCTCATTGATAAAGGGTAGCAATAAAACGAGTGACTGTAAATTACAGTTCTAAGTGTCAAAATTAATTAATTTGGGTTATAGAATTACTAAGTGAGCGACTGACTGCGAGTGACGAGAAATCAACAGAACAGCAACTTACAAACATTAATTTGAGTTACTTAAAATACAAAATGAGCAGCTTCATAATATTTGAGCGACCTAATATTTGTTTGAGTGTCAACGTTACGTCCTGCATTTTTTTCAATATTTGGCAAATGTATTTTTTATACTGAGCGGCATTTTATCTTAAATGAAGTGTTTCGAATACAAAAACCACTTTGAAAAATACACTAATGAGCAGAGTATAATGAGCTCACATTTAAAAAATAAAAATAATATGAAATAACTATTTGAAGAAACACTATTCTATTAGTTGAGAAATTTTATTATTGAAATATAAGGGTAATTAAATAAAACAATGTACTCCATAAAAATAAAGTAATATGCATGCATTTATTTCAATAAAATGAACAAAAATTTAAATAAGACGCTTCAGTCAACTAAAAAAAAAACTTGTTATTAATACTAAGAAACATTGATAGGTATGAGGAGCCCTACTACTCATCGTCACTGGTATATAAGTGCGGGCTTGGACTTATTGGGCCGGCTACGTTTTCTTTTTTGTCCAATGGGTATCATTTTGCTTCCAGTGGTGGTGTTGTTAGTTTGAGCCGAATTGATAGCCCCAAAACGTGTTTGCATACATATCTATTGAAAAATTCGGGACAGTCGCACGATCCTTTTTGCCAGTGCATTTAAAAATCTGTAGTTTTCATTAAAAAGCGTATCAAAATAAAAAACATAAGCCCTCAAATAGAATATCAGTATCCAATAATAATTAATAAAGCAGCATACAAAACTTGGCTCAAAGTGAACTTTTTAGTAGTTCGCTAAGTATAACCTCACTTAGAAAAATCGAATATATCTTAATATTGAAGTTGCCCTCTCTGTATTTCCAGTCGCTCACTTAGTAATTAAGTCGCTCGGATAAAATTTTAATATCTGAAATGGATTTATCACAGTCCACTTTTTGTAAGCTCGTTCTGGATTTTATTATAAATCAATATTCGTCGTCAGTTTAGTTAATTTTTCGCTTACTCAAATTCATACCGCTCAAGTTATTAAAACAGTATGTCATCATCAGTCGCAAAGTTTTTTTTTGTTCGCTCGTTTTATAATTCCCCATTGATAAATAGTGCCGGGTTTTAGCGTCTGTTGAACGATAGTACGCTTACATTCACTTAGAGTTAGATGTTAACTGTTTGTACCTACATAGGGGAAATGCGTTGTGTTCGTCCCTCATTATTTCATAGTTTTTTAATGACATTTGTTATTGTCTTTCATTCCATACACATTCAATGTGAATCTTTTATTAGTGGCCTAGCTATATCCCATTCCACGGGAAAAGACATGATACAAACAAAACACTACCCTTATTCGAATATAATAAGGGTTCTGTCAGATGTCTTTCCCCGTGTTGTGTATTCTAATGGGGTCTTTGCAACATTCATAAAAGTGTAATTAATAAATAAAAACTCAATTCCAGGACCCTTCAGAGCAGAAGCCAGGCTCAGCCAGTGGCCTGTCCATCGCTACCGCCACCATCCTCACATCCGTCATCGCTGCCTACCTCATGTAAGGAAACTACAGTCTATAAGCCATCATTACATGTATTGCGATAAGACACAAGTTCCCAACATTTAACAAGAACGTAAAAGGTTAAGTTGCTGAATCAATTTGAAAGCGTACTGATGTCTAGGGTAGAAATTGATTTTCAAAAGTATAATTACAAAAGTAAAGTCAAATAGAGACCTGCTGTAAGCAAATAATAAAACTAGCTATTGTTGTCGAGTAGAAATAGTCTTGCCTTCAAAAGAAAGTGATGATATTATGTTACTCTTATTTCTGCCTGGGCAGTTTTATCAAAGATCACGTTATTGTAATAATAATATGTAGTGTTTTTTATGTATTGATTCATTTCCTTTGGTAAGTGTTTTTGATGTGGCCTGCAGCTTTGAGTGGTATAATTTTGTGATATATAAAACAGTTTAATTATAATTATAGGCAGTTTTAATTAAGGCTTTACCATACGCACAGGGTATTTGATAAGAGTCCGGTTTTTTCTGTATACATAATCATAAAAATCACATGAGATATATTGCCTGTCCGTCCTCGATCGAGCAATCCATTCATTTTAATTATTGTAATAGCAGAAATACGTATTACAATTTAAGTAGATTATTTATTTTGATACTAATGTTTAATCAAGCAGTAAGCTTCCAGTCTGGTAATAAATATAGAGAGCACAAAGTGAAATACAATTTTAAATTTTTTATGGATGATGTCGTGACATTCCGTGTGTTAAAAATGCATTATAAAGAGCTTTGTTGTTATTCAAAATATCCAGAGCTATCGTAAATATTATGTGCATCAATGTAGTTATAATATTGTTTGTCTAGATGTAGTAAAATGGCCATTCGCAAATTAGTACATATCTATGTATACAGTGTAACTAGTGCATATGAAACTTGGGTATTTTATGTATTTCATTTGATACTGCATTGTAGATGTAGGTTCATAACAAAAAATAGGTAAGCATTAATACAAACTATATAATATTATTATGTATTTGCTCAAGTTTGGTTTTCTAAGCATGAGTATTTGAGCAATAGGGGTAGTTATAAGTGAATGTGAAAGTAAATAGGTGCCAATACGCTTCATTGCATGTGGTTGTCCCAAATCCCAAATATAACTTTATGTGAACAAATGTTAAACATTCTCACACCCTTTTATATCATGTGCTAAAAAAGTGGCCAAAAAATTACCACTTCGATGTTGAATTAAAAATTCGTGTAGCATATTAGAGTACACCATATAGAATTTTTGCTACGATATTTTTTATACTTATATAATTTATTATTTTGATTTTGTAATGCGCAAATGAGCAAACATGACTATTAATAATCATTCAGTATAATTATGTGAAATGTAAAGCTATACCAACCCCGTACTTAACCTGAATAGTGCAAATATCAACACAGATAAACTTATTGCTTATAAAAATATGACTTCAATAATTTGAAATCTTCCACAACAAAACTTTTACTGTAGTAAGGCCTAATTATTTCGTCATTAGACAAAGGGGGCAATTGACCCATGATATTGCCTAAACTTGGAATAAAGCAGAAAGCTAGCTTGATTTCGTGTGTCGGGTTCATTGACTTGACGGAATATCTACCTTTTATGAATAAGTTTAATGAGATTAGCAGATTATTTAGACCTTTATGAAGGTTCTAACTTTAACAGCTATTATTGTAACGGGATTAGTTGGTGTTGTGATAACTTTGTGTGAGTTGTGCTGAAAATAAACAAGGGATGGTAATTTAATCTGTTTTATTTCAGTCCGTAAACATTAGCTACTATAGGTATAGGTAGGTTATATGGTAATTTTTTTCCACGAAAACATCTTATTTTGGTAACTGCTAAATTGGCATTGTCTTCCAAATTTCAAACGAATAAATTAAATTAAAGCTTTTTATAATCAATCGAGAGTATTAACACTACTTAGATAGTATAAAAGTCATGGGCATTGAAAATGGCACTGTATGTAGTATGTACGAAGGGAGAAGATCTGTTTTGCTTTGAAGACTTCAATCCACACCTTAGTTTTTCTGAAACAAAAAAAGCCTGTTTATGACAAAGAACTTATTCATCATCCAATGAGTGCGTTACCGCTGTGGGTGCTATTACCTAACTGAGCCTCAACTTTTTCATTATAATAGTAGGTGCCCAGTCATCTACTAAATCTCCTTAGTGTTCGTTTCATCATCATGACCGCTACAGGCGCTGATTTCTGTGTAAGCTCGTACGTAAACTATTTCGTTTGCGTTAAATACCTATCTAAAGTACCTACCTATGTAGGTAGGTTTATTTTCGTTTGGATCCAGCGATTAGCGCTAATCTGACTACCTCATCCATTCATCTATAAGAATTACAGTCGACCAAATACACCTGACCCCTGTCTGACAGACCATGCTATCTAGGGTTGAACTCACAACAAGCAGTTCAGACCAAGGGGATATGCACAAAGTTTCCATTCGAGAGAGCCGGGGTGCAGGTACTTACAATAGTACCCCCATAGAGAACCTGACCGCTCTCAGAGAGACAATGCCGCCGTCCGCCATAGCGCATTGCTCCTATGTATATGTCGCAGGCATCTGGTTTAATCTCCTTTTTGATTGAACCACTAGCCCGTTCATTGGATGGCGCTATTCAATTGTATGACTTAAGGACAACTCGTCAAGTCGTTGATTGTAACGTTCGACGTCTTGACTAAACGTCATTCAGCGAAGTCGTTGAATGGGATTTAGTATAGCAACTTTTTAATGTCTGGTTAGGGTGAACATGACCAGACAACAGTCAACAAAAAGACTATGTTACAAAGCTCTTATCTCACAAATTAACTAAACAATAACAATAAATTGTTGATCATAATTATCCAGTTTCGCCACAATTTTATGTTTGAAACTATCCGCCCGCGGCCTAATAATAGGTAAATCCATGTTGTCACACTATTTTAACACAAATAACGCACTTTAAAGCTAATTTATTTGCAAAAAACTAACAATATAGGTGTTTTTTGTGTCAGCTGTTAGACGCCATATTTGTTTTATTCACCACCTGACTGATTTTAAGTCAGCTAACTAGTTGGACGTTTTGACACGCTTGTACAATCAACGTTCGGCCTAGTCATACAATTGAGTAGCGCCATCCAATGAACGGGCTAGTGGTTCAATCAAAAAGGAGATTAAACCAGATGCCTGCGACATATATACTGTTATTGTATTGTGAGTATAAGGGTGTCTTGCACAACAAAGTTTAACTAAATTAAATCTATGACCTTATACTGTCAGAGCAAGAGACAAACTATTTAATTTTATTTAACTTTGTTGTGCAAGACGCCCTAATAATATACTTACGACGACGCTCTTGCAAGGCGACCCCTTGCGCACGAAGCGGAAGAGCGCCTCGGCCATGTTGGCGGGCGTCGGCGTGTCGCACTGCTCCAGCGCCTTCACCACGCACGCGAATAACGCGTCCGCTTTCGCGCATTGCTCCTGGGGAGGGAAGAAGGAAGGGTTATACAGGTGTATAAGCGCACAGCAGATTAGATTAGAAACTACACATCATGACTTCGCTTATTAGGTAAGTACCAAATCTTTCTATAATTGGTGCTTAACTATCTTTATCATATCTGGAGGTATATCTACCAAATTACTTAACGTCACATCGCGCCGCAGTTTCCTCGGGAACGATCATACAAACTGATCATTGGCAACTAGAAACCCCGCGAAAACACATTTGTGTAGGTACCGGTACCTAGTGATCCACCTACTAGCCAGGTACTCAAGCATTTACTACAGTACCCTGTGAACCTACGATCCCATTGATTATAGTGTGACCAATAGTGCTGTGCACTCCCTGAGGTACTTATGCGGGGTGAGGCCACCACAAGCGTGACAGAGAGAGACAGATATAGAGACGCGAGAGATGAAAATGAAAATGAAAATAGTTTATTGTTCAAAAACATTACAGTACAGTAAAATAGCCAGAGCCCCTGTGCCAGGTTAAAAACCTGTATTACTGGGTACTCCGCCTCACTAGATATAGAGCGCGGTAGTTAGCCAATTTTCCCTCCCGTCTCACTGCGCGGATACCTCAGGGTATATATACACTCACGGGCAATGAAAAGGTTCCACTGAGAAAAACACCAAATTACTCCTAAACGGAAAAGGCTAGCTTAAGGACGCCTTCTGCAACATTGAAGTACATTTAACAGAGCATCAGGATATTAGCAACTAAAAACAATAATATTTTGTTCAAATTTTAAATTAAATGTTTGAAATAATTAAGGTCGTTTAGTGTCAGCATTTTGTGAGTGGAACTGTTTCATTGCCCGTGAGTGTATAAGGGTGAGGCGTAATTTTGTGAGTCGCGTATTCTGATGCGCGAGGACGAGGGGGGCGGGGAAACTCACAAAATTACGCTCGGCTGGCCTTACTCTAACTACACAAACAGTAATTAGGCATCTTACATTGAGCGTGAGTGTCTCGAGCTGCGCCGCCTGCGCCTCGTTGCCGAGCAGCGGCTCCACGCACGCCCTGATCGCCGGCATCTTCGCCTGGATGCACTCGGGGCCCTGCTCCGCGATGAACACTGGAATTGGGAAAGATATAGAGCAGTTATTATAAAAGAAAAGGAGCGAAGGTAGCTGTCGAACGAACGAGAGTGCGAACGCGTGTTAGTTGCTCAAGCGGCAGCCCTTATATAGTGGCTGTGGTATCCAGCAGTGGGTGGTTGTAAAGTATTGTTGTATTTGCGCTATTTCAAGAAATTTTGGGGACCTTTCGTGCGATTTGAAATGGGAGTTCGCCGCTTACATTCTATAACGTTGAAACCTTATCCCTTACAAATATTCTGGCACATTCAACTGCACCTATCCAGAATATCCAAGCATGTACAGTTGATGATCCTGTCTCCTCAGTTGACGGCATCTGCACGTCCCTCTAACCTCCATAACTCCAACCCAACTATCCCCTACTACCAGCCCTTACATGCGATCCGGTCGCCGTCCTTGTAGCACACGAAGTCGAGGAGCTGGTCGGTGCCGTTGTCCAAGAGCGGCAGGTGCTGCCGCGCGCCGGCGTCCAGGCACGGGGATATTGTGCCGGTCAGAGTGTGCACGCAGGTCTTGAGCTGGGCCGATTTGGCGCAGTACCTGTGGATAATGAGGTTTATTTTATTTTTTATTTTTACATTTCCGTGGAGAACCAACAGCATTTTGTTAATAACTAAATATTACTTATGAACACATAACAACTCGATGCCATTAAGAGGTTCCCGCATATAACACAAAAGTAATGACTGTAAGTAGGAGCAAACAAAAATTCGTGACAATTAAATAAAAGCAAAATAACTTGGGTAGGTTGTTAGTAGGCAATCACATAAAAAACAAAGGTTCTTATTAATTTAAACTAACAGCACACATTTATGAGATGATGTCTCATTGAGAACAAACTGTTGCAAAAAAGGTGCAGAGTTAGTAGGTATTATTTTCCACCCAAATAACCGGATCTGCTTACGAGTATTATCGTGTCGGCGATAGCAGTAGAGCTATAGAACAGGGTTTATCAGCTGACTGCTGAGGGTGCGCCGTATATGTGCCGGAGACATAGGAGGTCACACAATTTTTTTATGACCTAACTACGACTTTTGGAAATTCGCGATATTCACCCTCTTGCTTGTCTTTTAATTTTTTTGACTGACAATGCTAATCTTACTGGAAGTCCTCCATAGAACAACGCGGACTCGTGTGTTACTCAATGAAGTCCTCTAACCGCGGTGAGAAACCTAATAGTTGAAAGTCAAGCTATAGTATATGTTTGTCACCGACACGCTAAGAAGAAGAAGACTATTCTACTCACTTCTTGAAGACCTCGTCGAGGGCTCCGTTGGGCTTGGCGGCCTCGATCTCGTCGCGTAGGGTCTTGGGGTCGATGATGTCCCCGAAGCACTTGAGGAAGTCATTGCCTGCCGCCTGGAACCAAATTATAATATTCATTATAGAAGGTACTTATTGAGATACTTTAGCTAGCAGATTAGGTACCTACCTAATATGTTCATGTATCGGTAGATGTATGTATACATAATAGCTCGTACCTACTTCCTAAAACCTAACGAGTAAATTTGAATTTACAATAGGTGGGATTGTTGTTGTTGATTAGAAGCTAGTTAATCAGAAATCTCCATAATCGTCGATTTAAACGTTCAATTAACAAAGCCTTGATTCCTATCAATAAGTAATTGAAAGGGATTCCGTGCTCATGACGTGTGAGACCGTGATTTTATTCCGATCTTTATGGCATATTTTCCACTCTCAACATAAGCACAGAGGTATAAGTAGTTAGTGTCAGTTTCACACCTGAGGAACTCGGGTATGGAATTTGTTTAAAGTAAAACCGATGACCGGTGGGGTAAACAAGTTCTCGAGTAGAGACTACAAATATGCTAGCGTAGCACGGGCGCCCTCCGGCCCGCTGGGCTGCCGATATTAGACAGATGACCGGTAGTGGCTGGATGAGAAAGGCAGAGGACATAGTGTTCGTGCTCCTTGGGAGAAGCCTATGTCCAGCAGAGGACGACTACGGGTTGAGATGAGGAGATGATAGTGATCGCATGCGTATAGGTACAAGTGGTTGCAAAAAGGGTATACTAAGCCGAAAAGGCGTGACTCAGGTGATCATTCTGAACAACCCTTTTTGCATCACCCTGTACCACTACTTACCTCTACTTGCGGTGCAGATCCATCGGCTTTGTTCTTCTGGCACTGGGCGAGCACCATGTCGTGGAATTTGTTCTTCTGTTCATCCGACAGCTTGTACTCCGCCGTCACACCTGGAAAGTCCGCGTTGGTAAGTAAAGTGAGGCCTGGGTAAGTGGGACTTGGATAAATGGGCGATCTCCACATTCTGTTAGTTGGACGACTTAAACTTCTATATCTGGGTTATTTTTTTATTTGAATTAGGTAAGTACCACTTCTATAATTTGGACAGCTAATATCTTTTTATTAATAATGTATTTAATTAATTAATTAAATTGACCTGACTGAAATTTATAAATTATATAATAACACCTAATATGGGACTACCACTTATCCAGGTGAAAACGACATGCTCTAGAAAATTAAACCACATAATTCATATACACTGAGTTAACTAAGTAGGTAAGTACTGTGTCTTCTAGAATTGGTGATGTTGATATAGAGGTAACAGATAGACTACATGAGCCTATAGTTATGTAATTTAGCTCATCTCTAAAACTACCTATCTAAACAGATACAACACGAAGATTTATTAAAATTTAGGATCCCTACGTAAGTACACATTCAAAGCACTACAAAACAAAATCAGACTGTTGAAGTATATAATAATGATGTGCCTATAGAAAGAACTACTTACAAATCAATTAGAACAAGACGAAGAAAAAATCAACTAAAATAAGTAATACCCTCTACTCTACATAATATAGAAACTACCAACGTAATAGGATAACGCCTACTAGACGAACAAACCAGCACATTATATACATAGATGGTAGGTCATAATTTACAATCAGAAAATAAAAAAAAGTTAGTGGGTACAGCAATGAAAAAGAAAGAATCCAACAGGAACCACTATAAATTATATTTTACTTATACTTACATTCATCAGTGTAGCAACTGATGGTATCATTGCCTTCTTCAGAATCAATTTCGATCTTTACCGCCTTAAGATCTCTTTTAATTATAGAACCTTGTACACCTAAGGGTATTTAGTAAGTAAGTAGATACTCAGGTTAGTTAGTTAGTTACAGAGTAGAGTTGTATCAGTCATGGGCCCAAAGGAAGATCAACATAATCTGCGCAACATTTATCTCAAAAATACTGGTAGTCACGATATTTTCGGGATTACTTGTATTATTAAGTATATCTTTATTTGTATTAAGTATTTATAAGTACCTATCTTTATTAACACCTACATGGTTTTTGCAGCCTCAACCTAATTCTCACTTAAAATTCAAGAGCAACTCGGGGAAATTAAGAATCAAGGTAAGATGCGATATGTAGTTAAAGCATGTCGGGTACATTGACCTTCCTTCGGCTCATTCACTGATAAAAGCTATTATCATTACATAGGTATATTGATATAACCCGGTGATAACCCCATTCGAACAATTCCAGTGGATGTAAACAAATAATACATAAAGTTAGGTACTTAAATACTAAAGTATTAAATGTTTAATTCTTGTCACTAGCTTACAAGTTTATGTTTCTCACTAGAATTTATAAATCAGTGAACACACACCCACTACTGGACATAGGCGTCTATCGCTTCTTCTCTTCTTCCATCCTCCGTCTCCTACCTCACTTCAGTGGCAGAGAGCGGAGGGCGCCCCACGATAAAGTTTAGTGTAATGGCTCCGCCAGCGGGTCATCATGTAATATTACAATGCACATCCCTGTAGGTATATTACAAACGTGAAAGTTTGTAATCATGAATGGATGAATATTTGTTACTCTTTCACTAAAACACGGCTAGGCCGATTTAAATGAAAGTTTAACCTGAAATTTCCACGGGAAAACCTTTCAAATCAAAGAAAAGCTCACGGGGAAAGCTCCATCTATGCATAGTATGCATCAATAATAACTATCCGGGGTTTCTAAGTTTAGTTCGGTTATACGCCGTCACAACACGGCCCGGACCCCTGAAGATGTAGCCGAGTGATTGGTCGTTGCTTTGTAAATTGGTAAATGGACGTAGTTTATTGCATGAAGGCAGGAAGAAGGGATCGCAGTGAATCAGACTATGAATGACTCGTGCCCGACTTGTGTGAACAGTTGTGGTTAGTTTCATTCATGTGTTGGCGATGTTATCGACCGGACTGGGCAGAGGTCCCAAGTTCGGATCCCTACCGAGTTCCAAGTTTAATATGTAAGAAATCGTTTTGAGATACAATTTATTGATCGATGATTAACTTAAAATATCCTTTTAGTGTCTGGAGCTTAGTGTTAACTAGCTACGCTATCTAGATGTAGAATACAATCACAGAAACCGATATGAATTTGAAAACGAAGAACCCGGACTAAATTGGGCAACAAGATGGCCAACAAGGATCAACGAAATATTTAACAACCTACCTACGTAAATATAATTAGTACTTATTTGAATGTAGTTCATTAATTAATAATTTGGTGAAGTACTATTTATAGACCCTACGAACAGGTGGCAGCATCCACCTGTATCGATCCACATCCAGGACTTGCTAGGATCTAGGTCACAAGTTTAGGTCACAGACTTTCTGCGCACATATCCTGCGTGATAAAACTGGTAAAATCAATTACTAAGGTCACTGACCTTTCTTAACTACACTTTATTTTAAAACCTATCTATAGTCTAAATAATAATGAGCTTCATCATGTAATCATTTATTTACTTACGTTAACTTAATTAAAAGCTCCCACACAAAGGAACTACCTACTTAAAATGTTGTCCAATTTCCAACAGGTTGATAATAAAATGCAATGCAAAACTTTTAGAATAAACTTCTTAAATATATTTTTTTAAAACCACCTGGAAACAACCCTAAAGAAACCCTGCTAAGTAATTTCGCGACCTTCAGTTAATTAAATTATCCGACAAACACTTACCGACTGCTAACGCAATAACAAAGGCTGCTTTCCACAACATGTTTGATAAATCACTAGATCGGATCTCCAGGGGGTCTATTATTGAACCACAGTACGTGTCAGACGGGCGATGGACGAAGGTACACTGAAGAGTAATATCGGACGGCCACTGTTTATGTATAGACTAACGACTCTGTGATAATGTGTACCTACGAATGTGCTACGGTTGTGTGATAGGGGTGTATTCTTGTGGAGCTATAGACTGGGCTGCAGTTTTGAAGATGTCATATTCATCAATTGTATTATCATCACATAATTATTTGTGACCTATCAAGCACCTAAAAACTGCTCGGCTGGTATTACAGAATATCTGGGTACTTTATTCTTGCTGTATAACACCGGCACCGTTCCACCAATTTTAAAACCAATTATCTGGGTGGTGATTAAGTTAAGTAGGTAGGCAAGTAATAATAGGAAGTTTTTTCCAATAAAATCCTCAGTAATAATGTTTTTATGCGATGAAAATACTTACCTATGATGGCAGAGTGCAGTTTTTTTTAAAATTGAAAGGTAATTTTGCTGCAGATTTTTTCTCTCTCATCTCATTCTACACTAGCACTGCATCCAGAATAGCCCACCGGACAATGTGACAGCGATGAGCGATGCGCGGTCCGTGTGACCTCTATACTGCGCGCGAGGGGTTATCGCGAGACAACAATACACGACGATAATATTAGAACTACACTCACCTAAAGTTAAGACTGGTGTAGAAAGGCTTACGTACCTATCTCATCATCAGCTCATAATCATCATGCTCAGAGCGGTGGTAGCTCAGTCGGGTAAGCGCCCGCTTCCCACGCCAGAGATGCGAGTCGAGTCGAATCCCGTCGCTGACATGTACCAATGAATTCATTGAATTGTACAATGTATACCACCATCGCTCTTACGGTGAAGAAAAACATCGTGAGGAAACTTGCATAGATTTAACACATCTAGATATGAGAACCCACGAACCCGCAGTGGACCAGCGTAGAGGGGAATGGTCTAAGCTTTGGAAGGCAGTTTAAACAAATGGGGTGGGGATATGAACAAAGAAAGGTTCCATTCGAGAGAGCCAAGTGCAGGTACTTACATACACAGAGAATAGAATATTTCATATCATCACGACCCACTGCTGGGGCACGGGTCTCCTTTCAATGAAGGAAGGGATTAAGGACTAGTCCACCACGCTGGCCAAGTGCGGGTTCTTGGACCCCAATGCAAGCAAGCTTGTGCAGAGAGAGTTGTCAGGTAAGTGGGCAACCCGACTGCTACATAGATGTTGTCAAGCTGCCCGAAGGCCTCTGACTAGGCTTAACGACTGCTGCCGAAGCAACAACCGGGACCCACGGCTTAACGTGCTGTCCGAAGCACGGAAGCGTCCAGAACAGAACCACTCGACATCGGTCACCCGTCCTATGGCTGACCATGCCATGTGTTGCTTAACCTCAGTGATCAGTTACGATCACTGAAGCTAGCTTGACTATGGACTAGTATGGACGCTTCAGAATCAGTTATGTACTTACCTAGAAATAAACAAATAAATGAAACTGCAAGTATAAATTTAAGAAGCATTAGGTATATATTATTTATAATTATTTGTATGTTCAATTGTCCAATGTTCACTATCAATGAAATTTATATGTAAGTATGGTCGGTACAAAATAGCTTAGGTACATCAAATATACAATTTTGATATGGCAATTTGACATATTTTTGTCAGCAATGGTTCAATTTTACAACAAAACTGTAAGCTTTTCTAATTTTGATCTAATTACGGTATTTAATGCCAGTAAGATATATTTATATACATACGTATAAAATAAGGAAATGAAGTATGTTGATTGTTACTTACTTTACTGTTACATACCTTAGTCTGAAATATCAATCAATAGTACTTAATTTAGGTAAGTAGATATATTCAATAACACTTAGGTAAGTACACAGTTGATGTATCAAAAACCATCTGTCGAGACACTTATCCTAATAACGTTGGCGTAGTCAATGCATACCTATAGCCAGTGATGTACGTTGTTAAAAGTTAAGGAAGTTTATATATGTCAATAATATTATATAAGTAATATATTTTGGTAAGTAGATAGGTACATCATTATTTAATTTACTGTAAAATATTAAATAAGTATGCTTAACTCATAGGTACTAAAAACTTAAATTACTTAAATCATATCAAGTTGAATGAACTGCGATAGGTATTTAAATTCAAATAAAATAATTAATTGCTTTCGACACGTTAAATAATTGATAAAATTACTTGGCAAGACGACAACTGAATACAAATCACAAATAACCTTGTTACACAAGATTGTTAATTATATTAATCACAGTATATTTATTATCTTAAATGTTAAACTACGAATTTCCCTTAAAGAGACTCAAACATCGAAAAATTATATTCACTAGACTCCATTTAAAAGCAACGATTTAACGCCGTAATAAATATTTATAAATTAATATTGCACAAGTAATAATAATAGTTTTCAAAACTAAAACATCGCACGATACATTTCAAAAATATCCACTCCATTACAAAAATGTCCACTCCCATCCGAATAGTTATTTTGAGATACAAAAAACACTGCTTGTATCAACACCAATTTTGAACATCCTATAGTTAAAATATTAAGTTCAGTAACAAGTAAGGTACCTACATATTTACCTTAACGGAAGCTTACGGATTTAGTTCAAATATAGGTAGGTACTACATAAACCCCCATAATTCAGTAACAAGCTAGGAATTCCAAAACGGAAACCTATCTAGGTATTTAATAGTATCCTTCAGTGCAGTTGTGTATACTGTTATGTGTTGATATTTTTCTCTCTCATAGCACTGCATCCAGAATAGCCCACCGGACAATGTGACAGCGATGAGCGATGCGCGGTCCGTGTGACCTCTATACTGCGCGCGAGGGGTTATCGCGAGACAACAATACACGACGATAATATTAGAACTACACTCACCTAAAGTTAAGACTGGTGTAGAAAGGCTTACGTACCTATCTCATTATCAGCTCATAATCAGCATGCTCAGAGCGGTGGTAGCTCAGTCGGGTAAGCGCACGCTTCCCACGCCAGAGATGCGAGTCGAGTCGAATCCCAGCGCTGACATGTACCAATGAATTCATTGAATTGTGCAATGTATACCACCATCGCTCTTACGGTGAAGAAAAACATCGTGAGGAAACTTGCATAATCTAGATTTAACACATCTAGATATGAGAACCCACGAACCCGCAGTGGACCAGCGTAGAGGGGAATGGTCCAAGCTTTGGAAGGCAGTTTAAACCAATGGGGATATGAACAAAGAAAGGTTCCATTCGAGAGAGCCAAGTGCAGGTACTTACATCCACAGAGAATATTTCATATCATCACGACCCACTGCTGGGGCACGGGTCTCCTTTCAATGAAGGAAGGGATTAAGGACTAGTCCACCACGCTGGCCAAGTGCGGGTTCTTGGACCCCAAAGCAAGCAAGCTTGTGCAGAGAGTAGTTGTCAGGTTAGTGGGCAACCCGACTGCTACATAGATGTTGTCAAGCTGCCCGAAGGCCTCTGACTAGGCTACGACTGATGCCGAAGCAACAACCGGGACCCACGGCTTAACGTGCTGTCCGAAGCACGGAAGCGTCCAGAACAGAACCACTCGACATCGGTCACCCGTCCTATGGCTGACCATGCCATGTGTTGCTTAACCTCAGTGATCAGTTACGATCACTGAAGCTAGCTTGACTATGGACTAGTATGGACGCTTCAGAATCAGTTATGTACTTACCTAGAAATAAACAAATAAATGAAACAGCAAGTATAAATTTAAGAAGCATTAGGTATATATTATTTATAATTATTTGTATGTTCAATTGTCCAATGTTCACTATCAATGAAATTTATATGTAAGTATGGTCGGTACAAAATAGCTTAGGTACATCAAATATACAATTTTGATATGGCAATTTGACATATTTTTGTCAGCAATGGTTCAATTTTACAACAAAACTGTAAGCTTTTCTAATTTTGATCTAATTACGGTATTTAATGCCAGTAATATATATTTATATACATAGATACATACGTATAAAATAAGGAAATTAAGTATGTTGATTGTTACTTACTTTACTGTTACATACCTTAGTCTGAAATATCAATCAATAGTACTTAATTTAGGTAAGTAGATATATTCAATAACACTTAGGTAAGTACACAGTTGATGTATCAAAAACCATCTGTCGAGACACTTATCCTAATAACGTTGGCGTAGTTAATGCATTCCTATAGCCAGTGATGTACGTTGTTAAAAGTTAAGGAAGTTTATATATGTCAATAATATTATATAAGTAATATATTTTGGTAAGTAGATAGGTACATAATTATTTAATTTACTGAAAAATATTAAATAAGTATACTTAACTCATAGGTACTTAAAACTTAAATTACTTACATCATATCAAGTTGAATGAACTGCGATAGGTATTTAAATTCAAATAAAATAATTAATTGCTTTCGACACGTTAAATAATTGATAAAATTACTTGGCAAGACGACAACTGAAAAAAAATCACAAATAACCTTGTTACACAAGATTGTTAATTATATTAATCACAGTATATTTATTATCTTAAATGTTAAACTACGAATTTCCCTTAAAGAGACTCAAACATCGAAAAATTATATTCACTAGACTCCATTTAAAAGCAACGATTTAACGCCGTAATAAATATTTATAAATTAATATTGCACAAGTAATAATAATAGTTTTCAAAACTAAAACATCGCACGATACATTTCAAAAATATCCACTCCATTACAAAAATGTCCACTCCCATCCGAATAGTTATTTTGAGATACAAAAAACACTGCTTGTATCAACACCAGTTTTGAACACCTATAGTTAAAATATTAAGTTCAGTAACAAGTAAGGTACATATTACTACATATTTACCTTAACGGAAGCTTACGGATTTAGTTCAAATATAGGTAGGTACTACATAAACCCCCATAATTCAGTAACAAGCTAGGAGTTCCAAAACGGAAACCTATCTAGGTATTTAATAGTATCCTTCAGTGCAGTTATGTATACTGTTATGTGTTGGTATTTTATGAGATTAAGTACATAACTTAGTGCATGTAACTATATTAGCATTCAATATCTAGAACCTGGCGACTGATCTAATGAACGTCTATGTATACTAAAGGGCGAATGTTTTTTGCATCTCGGTCTCACATATCATAAAAATGTCATCGTCGTTTATTTAAGTAACTCTCCCAATATTCTCTCAGAGCAGAATCTGAAAATTATTTACAAAGTTCCTTCCCAAAGATTATGACCATTGACCAATCTCAAACAGATTTTCCAGGAAAATACAATTTCCCTATTGAACTAATTTCAGTCAGTATCTAGATAGTCTAGAAACTTGCCGAATTGTTTTGACTTGTTCAAAGTACTTGATTATTTATCTTGGATACTTAAACATGCACATTTCACTTACTTACATATTCAACAAGTAAATAGTAATATTTTTTCAGTACCTATATAAATAGACAATTTAACTGCTCATTTTTATAGTATTTTCTTTATGAGATTAGATAGGTACTCGAATTGTACTCGAAATTCCTTTATTAAGTGGTGATGATTTATCATCATTATTCTTCATATTTTATTCGCAAGGTATAATTAATCTTAAAGTTATACCCATAATTATTTTTACTATTCGATACTTCTTCGTACTTATTTAACTATTTGTTACTAGAAAAATCTTCTTAGCGAGTCATCTTCAAACAAAGTCGCTAAAAATATGTAGAAAAGATAGTAATAGCGGTGAAAATTATACAACGAAGTCATCAATTATATTATGTAGGTAATACATACCTAGCTAGGTAGTATTGTTAACGATTACTACACATTTTATTACAGGTTTAAGATAAGAGCACTGTCTTATAATTATAACATCATATCATGGGCGAATACCATTTTAAAAACAACTTATAAAATAGTTCATTAAATTAAGTATGTAAGTGTACTTATATTTTGTATGTTCAGTGTGTAATGTTGTTTTGTTAGAAATACAAGGTGTTACAAAAACACCGGCTAATAAGTACTATTGAAAGCCGAAATTTTCAATTTTTGATAAATATTAGAACAACAGGTCTGAGAGACCGTCCGGCTTCCTTTCCTGACGACACCCTGTATTTTGAATAAGTACGTTAATATGTGTGAAGTTACTTGGCACTAAATAATAATTATTTATTGGTACACTACATTTATCTAAGGAAGTTAACAGTATGCGCTGTATAAATTTTTGTAGAGCCCATTTTTATTTACGTTGGTATTATATAAATACCTACATAAATATGCAAGTAGGCATGTAAAGGTAGTACAAAAAAACATTAAAAGTTAGGTAATAAATTAAGCTTAGCGCTACAATATATTCAGGTCACTAAATTTAACAATATCTAACATTGTTTTGACTTTTACATTCTCATACAATCTCATCAGACATTACCATAACTTTTCCTGTAAGCCTTTATTTTCTGAAACAAAATCTGAAAATTCGAAGTCCACTCCATTATACTTGCTCATATTTTGCATAAGTACCTAGCAGATGGAATACCTAACTTTAATGGTAGTCACATAAAGTGTGGTAGGTACTTAAAACGTTTCATTATATCATTTTCAGGTGTGGATACTAAATACCTATTCTCATTTGAATCTTTACCAGTGGTAGGTATTCTCAAATCTTTTCCGTACCTACTGCCATAAAATTTCCATAAGTAACACTTTTCTTATCTTTCCCGTAATTAGTCCTCAGATTTTACATTCGTATTTCAATTCGAGGCGGACCTGTGTTTGTTGATCAGCGCGTTGAGCAGTTTGATTCTCGCCTTCAAGGCTTTGTAGCGAAGGTATTCCTCTTCTTTGCCCTTCTTGTCATCCCGCTGGAGCTTCCTGCAGTTCTGTTGCTCGAAACTCGCTTCGTATTCCTTGATGGAGCGACGGAGTACCTGAAAGAGTATATCAGGTAATTTACTGGAGAATCGAAGAAGAATCGTTAGCAATAAAGGTTCATCAGATGCTGTTCATGAAATTAATACTCTAGAGGTTGGCACTGTTCGGAACAGAACTTTGGCTAGCAGTGAAACATTAGTACCTACACGACTGAAAAATGCATAAATATTTAAGTATCTCAAAAGGGCCAGTCACACACAATAGAATTTGCGCTAAACAGCTGTCAGTACAGTCACAGATTTTTATAGTGCGACAAACTTATCTGTTCCGGTGAGACCGAACTAAATTGATCCATATCTCATTACTTACCAATGAATTATATATTCATATAGATTAGATGGGTTTATTAAAACCACAAGGGTGAATTACCACTATAGGCAAAAGTAAAATCTTACAGAATCAAGAAATATTAGACATTTACATTGAGTTCTCACCGGAACAGATAAGTTTGTGGCACTATATGATGCGATGTCGAAACGCAATGTTGTATATAGGTACGGTCAGCTGCATAAGTACACTTCTATACCTTGTCAAACTGACGAGCCGACAATGTGTCAATGAATTGATAGGCAGTTTCAGATTGACAAGGTACAAAATTGTATAGCTACTTATGCAGCTGTACATATCCTGGCCCTATAGTACTGACTATTATAACAATCCACTTACGCATTTCAGCAGCTTCGCCTCACTCAGCGCCCGGGTCAGCTCCTCCAGACTGAGACAATGTAGACCTTCATTGGACGGCGCTTCCTCGCTGGTAGCTGACTTGCAGGAGGAGGCGGTGGAGGGAACTTCTTCTGTGTCGGCGCGGGTGGGGGGCGACTGGAGCGGCGTGTCGGCTGTTTCCTGGGGACGGGAGATGGGTTGGTGATTAAGAAGGTACGGAAGGGTAAGTAAGTTTTGGTTACTAAAGTGAAAGTTTCATTGTGTGTTTCAGAGTGTAATTTCTCTGATATATTTTAAGAAATGAAAATTTCCTAGGGGTTGAGAAAATAATTATTATGTTAATGATTTAAGGTACGTATTAGTAGGTGAAGTAAAAAGAGAGTGTGCTTGAAATTTCTCTGATTGGAGTCTATAAGAAATGAACGGAATACCATGCTGATGAACCGATAACTGTTGGGAATTTGCTCGTTTAGAGAATACAATTTAGGAACTCGCGTGTATTTGTGTGTGTGTGTGTGTGTGTGTAAAGCATAGTTGACGCTGCAGTAGTGTGTGTACCTGTGAGTCGTCGGAGCGTTTCTCCTGCGAGTCACTCGCGCTGTCGACGCTGCAGTTGAACAGCATGGCCTCGTGCTCGTGGATGGTCGCGAGCTCGCCGTTGCCGCCTATCAACTGTAATAATATTGTTTACATACTTCAGATATTTCTGTTAAATACATTAGACAAATTAGTGATAATAGAAAATTTAATTAGCCAATAAACATTCCATGGAAAGTTTACAAAATTTTCAGAATCACATTGTGTGTTCTTCAGTTACTCCCTCATTTCCCACTTTCATACTCAAACATAGAATACATACATCCAGGCTGGTGCCGGTTATTTGCTCTTGGGTCTTTCAAAAGCGACCGACTACGCTGTCGTATTATATAAAACGCATGGTAACACGGTACAACGATTACAGGCAGGTCATACCTAGTTAGACATAGAGTTAGAAAGTTAAAACACATACCGCATCAGGCTTAGCACTAGCCAACGCTCGCTTCACCTCGCGGTACCGCTCGTACAGATGCCGCGCCGCGCCGCGCTCCGCCGAGTGCACGGGGGGCCGCCCGCGCGCCGCCTCCAAGCGGAGGAGGGCTCGTTGCACGCAGGACTGTGGGGTTTTATGAGCATTAGGATTAGGATGCTTGAGTGTTGTGTTTGAAGGAATGGATTTGGTTTAGTGTGACAAAAAATTAATTAGTTAGGTAGGTACTGTGAACGCATTCTACAGGCGAGTGTACACTGTACAAGGGGCTCGCCTCGGCTCGTCACTCGTGCGGAGGCGCGAATGTAAACACCCATTCGCGTGCGACGCGAGTGGGTGTTTATGTCGCAGCCGGATCGTATAACCCGCCGTATTACATGAGGCCTAGCCGCATTACAATACAGGGCCGCTTTGCAATGCGGCGGATCAACGTTTAGCCGTATTGAATACGGCTGAATGAAAATGCGCCGGATTGTATTCGACATCATACGTCATTCAATACGGCTGGCCGTTATGTAATACGGCGAGAGATTAGCCGCCGCATTGAAAGATTAGTCTTGATTTTTAACACTCGTGGCGCTGCTTGACATAACAACAATAATGGCGTTGGATACAGATATTTGATGATGATTAAAACGAAGAAATCGTGTTAAATATGCTAGTAAACAGTACTTCAAGAACAATTTTCACGTGAAATTAAATAATTTTTATTCCGATCAATGCGGTACAGTGAAAAACGTACAGGAGTTATAACGCACATCAATCAGCTAAAGTGACCATGGATTCTGCTGGTCGGCGGATTTCCAGATAATACTACTGGGTCAAAAAATATAAATGTGGCCGGTAAAGGTTATTTGATCTTGAAGAGACTGCAACGAGGCAAACGTAGTGTGGGACGCCCTCAGGCTAGATGGGGTGACGACTTGCGAAAGGTGGCTGGTTATGATTTGATGTGGAAAGCTGTAGATCGCATTCAGTGGCGTGCTTTGGGAGAGGCCTACGTCCAGAAGTGATGTTGATGATGAAGAATAATAATTCCGAAGATCCTACAATCCGAGTAGTACCTACCCATGAACAGTATTTTGATACTTGGAAGTCCATATGATATATTTACTCTATTATGATCACAAAATTCCTTCACCTGTTATGTCACGCTTAGTATGGACATGGTTACCCTACAATTCAGTAGTAGTACGATGCGGCTAAAAGTGGGCCGCCGTATTGAAGAACGTATTGAAATGACAATCCGGCTAAACGTTGATACGCCGCATTACAAAGCGGCCCTGTGTTGTAATGCGGCCAGCCGTAATGTAATACGGCGGATTATACGATCCGGCTGCGACATTTACACTCTCGTGCAGAGTTCAGTTGTCTTTGAGCTAGCAACGATGGAGGACGTCGAAGTTTTAGCCGCAACAATAAAGAATTTATGTATGATCACCGATTACTTCGCCGTTTATGGACCGATTTTGAAAATTCTTTTTTTATGTATTGGGTTGAGATCCCATGTGGTCCCATTTTTTTCAAATTTTGATTCCACCTCCAAGGGTGGGTAAAGGGTTAAAAACAGGCTATGAATTTCCATTTTGGGTACCTATTAACCGATTGTAGTTAATGAAATTTAGAAAGTACATAGGTACTTACCTATATTTTTAACATTAAAAAAAATATGATGGTGACCTTGAGCTGATCTGATGATGGAAACGGAAGGTAGTCAAGGGAACTCCTCAACGGTAGGTATATAGCAACTACTTCGTGTTTACTACTGACTAGTAGGACTTATAGGTATCATTTGCTTCTTAATTTTGATTGTCAATTATTGCAAATAAACTAAGTATAAATAAGTAATAAAATAAAATAATGATAAAAAAACGACTTCAAAAAACCACTAAAACGTAAGAAATAATTTAAGGTTTAGACATGGTTTAGACCTATTCTATGTGACAGTACTAATATATCTAAGCAGGTAAGTACTGCTTTTATTTCTTACGTTTTAGTGTTTTTTTTATTATTTTATTGAAATATTTACTTATATGAAATTAAATGTTTCGTCTTGCGACCAATCCATTATACAACTGAGGTTTATCCATTGAAAAACACTACGTTATAATTATACGACGACGAACACAACCTGCGCGGCACGATGTAGAAGTCAGAATGAAGCGGACGCGAGAGTGTAAACACTCACTCGCGTGCGACGCGAGCTCGACGCGAGCTCCTTTGACTCGTGCCCCAAAAACCGCTCCGGACGCGAGCGCCGCGAGTGGCGAGGCGAGCGAGGAGGCGAGCCACGAGCGTCTGTTCACACTCGCGCCTCGCCCCTCGCCTTGTCGCTCGCCTCGCCACTCGTGCGAGAGTGTAAATGGGGTATAAGCGAAATAGTGCGCGATGGACGCACGACTATAGTGTTTGAAGAAATGGATTTTGTTTAGTGTGAAAAAATTAATTAGATACTGTGAACACATTCTACAGGCGAGTGTACAGGAGGCTGGACTGTAATGTTTGAAGAGGTAATAGTGCGCGTTGGACGCACGACTGTAGCGTTTGAAGGAATGGATTTGATTTAGTGTGACCAAAAGTATATTCTGTAAGGGGTAATTAGTATGACGCGCTGCACAAACGTAGGCATAGTAAGTAGATTTATTACCTTCTCAGCTGACAGTTGTGATGCCGTCCACGTCGCCTCCTGCTCGAGACACCGGCTGCCCGCCTGCCGGCACCCTTCCAGCCACTACGGACCAATCAGAGGTATGTTACTATTTATACAGGTACGTACGTGGGGAATATGGAATTATCTACCCATCATTACCTACCTGCAGGTGTGACAATGAATATTAGGTCCTTACATATGAAATTGGCGTTTTGTCGTACTGGCCACTTTGATCTCAAATATTACCTTTATGGTTAGGAATTCTAAATTCAAATTCATACAGCTATTTACTCATGCATTTGTGTTTCAAACCCCTAATTCATTTGTTTTTTCTTCTTTTGTTTTTTTCTTTGTGTCACTCTGTTTACAAAATGGAAAACTTGAAATATCGCGTTATTTACGAGTATGAGTTCCACCGTGGCACCAGTGCTGCAGAAGCGGCTCGAAGGATTAATGATGTGTATGGTGACGGTGTCGCAAAAGAAAACACAGCGCGTTTTTGGTTCCAACGTTTTCGTTCTGGAAATTTCGACCTGCAGAACAAGCCTCGTGGACGGCCGGAGACCAAAGTTGATAATGAAGAATTGAAGGCTATTGTGGAAGCGGATCCATCGCAAACCACGTCCGAGTTAGCTGCAGGCTCCGGTGTTAGTGATAAAACTATTGTAATCCACTTGAAGCAAATTGGGAAGGTGAAAAAGCTTGAAAGGTGGGTACCTCATGAATTGAGTGAAGCAAACCGACAAACGCACGTCGACTGCTGCGTTACGTTACTCAACCGGCACAATAATGAAGGAATTTTAAATCGAATCATTACCTGTGATGAAAAGTGGATCCTCTACGATAATCGGAAGCGCTCATCGCAATGGCTGAACCCTGGCGAACCAGCCAAATCCTGCCCTAAGCGAAAATTGACTAAAAAAAAGTTGCTTGTAAGTGTTTGGTGGACTAGTGCCGGTGTCGTTCAC
Organism: Plutella xylostella; assembly: GCF_932276165.1. Lineage (NCBI taxonomy): Eukaryota > Metazoa > Arthropoda > Insecta > Lepidoptera > Plutellidae > Plutella > Plutella xylostella. The sequence goes on from NC_064002.1 coordinate 10,640,082, forward strand.
TACAGCTTTCTTAAATCTGGCCAGACGATTACGGCAGATATCTATTGTCAGCAACTGCAAACCATGATGGAAAAGCTAGCTGCTAAACAACCGAGGCTGGTCAATCGCTCTAGGCCACTGCTGCTTCAGGACAACGCTAGACCACACACTGCACAACAGACGGCTACCAAATTAGAGGAGCTTCAATTAGAATGTCTTAGACATCCACCGTACTCTCCGGACCTTGCTCCAACAGATTACCATTTTTTTCGCAATTTGGATAACTACTTGCAAGGAAAAAAATTCAACTCCGATGGGGCAGTCCAAACCGCCTTCAAAGATTTTATTGATTCCCGCCCGAATGGTTTTTTTAGTAAGGGGATCAATGAACTACCTATGAGATGGCAAAAGTGCATACATAGCAATAGTACATACTTTGATTAATTTAATATATTTCATTTAAAAAAAAACGACTTTATGTTCCTCCTATAGAAAACGCCAATTTCATATGTAAGGACCTAATATTATCATTATCATCACAGCACCAGCCCGGTGTTAGTAATTTATAACTGTCACTAATCGTATCTGGAGGATAATACTACATCCCATTTCTCACGGTTCTCATTAATTAGGAGCCTATACTTATGGGTGAATTTCCCGCGGCCAAAAATTGCGTGGCATCAATGAAATCGGTACTAAAGAACCAAGTTATAATTTTCTAATATTTTTTTCCGGTTAAGTGAAATAGTTATCTATGTGTAGCACTAAATATTTTATTAATAGGATTAATGGATATTTTAAAAAAAAATATTAAACCCCCAAATCTTTCATTGCCGTGTGTGTCCCCACGTTACCACGTTTTGTATTATTCTTCATTGATGAAAAAATATTGAGTATTGATAGTTAAACTTAGTTTCATTTCATACATTAATAGTTAAAGTATAGTCACGGAATACATTTGTTGAAATATATAAAGAATATAACGAACGGTAAGTGAAAATTCATGTGTCCCAAAACTTCTGTTCATTGCCGTGTCCTAAACGTGATCAAGGCTATTGTTTTACCTATGAACTTGGGTGCCCCCCTCAGTGCGCTAATCGTTTCTTACAAGTGTCGCCTAACTGCTCGACGTGGAAGGAGGTACATCGGTGCCCGCGTTTTTGCGCTATAGTGAAAATCAGTAAAAATTTTGGGGACTGGACATTTTTTCTTTCATTGCCGTGGATAGATATAACTTCTATAAAATTAAGTTTGTCTTCTAGAGTAAGCATTCAAAAGAAAGCTTTTTGAAAATATTTACCTTATAAAGTGTTTATTTCTTCGAATAGTTAATACTTTTTTAGTTTTTTATATTTAATGCCTTGATTTTCATCGCCATTCTTTCATTTCCGTGGCTTCCGTGGCCAATATTTGCTATGGCAATGAAAAAAAAGCCACGGCAATGAAAAAAATTTCATTGCCATGTCTTGTAAAATAATTTGTATTCATTGCCGTGGTTATGTTATTCATTTCCGTGGCCAGGTTATTCATTTCCGTGACTTATGTTTTCATTGCCGTGGTATGTATGATTAGGGAAAGTAACATATCTTTTACCTGTAATACAGGTAATAGCGATCACTGACATTACCTACAGAACTAGTCAAATTACCTCTTTTTGCAGTGCGTTAAAACGGGTGCGTATCGCGATGTATAAAAACGAAATATATAATATTACATTAATAATAACAATAACAACATAATTATAATGAACGTTATGTATAAATAAGACCGAAGGTAGCTCAGTCGGGTAAGCGCCCGCTTCCCACTCCAATAATGCGGGTGTGAATTCTGGCGCTGACATGTACCAATGTGTTCCTTTGAATTTAAATACAATGTATACCATCGCTCTTACGGTGAAGGAAAACATCGTGAAGAACCCTGCATATCTACCTATAGATTTAGCACATCTAGGTAATATGTGAACCCACCAACTCGCTGTGGACCAGCGTGGTGGGAAATGGTCCAAGCTTAGAAAGGCAGCAGCTTAGACCTTGGGGATATGCACATTGCACAAAGGTCCCATTCGAGAGAGCCAGGTGCAGGTACTTACACCTCCCACAGATAGTAGAATAGAATATAATAGAACATACATCTCTGCAGGAACTCATCTGGATGCTAAGTGGCCTTAATGCTGCTTGAGTGTAGACCTCCGTATGAACTTGGGCAAGACTAAAGTCATGTAGAATGTTCACATACAACCGGAGCCGGTGATCGTTCGTGAGACAACTATCGAAGTTGTGCAATAATATGACTACCTGAGGCAGAATATTCGGCTAGGCATAAGCAACTTCGACAAGGAGGCTGAAAGGCGCATCCAACAGTCTTCAACCATTGCACCCTGCCAGTTATGACATATGGTGCAGAGGGTTCTACCTTTTTTGGCCTAAGATTTACTGCCTAATCTCGTATTGCATAGTAACGTTTGGTCAAAGTCTCGTTTCGCCGAAAATTGTATGGCATAAATCTCGTTTACTAAAAAGTTATTTCGCATAATCTTATTTAGCCTTATAACGGTATGGTCAAATCTCAAATAGGCTAACAATACTATGGCATAGCTTATAAAAACTACTAATATTCATTTGGCTTTAACTTTGACGACGCGTCTCCCTATATAGCGCAAACTGGGGCCTTGCATTAGGTATTTAATTTTCCGCTATGTGGGTAACGTTTCGCTGCGCTCCGCTTTGCTTTCGACGAACATGTGCACCTAACATGCTCCTCCTCGCTTTGCTCGTCGTCGCACCTACCTTTAGGTTTCGATCCCATCGGGTTTAATGGCGATTGTAATAATTATAATGGTCATTCACTTTCGATATTTTGATCATTCAATATCGTGATTTTCGGGATGTAGGAGAAAAATGCCACAATTTGTACATTTAAAACATACTGAATATAGTAAGATAATATTAGGAGAAACAAGATTATACCAATACGAACCATTTGAGCAAACGAGACTTAGATGTTTCAGGTTTGTGCCAAAAGACTTTTAGACGAAACGAGTCTTATGCCAAGTGATGATTCTACCAAAAAAGTTTAAACCTTACGAGTTATGCGAAATGAGTTTAGGATAATAAGGATTAGGCGAGATGAGGGGAACCCGGTGCAGAGACCCGGACACACTGATGGTGGGACTGGTCCACCGATTTAAAGTCACTCAGCGTGCTATGGAGAGAGCTATGCTTGGGGTTTCTCTAATGGATGGTATCAGAAAAGAAGTTATACGTCAGAGGACTAAGGTTACCAGCCGGTAGTGGCTGGATTCGGAAGACCGAGGACCATGTGTTGGGGCGCTCCTTGAGAGAGGCCTATGTCTAGCATTGGATGATTATAGGCTGATGATGACAACATGTACATTTCATTTTATTATACCAATTAAAATATACTATGATTTAGCATAAAGTTCATAAAATATTCTATCATATCACATAATGTGTGTTAAATTACACAACACCATCAAAACCTCTAGCACCACAACCTAAAGATAGGTGCGATAACGAGAAAAGTGAGGAGGAGTGGTTAAGTGCACATGTTCAGCAAAAGCGAAGCAGGGCTACATGGGGAGACGCTCTATGTTTAGGTTTTGGTGCAAGGAGTTTTGACTGCGTTATTATTATTGGCGCTATGTAGGGAGACGCTTAGCTGACCAACATGTGCACCTAACCGCACACGCCTATGTTTATATTTTGGTGCTAGGTGTTTTGCCGGTGTTGTGTAATTCAGCACAGATAATATATGTCATATTATAGTATATTTTATGAATTTTACATAAAATGAACAGTATACATATTGGGTATTATACCTTATAAATAAAAATATAGATGTTATAGGTAAGGTTTATTATATATTATGTTGTAAACGTTATTAGTGTGAAATGAAACATTTTGTTTTATACGTCGCAATACGAACCCCACAATGCTACTTAGAGAATTCCATACTATATTCTTATTTTTTTATACATACTGTCGTTCTTTCTTTCGTTCCAATATCTATCCAAATATTTCTGCCATACATGCCTGTCTAAGTTTGCGTTTCCCTCACAGTCTTTTTTAAAAATTGCAGTGGATTGATTCTTTCATTTCCATCGTATACAGTTCTTTCATTGCCGTGGAAGTTTGTTTCATTGCCGTGGGCCTTTGTTTCATTGCCGTGGACGCTTGTTTCATTGCCGTGAACGCATGTTTCATCGCCGTGGCACGAAATTTTTAATCATCCGTATCTTGTTAAGTTTTTAACTTATCTGCTACCCATTTAGTAAGAACACTAACATTAACAAAAACTTTAATAAAAGCGTTTTTCTGATATAAAAAACCTTAAGATAAAAAAGTCCACGGAAATGAAGATTTTTTAGGACTTGTTGAAATCCACCCTTATTGTACTACTTGTGTACAAGGAACATTTTAATGAGTACTTCTCTAACGAGAAGGGTGACTTTAAAGTGTAAGTAAGTCATGAAAAAAGTTTCCAAGCATAAATAGAGCCAATACCATTTCTATGAAAAATACATGAAGGAAGAACATAATAGTAAGTACCTCTTCAATATCCCTGACAACATCCGACATAGACTTCTCGCTCTTAAGCGCTAGATCCAGCTTATCATCCCTCTCCTTCTGCAGCTTAGCCGCTTGTACTCTCTGAGCGTACTCCACGGGGTCCGCTTTGATCAGCCGCTTCTCCGCTTGCAGCTTCCGCAGAGACTCTTGCATGGTGGTGAGCGCCACGTCGGTGATACGCTCGCTCGGGGTGATAGCGTAGCCGTGCTGCCGCTGGAAGTCTGCCTCGTATTTTGCTATGGTCTTCTTTAGGACGGTTATCTGGAATTTTGATAAATCTGGTATGAGTTTGATCAAAACACGAAGAGATGGATGGAAGCTCAGTAACTATAAGTACTTATCTCTATCGATGTATTTCATATAATATTATGAACGGGTGTGGGTGTAGGTACAAGTAGGTACTTAATCATAAAAAATCGTCACACTTATCTTGAAGGTGCGGTTCATACCTTCATAGTTATAAATAGGAAGCCTATCATAAAAGGATAATAAATGATTAAAATTCTACCTACTTACTGTCCCTAAAGGCATTAAAAATGTCGACGTAATTAATTACCAACCGCAAAGAAGGATATTGGCATTAATAAGTACAATGTGGAAGCTATTCATTCAGTAAATTAACATCGATCGAATTCCTAAAGAAAATGCTATTGTCATGGTCATATTATACTCCTATACTTATACAAGACTATACTGTATAGTAGAGTCCATTAGTGTTAGTAATATAATAGCAGTGCAATGGAAAATTCGTAGTCAATATGTACTGTTGGTCATTTATCAAACTGGAATGTCACTCGATTATATTTGCTATCCACTAGTATTACGGTGCTCGGATATTTGATATCCGATATCGTTTTAATGGACTTCCATCGGCAGCTTTTATATATCTATACATATGTTTTACCTTGTTAGGTACATACAATAAATACAGTACTTATAGGTATACTTACATGTATGCAATATTTTCCATTAATATTTTTACCTTATTTACAGGTGAAAATTACCTTGTTTAACGTGAAAAACTTACCTATGGGTTAGAAATCTGTTAAAAATCGTGCCGGCTCGGTACGGGTTTGTTATTGTCGTCGATAAAGTCGTAAAATACGCGTTCCTCCTATCGCAGCGCCGTATTTATGGTGAATCGGGATAAAGTGGAGATTATCTATGTCAATAAAGTCGATAACGTATCCGTGGAGCGCGAGCTGGTTCGGCAAAAGTATGGCGCTTGTAACAAGGGCTCTTTCTGTATCGTAGCACTCTTTAGTTCCATCACCTCACCTTCTTACTAATCCTGTCTCCCTGTCGCTCGTGGTGGTCGCGGGCGCGGGGCGCAGGGGCGGGGGCGGGCGCGGGGCGGGGGCGCTCGGCCGCGTGGGACCGTGCTGGCTCCTCGCGGTCGAGCTGCCGGTGTAAGGCTCCCAGGTCCAGGCCTGATGGAGACGCAGAGTATACTGGGGGGGAGTTAATAGATATGAATATGTGAGAATATTTGACATGGCCATCCGATCCTAAGGCCCGATTCAGTGCGACGCCGATCGTCCGCAAGCAGATGAGGTTTTGCGTCGGATGAATTCATCACTGAACGCGCTGTGAGGTTTCATACATTTTACTGTCGCATTAAAATGGGCCTTAATTATATAGAACCTCATCTGTTTGCTTTGGTTACTTATTATGGTGGGATTCAAACCCGCGGTTCCAGCTTCAGAAGCAACAGTCATGAGGATTAGATTTGTCATCAGTCCATTACCGTCCACTCCTGGATCGGCTTTTCAAAAAGAGGCCGCAAAAATTATAGGTGTCTGATAACCTTAACGTACTAAAGGTGAGTCCAGGGATTTGGCTAACTAGTCTAAGGGGTAACAGTAAGGGATAAACTCCCTGAAGTTTTATACTCACAACTGAACCGATCATAATCCGGCTCCTGCAAGCACTCAATCGCATCCTGCTCATCTCTCTCCGGACTAACATTCCGATCTTCAACGCGCAGCAAACACTCATCCTCCTTGCTACGAAACTCGCTGTAATCATCCTCTTTGGTACGAAACTCCGCGTAGTTTTCATCCTCCTTGGTGCGGAACTCTTCGGTGTAGTCCGTGTAGATGGCGTCAGTGGGCAGGAGGCATTCGTTCTCTTTGCTCCGGTAGATGTCGTTGCGAGTGCGTGGTTGGCGACGTCGTTTCCCCCCGAATTGTGGGCGGCGCGCGCGGGATAAGCGCTCGGCGCGGCGCTCCGACTGCGGAAGGGTTAAAGACTTGTTAGTTATGGACTATCGGCATCTCAGAAGCATTGTTACTTTGAGAGGGGAGTCAGGTTTCTCTGCCTCTGACTGTACCGAATTGCAAAGTGAACATGAAGCTAATGTTGGCATTAACTGTATGTGTGTGTCTTGCTGTCCGTATACTGTCAAGGCAAGGCAGCAATAGATTTAATGCCGACATTAGAGTAAAATTCCTTTGTGGAACTCAGTGTCGGGAGAGCGTACTATGATCCTTACCCTTAGTTATAAATAAACTGAGGAGGAAGAAGGTGCAAAGTCCGTTATAATAATAATCTATGGATATGAATGTAAATGCACCTTTATGCTGGTATGTTAGTGTGAAAAACGATGCATCATTTTTTTTTTCTCCGAAAACTATCACCTACTTTGTTGCACTGAAGCCTTGATAGGTACAACGTTAAGTACGTTAAGTACCTAGGTACCTACCTACCTACATCAACAAACTATTCTGTGAGTTATTTGCACGTTATTTCAGTGTGAGCCTAATACAATATATCCTACTGCAATAGCCAATTAATAAAATAAAAACATTTGAATCTGACACTTACTTGCGTTAAAATCATAAATTACCTAAATTTACCATTTATAGCAGGAAACAGAGGCGGTAGCTGAGGCAATTAAGTAGGTTAGTTATGTTATTTACAGAAACTAACTGCAATAAAATTTAATATAAAACGCGAAAGAAGAAATTTCATTTATTTGAATTCCAACTGCAGCCGGTATAACTTCCGGAGGCCATGAAAAATTCACTCTGTGGCTTCGTAGCTATGACGTCACGAGCTACGCCGCAACTGCCGTGAAGGAAACTAGACCTTTCAGTTACGGAAATAAGTTGAGTTTTTCAGTGGTAATTGAGTTTATGATGACGTTAGTTGCAAAGGTAGTGCAGTAGCAGGGAGTAGGAATTAATCATGTTTAGAATAGAATATAATATAATAGAATATCACTGTATTGGACGTAAAATTTTACAATTATTTGTCCATTGTCATAATATTACTCTACCACCATTTCACAAAGGCCCTGTCATATAAGGAGGAAAGAAATGGCGAAAGAAACTCATCGAGCATTTATTTGGTATGTAAGTACATATTTCATAGCCAAGACCATAATATGAAATATTTAGTCAGCTGACGTAACCTAGTCGGAGATTTGAACAGTTGCCAAGCGTTTTACTCTTGTTTACTTTCTTACGAGATAAGCTAGTTTATTTCATTGCGCCAGCCAACTCATGTAGTAAAAATGCACTTGGCTAAACTCATTTTATCTCGTTGCATAAAATGGGATTTACACAACATGGAAATATGAGGTAATTAGTTTGACAACTGTATACTATGTTTGTATGTGATTTATTTAAATGAAAGGTTTTTTCATATAAACGATGTATATTATCGAACTACACGATGTTTCAGAAGTGGTATAGTGGGCCGAAAGGGGATATTGTTTATTTTACCAGTACCTGTCCAATAGAACACTGTACCTCAAGCGTACATTTATCTATCTATCGTGGCGAGCTGATTTTCCGCATTTAGCCTCTAAGGCCCATTGCACGTGAAATACCAATGGTATAACTAGCTATTAAGCCACCCAAGCACACACCAGAAAGCCAGTAGATGACCCAGGTTATTTATGACTTCCCGGAGAGACCCAGGAGAACCGAAGGTATTTGATCGTAGTGTATCCACGCCTTTGCAATGTAAAAACACAATGGATGCTGATTCGGCTTCCTCCATGCAACTTCTGCAAAGAGGAGTGCTGTAGGTCTAGTACAGGTTTGATAGATTGACGAAAACTATAAAAGTTTCAGTTTTCTCGCATGCAAAGTGGCGCCTCTAGCGGAAACTATCATGAATCTTTTGACAGATAATGTATGCAGATGACAGAAGAAAACCAAAACTTTTTTCGTTTAGGTAAATTGCGAAACCCGTACTAGAGGCCCTGGAGATTTTCATGCGATATGTTCCTACCTCAAGTCTGTTATGGTCGTGCAGTGGCGGCGGCGGCGGCGGCGCGCGCTCCTCGCTGTGCGGGCGTCGTTCCTTCCTCTCATGCGCGCACCCCGAGTCCCGTCTCTCCCTGCGCTTGCGCACCTCGCGTTCCCCCTCCGGCGCGGCCATGTTGTCGCGCCGGCTGCCGGTCGACACGCGGCGGTCTGACGGGTCTGCCTCGCGGCCGTAACCCTGGTTGAATGGGGCTAGTTAGTAATGGTGTTGGTAAGTTGGAAAGTGAAGCTGGCTTGGCAAATTTTCGAGTGGTGTTTTAGCGAATTTGGAAACACAATTATCGATAGATTACAAAGTTTATAATTTCGTCATAAAAACCGGAAGTAGAGAAACCGGCAGCAAAGTAATAATGATGTTTAATTATTTCGGTACGTGTAAACCTCACATAAATTGTCATCAACTTTGCCGCTACTGTCCATTCAGCTTATGTACATATACATAAAGACACAAATCATGACGTTATTCAGTATAAGCATGATGCCTTTTTTATCAATTTAATTTCAAAATTCAGTCGCTAGTTGTAATTTGCCAAGCCAGCTTTATTTATAATCTGGCTAGTGTTAAGTATGGATGGGTCTTCCACACACACGCAGTGGGAGAGGTGATGTGGAAGCGAGATGGAAGATAGCTGAGCTCGTAGCAAGAGGCCTACGAAATTGCTACGGGAAAGTTTGCTACGAATTTCGTAGCACTCTAGACATGTAAATATATTCAGCCTGGAAATTTATCACTGATTTTATATAAGGAAAGTCTAATACTGATAAATATCGATAAAATTCCAGCCATGTACAGAAGTGATACATGCTACGTATGTAAAAGTATAAGAATGGTTAAAAGTCGAATGTAGTAGACCTGCGTTAGACATAACAATGATGATAGGAAAACCCATCATAAGTGATTGTATTATTCAAATGATGACAATGTGGTCTGAACATGACGAAAAGTAGAGTTGATAAGTGTTCATGGATAATGTACTCATAAAATACATAAACGTATAAGATGTACTCAAAATTGTATCTGCCAATAATATATTTTGTGCTTAGAAGCAGTAAACTTTGTCCAATGTGACAGGATTTGGCAAAGCGTATATTAAGCTTTATATAGGTACTCGTATTATATCTAAGTAGGGTATTAGAAGTCACTACTAAATTCAAAAAAGCCCACCAAATGTCCAGATTGTCCCAGTACCTTCTCAATTTCCAATTGTACCATGATTGCTTCTAAAAGACCCCCAATTGGACAGACGTTGGTTCTGTACCGGTCTGTAATGTGGCCGTTCTGAAATTTAAACCAGGGGTCGGACTAACGCACTTCACAGTTCACAAGCATCTACTCGTATGTCGCTTTAGCAAATGCTTTCGCTAATTGCAACTATAGTTGCGTATGTAAACTAAAAAACAGCATGAAACATCATGACATGTTATATTAGACATACCGGAGACTATTTTTCCTCTTTTAGATATTTTAACAAAATAACAAAGAATAGAAGGTAGGTACTTACGATGCAATATCTTGCTGCGCCAACAATGGAGTCGAATATCCTAGAAATGTTACGCCGACGGCTTGCCAGGGTCGAGAGAGACCTCAGTGGCCCGCTGACCCTGCTCGTCCAATAAATAAATCCATAAGTGAACCCACAATATTGCTTATCCCTTTATATAAAACAAATTGAATGAACTAAAACGAAGCGGTAAGGCGGAATCGGTCGCCGTTTTGGCGCGATTCTTGACACTTTAAAACCATAGACTGGATAGAGTCTGATGCGTTCAGAATTCTTATTTCACTATTCCACTGCGAAGGAGGATCATATCTCGGTCGCGGCACATAATTTAGCCTACTTGAGTCCTTATTCTAATGTCTCGTAACGGATTTACGGCTGCTTCAAGAAGTGTGTTGACACGAGTCTGTAGTTTAGCATTGATGGGTGAAGGTGAGGGTTGTGGAGCTTTAGCTCAGTCTCTCAATTAAACTTTTCCATTTTCTTAGCACTTTCACTTGCACACTGAATAATTTTGATAAATTAGGGCACTTAGTCGCTAGTTCAATTATCGTCTATCATTTTGATTGATTGCCAAACACTGATGAATAAGTAATAGTTTCACAAATTGAATATTCGGTTTAATTTTGGTAGTCACTTTTAATGATTAATTCTCCACAATCTGAAACAAAAGAAACATCTGTTACTTCAAGTATTTTATTCATGATAAATATAATCTTAAATCAGTAGATAATTCTGTCACACCATTCACACCTTACAACTACTCGTATACACCTCCAAATACCAATTAATATATAGAGGATATAAAGAGAGGCATTCACTAAATTACTAAAATGATAAATTGTGAAATCAGTTTGAACCAGTCAGGAAATTATAACTAAGTAAGTACTTAAAGGAAAAGTTTTATCAACTTTCCAGTTTAAGAACAAAGGTTTCTATTTGTCTAAGCTCACGAAGCTTTAAAAAATATACTTTGAAAATCGGTATTTTTTCCTGTTTGTCGATTAGCGATATCGCATGGCTTCGAAATAACGTGGGACGCCCTCCCCGCCCGCTGGACCGACGACCTTCGTACACTTGTTATTATTTACACGTGGACAGTAGTGGCTGGATGAGGAAGGCCGAGGACAGGACCTACAGGAGGTAAGTTATAATTATTTTGAACAAGATTTTAAATTATTATTTAAACATGTCAACGCTATAATTTAATAGCCATTATTTTACGAACTACTAGTGTCTGTACGAAAGAAACGTCTCGACCAAATAACACCAACTTCTACCACTTATCTCTTATTTTGAATCAGTTCGGTTAGAGAGACTTTATGCCATGCTTTATTCATTGGTACAATGGTTGTCATTAGGTTAAACTTAAAACGGTTTGAGATTTGAGAGTAAACAAAATACGTTTTTTTTGCTTTGTTTTTGTGACACAAATCATCTTCTTCGTAATGTTGGTATATTGTTGATCTAAGGCCATGATAAACTAAGCCAGCTCAAACATTAGTGAAAAGAGGTAAAGAGCTTCTTATATTTGTTGATAACTTATAGTCACGCGACAATAATACAGAGTGGTGTTTTATAGATGGTACGGTATCATGTGCCAAAGCATTTATGTAAGAATTTACTGTCTTCGGTATTTGTCTGACATTACGAAGGGCGATACAGTATCTGAAAGTTACATGGTTGATATATCTTGTCACGCTATGTTATTAATATTAATTTTTACTGTTACAACGTATTTAGTATACGCCACATAGATGTAACGATAATATATTTAGTAGTAGATTATTTATTTATTGAATTTTTTATTGCACAAATATCTTAAATTATCTTAAAGTTAAAAATTTAGGAATTATCGACTTCAGATTACGCCTTTACATAAAAAAAAACCTTTATTAAATATCAATGAAGAGCATTAAGCACATAAAATATGTAAAATACAATCTGAAATAATAATAAAGGCGATGACTCAGGTGTCATTCTGAATAATTTTTGTTCTACGACTACTTTATAAGAAAATCATTTCAATTTACAAGACCCTTTTTAACACCCTGTATATTTGTAGTCACTCCCTAGTAAGTACAGATTAGAAACCGTACAAATACGTAAATGGACGATACTAGTGTGGTAAAAATATCTCACACATAGCATTGATTCCACTCTCGATGCGCAAATAACGTACTTTAAATTATTTATATTTAACGGTAGGTACATTATATATTTTTTCATTTAAATAACGACATATAATATACTGTTAGCACATAATTAAAAAAGTACAACAGACAGCATCACAATATAAGAGATAACTAAATAGCACCTCCTTTTTTATCGTTGGTTAAAAAACTTTACCTCAAACTGCCACGTGGAATGAAACCGGCAATCATGTATCGATTTAACAATCAGAAGCCTCCAAATGACGGTCAGCTGAGCCAAGTTCATGGCTTAAAGGCATTAACTTCGGATAATCTGGTACTGTTAAGGTGAGTAGTTATTATTATGTCGTTGAAATTATAACTAAACAGTAGTAGAGTTTGAGACACTTCCCATTGATTTGCAAAACGCTAACAAATGTTGTGTCAATAATAGCAAAGGTTACACAGACTTATTTAATTTTGCTAATCCGTTAAAGTACGAGTACCATTTATAAAAGGAAAAATAAGTATCTATCTACACAATACTGGCACTAACATGTAGGTACTTAAATATCTTAAGCAATAAAGTCACTGTACTTTAATTCTATCAAGTACAACATAATATCGTGTATTTTGTGCAAAATTATAATTTTTCCAATATTTCTTCCCACTTCAACAAAACAAACATATTATTGAAGCGTCTACTCGACCTTCAGTGAAATAATCCATCTGAAGTTCAGAAAAATACGCTTTAGCTCTGAAGTATTGCGCAATATTATTTCGTAGCGAGGCCTACGTCGCGGCGTAGCAGCCTACTGCGTAGCATCGTAGCGTCGTAGCACCGGCGTAGCTCGTAGCCGTAGCGTCGTACACTTTAATTTCATTATAATTATTGTTTTTTGTATTTAAAAGCTTTCTACTGTGATCTGTGTTGAAACAATAACAACACCATCTCACCTGTAGCGGTGTAAACTTTCTAAATGTTGTTTGATTATTTTAAATGTATAAGTATTACTTGTTGTTTTTTTGTTACATACGCTTCAAAATGTATCCACCTCAGGCCCCGCGGCCCGCGTCCGTTATCTATGTCGATAAACGCGTTTAACTACTGTTCCACTAATCACAGCGCCGTTATATAATAACAGATTTCTACGTCGATAACGGACCTGTGCGGTGGGGACAGAATGAATAACGAATGTTTCGTGTAAACTAAGATGTATTGAAAACGTGCAGGACGAAGTGTCTCCGCGTGACCTCGTTTCAGACGTTGATTTTTTCGTTCGACATTTGAAAATTTGATAGATTTGTTATATTGGCATGATTAAAATTAAAAAGCTTACGAATGTAATGAAACCTAAAGGGGTAACTTAGGTTGCGGACCTTATACCAGTTTTTTATGTCTCCGTAATGTAATAATAAAAAAATGAATCCTTTTTTATTCAACTTCAAAGGCGCCTGAGTGTGACATAATTATGTGCCAGGTAGGTTGTGTTCCTTGCATAAATTTCACTAAATCTTCTTAAAAAATTAATCTGCCGTAAGGTTAAAAAAACAAAATTTTAAAATTTACAAAGTGTCTATTTTGTATTTTGCCTCAATTTCACCATTAAATCAGCTGGTGGATAAGAGGTTTTTTTTATAGTATCAACACCCATTTCCACCTCGGCAGGTAGAGGTGCAAGGCTGCACCTAATTTTCCGATATTTTGTTTATGCCAGTATTTTATTGTGATGTTTAATCAAATCAGTAAAAATGGTATACATTATCAAATGTATAATACTATTTACCCAATAAACATTACGGTTACCATTTTTATTCTCATACTTATATTCCATTCGTGTTCCGAACAAGCCATGTATTTGGTCACGGAAAATCCTTCTATTTCTATTCAAAGCACTGCACCATGAAAATGCATGAACTGCAAAAGCAGGAGCAACAAAGGCCGCCCACACGAAATTACAACGTCCCACCCACTCGGGTAACATTTCATAACATCGACATCAACAAAGAAACGTAATGTCCATTTAAAGCGCATCTCATAGAAACAAATCAACTTACCACAAAGTAATTGGCTGCACAGAAAGGAAGATAACCAAACCAGAGAGAAGATAAACGGAAATGGCTGTAAGCCGGTCACAGAATGGCGTCCGGGATTCAAAATGGCCGACGCGAGTGGCGCGAATCGCTTCGCGGGATCGACTGGCTCTGAGGATGCGCGCCGCCGGAGTGAAAGTGAAGGGAACAACTATCGATAGTTTCGCTTGAGGCAGGTCAGGTTATCTGCGCTAATGCGAGAGAGTTACGGCTCATGCGGCCTGGTGGAGGCAAGTTCACTTGAAGCTGTAAAGATGGTGAGGCGATTTTTTTTCTCTAACGCAGAAGATTTTTCTTTCGCAACAAAATCTACCTATTTATCTATGAAGCGTTGCTTTACACAAGGAGTGGGAATCAGTAATTATTATAACCTGATAATGGTCGGTCGGTGGATAGCAACAACTGGGCGCAGAACAACTGACGGTGAGTACATTCTTCGGAGCTGTTTCTGTTGGCACCAGTTGACAAAGCGGCTCCTTTTCTTTGGTAATAACTCAGAAGACATGCTGCTCTGTGTTGTGTTGTGTTCAGCTGCGATTGACACGTGATAGCCGCTGAATTATTTCAACCAGCTTATTTAATTCATAAGTCCAAGAATTGTAGAGAAATCGGTAGAGAATTACCATTCAATTTTAGGGACCATTAATGCTCAAAATGAGAGTATGCGCAACCTGCAGTAAGCCATCGATATCGATAGCCAAGTAAGCACGACACGACACCATGTAAACAGCGCCGCCGGCCGGCACTCAATTCTAAAACGAGACACACCCATATCTGAAACAGCTATCTCACTCACACATCGATATGCCCACATCCATTTCAGTTTTACAACCCCACACTGGCTGGAAACGTGAAGGGAAACGGGCAATGGGTGTGGTTTTTGTGAAATACTCAGAGGGAATGCATAACTGAAGTGTTACGGAGGCGCTCATAATACCGTGTAGAGCTTTCACAGTCACTCAGGCCCGCACTTCAGGACGCTTAGTTATGATTTTTCCTTTGTTTATCGAGGTTCAATGATATTTTATGTCGTGGTCATCTTTCATCGTGATGAGATTCAACATTCATGATTGAATGTTTTTGACTTGTTTACTTTTATTAAGTACTTAAGTACTTAAATAAATTCGTTTAATTTCATTAACAAACTGAAAAGTATATATTTGATAACGGATATAATACGTCTATAATAATTATGATTAAGTACTTACAAAGGATTAAAAACGCGTTCACATTTTTCTTCATTGGAAAAATAACAAATACTGAATCTGTATGAGATATCCTTCCAAGCTGAAAAGCGGTGTTATTTAGTTCAATTAACTTAGACAAACCCTCATATTTCAGGTGGTGATTAATAATACGAAGCAGCTTTTAAATTTTATATTAAAATAAAATCAACTTTAATTCATGGTGCGAGTGTGATAGGCATACTTCTGCACAGCTTTGTCCCGTTCTATCCAGGATCGATATGACCTTGACAGTGGTATTATACTATAGTATAACATAGAACCATCTTTATATGCAAGGAGGGGACAGGGAAGCGGCGTTTGTAAACAAACCTTTCTGCATCAATTATATTACACTCACCAGCAAAGAAAAAGTTCCAAACACCCAAATGCAAATATCTACTTAACAAATAATTTTTAAAAACATTAAATTAAAATAAACACATTTTTTAATACCTATATATGTCAATGCATTTTTTACGTTTTTAGTTACTTGGTATTTTTCAGATGCGCTGTTAAATGTAAGTACCTACTTCAATAGCCTGTTCTATTTAGGAGTAATTTGGTGCTATGTCACTGGAACATTTTCATTAATCGCGAGTGTATACTTTACACAATTAAAATAAATCAAATGTTGCATTTCTTTTACTAACCAATACTATAACCATAGCCATAACAAGGCTTACTTTTTCCGGTTAATCGAGTCTCTTTTTGACCTATAACTTCATAATATTCTGGCTGAAAAACGAGGCTGCTTATTTGTTTACCATAATTTATGAATATCAAATTATTCAGACCCAGTGAAACATGTTCAAAACATTGTGAATTGGAGAGAAATTTCTTAATACCTAATATTGAAACTGTTTTGAAACCCAAAGAAGGTACTTAATTTATAATCATTCACAGGATTTTGTGTACGACTTTAAAGAATGGTCATTTACAAAACATTTTAACATAACAACACAAAAACAAACGTTTTAACATAACAATCATAAGTAATTAGTGAAGTGTAAGTACCTACTTTTGATCTAGTACTTGCTTAATAAGTTTTCTATTAATAGTCAATACGTAACATAACATAATAGGTACCTGTAAAGAAAGCATTCTAAATCAGTGAGCAACTGAAAGTAAACAACAGTCCGGCAGAGGGCTCTCACTATATTATAAAAAACGGCGTTTCGGAGAGTATAGACTCTATCTCGTTGCATTAGACGTGTAGATTGCATGACTACTCTCGTTGGATCGTTTTTTGTCAAGCTAGAACCGTCCTGGGGAATCACTCTATGACGAAAAACTAAGTATCGGAGCGCTGCTGCGCGAGCCACGACTCTATCTCGTTGTATTAAACGTGC
Organism: Plutella xylostella; assembly: GCF_932276165.1. Taxonomy (NCBI): domain Eukaryota; kingdom Metazoa; phylum Arthropoda; class Insecta; order Lepidoptera; family Plutellidae; genus Plutella; species Plutella xylostella. The sequence goes on from NC_064002.1 coordinate 10,657,227, forward strand.
CGATTGCACGGCAGCTCTCGTCCGTTCGTTTTTCGTCAGTATAGAGTAACCCTCCTGGCACCGACTGGGCCACGCACTACGCAGTTTCAGGACGACCTTGAGGATTGAGGAATATATTCAGTTAGGTATATTATAATACCAGCAATGAAAAAGTTTCACTTACAAAATGTCGAAACCAAAGGATCTAAACTTTTTAAGATCATTTAAGTAATTTAGAATTTGATTAAAAAAATTTTTTACGTTTTTAGTTGGTAATATTCCGATGCGCTGTTAATTGTTTGTACTTCAATAATATAGCGGATGGCGCGGCTTTATTAAGCTAGTCTTTTCCGTTTAGGAGTAATTTGGCGCTATTGCCACTGAAACTTTTTCATTGCTCGTGAGTATAATATATTATTATGCTTTAATTAGGTATAAAAGGGTTAAACCGTCGGAAATTTAATGTATCTGTAACTAAACCCATGTAATTTCAGGAGGTGAAGTAGAGTCTTGATGGTGTAACGGATAAGGTCTCGGATCTCATTCGTGAGGCCGTGGGTACGAATTCTGACATGTAGCAATGAATTCTTTAGAAATAAGGAATTTAAGTACAATTATACCGCGTACGGTAAAGGATATCATCGTCAGGAAACCGGCACATTAGATTCTAGATGTTTACCTACCAAAAGTGCATTGTACTCATTCATAAACGGCGATACCTATCACGAGAGTATAAATGTATAGCGAAACGCGGTGACTCGCTTGCCAGCAGTCACCTCTGACAATGGTGATGAGCATTATGCAATTTTGCATGAAATCTACAATATCTGAAATAAATACAGAAGTTACAGCATGGATTTTTTGTTTTTCAGTAGAAGCGCGCGTCACGATCGTCACTTGTGCTTTCCGAATTTTATACTTACTGTCGGGATTTGAACCCGGTAACAGACCTAATGTAATTAGCTAATTAGAGACATGACAGTGACTGTGGAAAGATCTGTGTGATTCGTCGACGCCGCCTAATAAGTTCACTAACTGTACCAAGACGTAAGAGTTCATTGCTACTGTGACCTAAAGTATACTTAGAAGATATTTGACCTCCCTTTAATTCGCATTGTATGTACGTGAGAACTACCTCTTTGGGGGAAGAGGAAGTGGGGGCCAGTCGATAGGTTTGAGCATGCGCAGTAGATGCACTACGTTCTAGAATGATCTGTGCTTGGCAATGTTTTACCGTTCGGAAATATACTTTCGTACCCACGAATAAGGTAGTCAGTCAGTGCATTGAAGACTTGGTACTAGGAAGCGGTCTAGGACAAAGGATAGGTAGGTTGAGTGGGAGGTTTTAGGTAAGCGTGAGATGTCTAGATCGTAATAGGAGGATATTATGGAACTAGGTGAATGCCATTTGGGTTTTAAGAATATCCGATTTCGTTACACTTAGCTGAAATCAAGTACACAGGTAATAGTCTACTTGATTTTAGCTACACTTTCCAAATAGTTACTTAAGTACCTATAATATATGTTACCGGAATACTTATAACAAGATCCGTAAGTTTATAAGTTCACGCGGAAAGTTATAAGTAGTATATAAACTTTCGTAGGATCCTAAACGAGAGATTAAATTGAATTATTTTAGGTACGTCTACATTTTCGTATGTTTATTACTTTACAACGTCTTGTGGTAAATGTATAACATTTAGGAATATCCATTCATAAGATAGGTACTAAACGGTCCGGCGAATCACAGGAGCTCTTAATTTTTTTTTTAATTACGGAAAAACCTATTTAATTCTTTCTTCTTTCTATTAGTATGTATATATATGCGAGGACCTATTAATGGCATCAAGCAATTATTTTTTTAATTTAGTAAATTATTAATATTTTTTCAATGTGAGCAAGTCATGCCAAATGAAGCAATTTTAACACTTTGGGAAAAAAACTTATTCCTGTAAACCCCCTGTATTTCCGGATTTCAGTTGGTCCACTATTTACGGGACACCCTTGCTGACGCGCGATATAATTTCTAATGAAAAATTTGGTAAGTACGGTCAGTTGCATAAGTCGTTATATACACTTCTGTACCTTTTTTTTTTTTTTTTTTTTTTTTTTTTTTTTTTAATAAATGATTATCACTCCACAGACTTTATGTCCGTGCCTTTTGAAGAGTGGTAATTTTTATGAGATAGTTTTTAATTCTTTTATCTACTTTCTACTCGGTAAGGAAGTTTAGTTTATATATATTATCTTTTATATATATTTATTTTGTCTTTAGTTTATATATTCTTTCTTTTATATATATATTGTTCTTTTTCTCTTTTTTTTTCACTGCTGGGGGAAAATCCACATGGACACCTGGGAAGAGGACCCAGGTAGTGTCGGGCGTTAACCGACTAAAAACCCCCAGCCGTGTATCTCATTATACAAGAAATGTCTTTTTTTTTTTTTCCTTTTTTTTTTTTTTTTTTTTTTTTTTTTATTAATGGTTTTCAGAGTCACACTTACATTAGTAATGGCAACAAACTTAAGAAGGACAGGGCCAATGCCAGCTTTCTTCGGAGAACTTAGTAGACACCTGGCAATGGCTCGGCCCCTCAGTCGTTATAGGTCATGTTTTGCCTGATGTTAGTGTGTGACTCTGTTCTTAAAGATAACTTATTTTAATTGTTAGTTTTTATAATAATTATATAATAATCAATTTGGCCTATATTTTGAGCTCTTAACCAAAATTATATTTTATGTTTTATTCCGCCCCGTTATGCCTTCTTAACATTTCCCCAGAAAGTGCAATGACCTCTTCGTCTCGATTCTTAACTGCCATTTTTAGATTGTACTCGAGGATGCGTTTCTTTGGCGCTGTTATTGCCGTTTTAGCGAGGTTGCCGATAGCGTCCTCGGTGTCATCCGCATAGTAGGTGCAGGTGGTGGTGTGCCTCGACAGCGCCACTACTGCGTGAGGTACGCTATCATGCAGCTTTATTTTATCTTTTGTTCTAATGATAATAACGGATTCGTACGTCAATCCCTGTGCTTCGTGTATGGTTAGGACGCGTGAGCCCATTCCTTCACCATACCCTTGGCTGGTCAAGGTCTCTTTTTCTTCCTGTGTATGCACCAGGAACAGAGTGTTGGTTTGGGATTTGGGAATTACTGCGTCTGTTAACCTTTTCAGCTGCAGGGATTGGATGCGCGCTGTGGCTGCGTATATGCCTGAGTATACTTCCTTTAGGGCGTATGCAACATCCATGGGGTTTCTGTATGAGCACAACAGCTCCTGGGTGATGTTTGCTACCAGTGTTGGGCGATTGTACCTAAGCTCGAATAGGTTCTCTCTGTCGATATATGGTAGCTGATTGATGTCTCCGATCAGAGCAATATCACAGGCACGAGACAGGTGGGCGGCCATTACGATTGCCCCGAAATGGTTCATCAGGGCTTCGTCAATTATCAGGCGTTGGCATCCGACATGTTCTCTAAAGCCGTTTACCAGGACTGATGCCATCGTACGCACCCTAGTTCTGACCATGTCACCAATACGATGCGCTAGCCTGTTTCTTATGTCGATGGCCGCCTCAGTTGTTGTTGTGATAATGGTGTCTTTGCTTACATCGAAGTTATTTATCACCCAGGTTGTCTTCCCACATCCAGGTACCCCGTTCACCCAAGTGATAGTGGGCATCGTCCAGTGATTCCAGTTGGTGTTGATGGTTTCCACTTTTGCTAGGATTTTATCCTCTAGCATAATCCTGGTGCACTGGGCGACGACCACTATTTGGTTGTTGTGTGGGACAGTAAATTTTGAGGAGTTGCATTCCCAGGGTACAAATCCGCTTTCCTCGCTGTAAGCCGCCATATACGCTCCAGTCATTTTGCCTCTGAGGACTTGGCAACTACTGTTATCGTATATGCAGGCTTCGGCCTCCTCGAGTAGAATTTTTAGCCGGCCTTCGTTTTCTTGCCTGTAGGACTTCTGTACCTTGTCAAACTGACGAACGTCAATATTTCAATGAATGGATAGGCGGTTTCAGATTTACAAGGCAGGGTAAATCGTGGTATAACTGGCATGTGTCAGTAACTGGCACTTTGACTATAAAACTAAATATATTAAGCTTTTGGATATAGTAAGACCATCTTTGATGTGTTTACAGCAATCTTCAATTATTCATTGATATTATAGTTTAATTTTACGGCGCTAGGTGGGTATTTTCCGGCTCTGGAAATTATCTCAGTCAAAGCGGCGAAGATCACCAAAAAAACGCACGTGCGTTAAGTCCTTCTTCGACAAAATGACAGTACAAGTATGCGGCGAATCTATAATTACTATATTTTGTAGGTATATAGGTAGGGTAACGTAACGTACCTTGGGACGCTTGTACCTCGGGACATTGATTGTATTTTAAAAACCGGCTAAATAAACACATTAAAATTTTACCCTAGGCATAGTATTTTACTCGCTTGGCAAAACTAGTAAGTCTCGTGATCATACCAGCATCGAGTATGTGGTGAAGACAATATGAAGTTTTTTGGAGTCAAAAGTAGCTTTTGTATAGTTTTTTGTGTTGCTTTATCTCATTGAGGCATGCTCAAAATAAAGACATGGATGTCACGTATAACTTTTCAGTTATTTAATTTTATGAAATGGCAATTATCTGAAAGATTCCTATTAATTAAAAATAAAAATATTTAAATTTTGGTTAAATATTGCTTTTTTGTACCTTGGGACACGATTAAATTTGTATCTTGGGACACTGTTTTCTATGGCTTTGTACTATGGAAAATGCAAACATCTAAATAACGCCTTATATCTCTGTTCTTATTAGTGCCAGAGTGAAACTAGACAGAAGAGAGATGCAGTAAATCAATAAGAACAGAGATATAAGGCGTTATTTAGAAGTTTGCATTTTCCATAGTACAAAGCTATAGAAAACAGTGTCCCAAGGTACAAACGTGTAACGTACCTTGGGTCAAAACAAGCTTTTTTACTTTTATCTTAATTTAATAAAATCTGGCCTCACTAAAGCTTTAGCACAAATACTAGTGATAATAGATTATATATCCTACCGAATAAAGAAAATTTCACATTAATATCTTAGTTGTACGCTGCGATAGCTTCATTCAAAGTTGGGGTAGTCGAAAATGTCCCTAGGTACGTTACGTTACCCTACGTGGTAGGTATGGTCAGCTGCATAAGTAGCTATACACTTTTGTACATTGTCAAAGTGACGAACCGTCAATGTTTCAATGAATGGATAGGCGGTTTCAGATTGACAAGGTACAAAAGTGTACAGCTACTTATGCAGCTGACTGTACATGTAATTGAAACAAAATAGTAAACAGTCACATAGTTTATTATATTACGAATACAATACTTAAATAATACCTATCTATGAGACAATAAAAATATGAAAGGTACAATACAGCTGGCGGATAGTGGCTGCAGTATAACACATGACACGAGTCGCGTGCTCGCTCGTCCCATGCCGCGGGTGCAGTCTCATGCCGCGGGCGCTCACTCGAAGTTCGCTTAGTTCGTCTGCGGGCTATTCTTCGTAAGAACAGCTTTGGGTCCATTCAAGAATCCTGGTTCTGCGTGTGAAAAATATAATAAAACTAGCTGTTCCCGCGAGCTTCGCTTCGCCTTAAAAAGTTTTCCCGTGGGAATTCCAGGATAAAAAGTAGCCTATGTTCTTTCTCAGGGTCTAGACCATATGTATACTAAATTTAATTCAAATCCGTTCATTAGTTTTGGCGTGAAAGAGTAACAGACAGACAATATTTGTTAGGATTGTATAACCGTTTCTGTTAAGTACTTAACAGAACTTAATAACTTATATAGTGTCATATTAGAGGAAAACCTAAAATGAAAACTTAAACATTTGTTAAGCCGTGTCTGTAAAATTGCTTTTACATAGGTGATAGGTACAATCTCATGTCATTGTCCCTGGAGCGCCCCTCGCCCCTCAAGTTCACCTCGCTACTTTTGACAGATTCTCATGTTCATTCGAGGAAGACGGAAGTCTTAATAGGTAGGTACTTACGGTTCGCAGAGTTCTGATTCAAATCAACATTAGCATTTGTGTTTCCCATTAAAGCCATCTGAAAAAAACAATTTTCAAATTACTTCTTTCTAAGTACTTACTAACCTATTTTATTGTAAATATAGTTCCCTAGTTTTTCATATATTTATATTGCTAATTAGGTATTTAATTTTGTTAAATCGAATTAAGTATCGTGAAAATTAAGGCGACAAATCGGTCATATAGCAGTATTTTTTTTCTGCACTACCTAAGTTTTATGAACTGATATTTCTCTACGTTAAAACTCAGAGTACGTATAGGTAACAAGCAAAAACATAATTCTATAACTTTTATGGTTACACACAGGTCTGCTCAGACTCTGAAAAAAGAAACCAGACCAACTAAAGTACTAAAGAATCCAAATGAATTTAAGCTTAGTATGTAAGAGCATAGAATAACAAGTACAGTAGGTACTAGTACTTACTCGTTATTCTATGGTAAGAGGTACTTTCTTCTAATTATGGCTAGTTCTATCGTAAAACGACCCTTGAATACCCAATGCCTGAACACACTGGTTTTAAAGACCTTAGGATTTAAAAGAAAATTTGAAAAATAGATACTTACCAAACCCAGAGCGGCGTCGGTGAAGATGTGGCATAAGGTCATGTTTGTGTCTGGCTGCTGTCTGATGAACTATGCATTTCGAGTCACTGGCCCCGCCTTTATATACCCAAAAATCTGAACACCTGTGCACACTCATATTTTATTTAAATGCGTCAGCAGCAACGCTTATATTGTGTCTTACACTCACGGGCAATATAAAGGTTCCACTCACAAAATTCCGACACCAAACGACCCCAATATTATCAACCATTTAATAAAAAAATTGACCAAAATATGACTGTTTGTAGTTGGTAATAGCCTGATGCTCTGTTAAATGTAATTCAATGTTACAGAAGGTGTCATTAAGCAAGCCTTTTCCGTTTAGGAGTAATTTAGTGATTTTCTCAGTGGAACCTTTTCATTGCCCGTGAGTGTATTTTCCGACAAACAAACGGTGAAGTAGGGTTGCAAATTCACAAAACAGTAAATATATTTTTAAACTGTTTTATTATCTCAATTACCTAGTTACAGTAAATACAAACGTCGATAAACAATATAAATAGTAAATAAGTATATAATATACCTACCCCGAAAGAAATAAAATTGATGTACTTACTCACTCATTACATCTTTAACCTTTGCATGTACAAATAAATGATTTACAATTGCTACTGTCTGTACCTATTTAGCTATTTTATTTACATTGATTTGCAGAATATTACCTTTTTGCACATGATCATGTTTTGCTAATAATACCTAATTATTATAATGTATCATAATTTCCTGTCTAGACACTTTACTTTAAATTGTTCTTCACTGAACGTAACACTGCAAACAGACCAATATGATTCACTTATTACCTGATGTAGTTTCTAGCACTGTTTTTGGGAGACACTTTTCTTCACATAATTAAGTAGTATAACGTTATGACGTTATCCGAACCTTCGAATATTATGTACTTCTTGTATAATTTCTCAGTAATAATTTACCTTCAGCTTTTGAGCTAACACAGATCCATCCACTTCTATTGTATTATCCATACTTGCTTTATTAAAGAAGATTCTTACCAATCACATCCCACCCCACGATATAACCATACCACTTCTTACATGTCAGCAAGAGTTTGCTAGAACATGATAGCACCACCATTCGACTTCGACCCTTCCTTCTCATATGCTAGAGGGAGATGTCACTACGTCAGTCCACTTCGGGTGTGGTTTACGGTTGCTTAGCAGAGTTGCGTCGTAAGATTACTAGCTAATAGCGGTGTCTGTTAGGATACGGGTTCTGTACGTTGGGGTTGGACTGGACAGGGTAACCCTGGGTGATGCTGCCAGGCTTTGATGTCTGTGGACCAAGAAAAAATATTAATTAATAACACTTCACATAAATCTAAATTGGAGGTACAATAACTTAATTTTATCATAAAATTTAGGTTTATGTTTAAATCAGACGGCAGGTCATTTCTGCTGATGACCCATTGACAGTTATGGCCAGTGTTATGGCGTTTCTTGGGAAAACACTATGTCAAGTAAACTATTGTTGGCTAATGCTGATGATGATTATTTATAAGAGTAGAAGCCTGCGCAGACCAGCTACTATCACCCAAGTACTTTTGTCCGTTGTTACCACACACAAGGTCAGTCACTAGACGGTCGAATGGTATAGTGGTTAGTGGCCCTGACTGCTATGCCGAAGGTCCCCGGTTCGATTCCCGGCTGGAGCAGATATGTCTTTTAAGAGAGATATTTGTACTCGGGTCTTGGTTATTGACATTTATATTTAATGTTTCTATCTACGAGTATCTATTTGTTTAGATAGGGATCTGCGTAGTTTGGGATCGCATGGCCGTCTGTGAGATGTCCCCACATATTATTATTATTATTAGGTACAGTCAGCCACATCCAACCTGCATGGGCGCGTGGTGCGAGTGCGTGGGCGCGTGGCGCGACGCCGGCGGCTGCGCGTACACGGCGCCGCCGCTGACCGCCGCGTGGTGCGCCTCGCTGAGACCGATTAGGACTTGCGGCTGTGGAGGGAGAAGGAATTTATTTATTTATTCTATTTAGATTTATAGATAACAGCCTTATTCATAGAAAAGTTATAGAACGTTTTAACTGTTGTCCCTTTCTGTCAAAGAACAAATTGTTCTAATTAGCTAAAACGTCCTCTAACTTTTCTATGAATAAGGGGGTTAGTCTTCTTTCTTTAGGTATATAATTATAACTATATAGAGGTCAGGTAGGGGCGCGGGCTGCAAGCAGCACCAGCAGTTGTCGCTTCGCTCAGCCTTCCAGGATTTCGGGTATGATGGTTTGAATTATTTTGCCTCGCTTCGCTCGGCTCTTCTCTAGGTCTTAGAATGGTGGTTTCGGTTGTTTTGCCTCGCTTTGCTCGGCTCTTCAGTTAAATACGCAGTTCGTGTTTATAGTACTAGTTTTGCCTCGATTCGCTCGGCTCTTTAGGCTTTGGAATTATGGGTTCAGTTATTTATGTTAGAGTTATTATGTACGTTGTAATGTCAAAAGTGTTAATTTTATCATAGATATTATTTGGAAAACAAATGAAAAATACCCTAAAAATGGTGGATTTTTATTTGAAATTTCATAAATGTATTGTCGCGTGATAAGTGCATGTTGTAGTTCAGTACCTTGTCCTTGTTGGGGTCGTGCTTGTTGTTGACGTCCATATACAGCGGCTGCTGTGGGGGCGCGTACAGCAGGGGGTGCGCGGGGTGGGGCGCGTACAGCAGCGGGGGGGGGCGCGGGGCCGCCGGGCGCGACATGCAGTAGTAGGGGGAGGAGGCGGTGCCGCCGACGTTCGAGTACTGGGAGTGCGGCTCTGGAATTAGAAGACAGGGTTAACTGTTAATCTTTTGTATACAAATGCACAAAAGGAACCTACTGAATTGACGCATCAACTGTATCTTACAACTATACGTCCAGTGCACCCTAGGCAACCAGCGACAAACAAATAATTTGTCTATCTAATATTAATTTCACCTCGGTGAAAAAATCATATCCAGTAACTACAAATAACCTCATTAAACAAGTACAATTCAGTAAATAAAACTTACTATTCCATAGAACGCGTGCTGTCAACTGTCGGCGGCCATCTTCCAACTCTGAAAAAACAATTGAACATTCTTTATTTGCAGTAATGGTTATTTTTATGTGGACTATAGTATAAAACTGACATTATTCTATTAGCAATAAAGTATTGAATTCCAACACGTAAGACTATCATAGGGTGCTTACATAGAGAATCAGGTTACCGATACAGGTATGTGTACCGGTGTGTGCGAAAGCGCTCATGACATTAAAAAATCCGGGAAATGCCCCGTGAGTGAGCGCTTTTACATATACCGGTACAGGTGAGTAAGCACCCATACACAATATACACTATGCAATCTTAAATTATACAAATAGTGACAAAGTGGTGACCCCAACACTCACTGTGATCCGTGTACATGGTCTGGTGTTTGACGGGCGGTTGGTGGCGGTGCGGGTACATATTGTGTGGATATGTGGGCGACGGGCTGCGCTGTCGCTTCACGCCTTGCACGCCCATCGGTTGCTGCAAATATAGGTTTTATAAGTATTGGTTTAAGGGTGGTAAGAAGTAGGATGGTTTGGTAATTTTGAATGATTTATAGTAATCATACAAATCTCAAACACATATTTTACTATTTGGTGGGGTACTCTGCTCTAGTTTCCACAGATTAGCTGATGAGGATCACCAAAATAAAGTCAACGCATCAATTCACCTCAACCATCTTCACCTTTAGAACAGTTTAAACAAAAAGTACATGTTTCTGACATACCAAGTGGCACCTCAAGCCATGTATGTAGATGTTTTTCCACAGCTACACTACACTAACCTTATTCATCATGTGATTATCATTGGGCTGCCCGCGGCCCTGTGGCGGCGGCTCGCCCTGCCCTGATGAAGGCATTGAGGAGAACATTGGCATCTGCATGTTGCCTCCCATGCCGCCCATCTTCATTGGCTGCATCTCGCTGGGAAGTGGAATAAGAGTTTAAGATAGATGTTAGGCAACCTGAGTTGAAGGTTGTGGCAGAGTAAGGAAAGCCAAGCAGAGTGTGGTGGCATTTCTTGGGAGAGGCCTGTGTCTCAAAGAGGGTGATGATAAGCTGATATTTTGAAGATAAGAGAGCAAATTCTACAGTAACTATGGATCATTGGCATGCCTTGGTGTTCAAAAAACTGTATAGTACCTATCTTTCTACAATGTTGTTGATTTAAGTTAATAATGAACATTGTTGATTAAAATAGGTGCAACAATACTTGTGAGGCTTTAAAGCTAGTACTGAGGAGTTAGGCTGGCTGAGCTAAAAGTAAAGGGATATGTACAAAGGTTCCACTCGAGGGAGTTACACACAGAAACTTCACCCCCTTTCAGATTAGAATAAAGCTAATACTCACTTGGATTCTTTCTGCTGCTGTCGTTTCCGAACCTCATCTTCATTGAGCAGTTTCTTCAGCTGCATGAACAGCTTCTGTTTCTCCTTCTCCAGCTGCTTCAGCTTCTGCTCTAATTGCTCAATCTGCTCTTTTGTTTCCTCTGTAAAATAATGTCTAATAATAATGGGGGCACAATAGGAGCCACCATCAACCCAGCACACAAGAGGAGTAAGTAAGTCACCCCAGGCAGTCAGCAACTGACATCTTATCTAAATAGTTAATCCGTATACTGGCTAACTCTAAACCAGTTCTAGTGTTTATCAGAGTCCGGATTGATAAAAACCTTCAGAAGTTTTAAGTAAGTAGTTTTACTTAATTAAGTAATTTTAGTGCTATCAGTGTATGTAGATTGGAGGACATAACATAGGGGTCTACAGTAAAAAACGGCGACAAAAAGGCTTCTTTGGTGAAAAGTATTCTGGAATGATTGTAAACAGTCCGACTTTGTGTACAAACAACATTACCTAGAGTCATGACATCCTGTCTCTCTCTGGCTTCCCTCTCTTTCCGCAGTCTTTCTTCTTCAACCTCAGCTTCATATTCTGAAAAACAATAGCATTTGTTGAAACAATTAAAACTATTCAGAATTCTTAAGCATTGCCCACTAAGAATGCAATATCACCAATATCCAAAACCAATCAAGTGACATTTCGAACCAAATGTCGGTCATGGAAGCTCGTGTGCAGGCAATTGAAGTCAATCAGACCATCTTAACTGAGTATACAGAGAGAATCACTGAACTTGAGGCTCAAATCAACGATAATGATCAATGGCTGCGTTCCAATAACGTCGAAATTAAAGGAGTTCCCATGAAAGCCAATGAAAATCTTTTCGATTTGGTGAGCAAGATTGGTTCTGTAATCAACTATAACGTAACTAAAACCCAACTGAACTATGTAACAAGAGTACCATCGCGCAACTCGGGTCTACCAAAACCAATCATCGTCTCTTTCTTAAACCGCTACGCGAAAGAGGATTTTATTGCGGCTAGTCGAATCTCGAAAGGACTGACAGCTGCTAACATTGGATTTGGAGATTCAAGCAGGATATACATAAACGACCACCTTACAATGGCTAACAAGCAGCTTCTTACAAAAGCAAAGCAGTCAGCGAAAAATTGTGACTTTCAATTCATATGGGTCAAGCACTCGAAGATTATGGCTCGCAAAAATGCTACTTCTAAGGTATTTCAAATTCGTTCTGATCTGGATATTTCTAAAATTAACTAAATTATCTTGCTATTCCGTAAAACCCGCCACTTCTGAATATGTACTAAATCCCTTTATGTTAATAACTCATAAATGTTTGAGAGCCTTTGGTTATCTATTCACTTCAAACGGCACAAAAAACCTTTTGTATTCGCACATTTGTGAGCTTGAACGACGATTACTGATAACGCTGTTTACCTGTCTTAACTTAATTGCTTCAATTTTGCACCATAATATTATGAGCTTAAGTGTTTTACCTTTGCTTACTGTTATTACTGTTTGTCATAAAAGCAACTTAACTAAAATATTGAACTATTTGAAGTGCGCACGTTTAACTGTGAACCTTATTTCTATGTATTTACAGTCTTGGATATTTTATCCTACCTTGGGACTGCTTTTGCTTTTTGTTAACTACTTGATTGCTTTTGGTAGCGTAATTTTGTACCCGCTTAGAATAAATGTAAAATGCAGTGATCTCTTATAAGATATACTACCAAAATGTAAGAGGTTTGCGTACCAAGACGGAGCTGTTTTCTCGTAATGTGGCATTAAATAATTACGACATTATTACTTTAACGGAAACATGGCTTTTGGACAGTATATTTGATCAAGAACTATTCGACAGTAGATACTTTATCTGTCGTCGTGACCGTGATTATGTGAAGACAAAGCAAACCCGCGGTGGCGGCGTTCTGATTGCAATTAAAAAGGAACTACTATTCGAACCTTGCCCCCACTGGCACTCAAGCGCGGAAGATATTTGGCTAACCATTAAAATAAAAACTCATAGTCCAAATAAATATATAAAACTACATTTATGCTGCATTTACATCTGTGCAGAGAATGAGGGAAATTCCTTTAAATTGCAAATACATAACTTTACAAATAAATTACAAAATATTATGACTAATAATTCTACAGACCATTTCTTGATAGCAGGCGATTTTAACATGAGTTACATTACGTGGACTAAATCTGACGTAGGTGTGACTCCTTCTTACATAAATAGCGAGCCAGCTACAGATCTTATTGATACGCTATCGCTGTGCAATCTTACTCAGTTTAACTTAATAACAAATAAAGATAATAGAATTCTCGACCTAATTTTATCAAATACCACTTTAGAGGTTACCCAATGTTATGACCCGTTAATTCCGGAGGATCCTTATCACAAAGCACTCATCATTGAATATATTTTAACTGATTCATTGCCTCTTTCCTATTCTAAACAAACAAAATATATTTTTAACAAAGGCGATTATGCTAAAATCAACACAGAAATTGAAAATAAACCATGGAATCTTTTGTTTTCTTCTTTATCAGTTAATGAGGCGGTAACTTTATTTTATGACATAATTTATGAGCTTCGTGATAGGTATATTCCTACTCAGTCTCGTTCCAAATTTAATTATCCCGTGTGGTATAGCACAGCGTTAATCAAAATTCTAAAAGAAAAAAATAAATATTTAAAAAAGTTTAAGACGTACGGAAATTTATCAGATAAATGTTCGTTTGATCTTTTACGATTAAGAGCTAAAAAAGTAGAACGTGACTGTTATGAATCATATTTGACACTAGTCGAAAACTCGCTAATTGATAACCCGAAAGTATTTTGGAATTTCATTAAAAATAAACGTGGTGATTCCGGTTTCCCATCGACAATGACTTACTCTAATACATCATGCGACACTGTTCAAGGAATCGCCAACTTATTCAGTTCTTATTTTAGTTCTACTTTTTCAAGTTCATCGAACTGCACGGTTAACATAAATAACACGGACAATTCAGGAAACTCTGCTGGTGATCTCCACATAATTACTGTTGAAGATGATACTGTAGAGAAGCTTCTTTGTAACCTGGATATCAATAAATCCGCGGGTCCAGATGGGTTACCAGCATCTTTCCTTCGATACTGTGCTAGCTCTTTAAAGGTTCCTATAGGTATTCTTTTTAGAAAATGTTTCTCAGAGGGTAGCGTACCTATTATTTGGAAGTCCGCGTTTATAAGTCCAATTCATAAAAAAGGACCAAAAAAGCTTGTTGAAAATTATCGACCTATTTCTAAGCTCTGTCTTATTGCCAAAATTATGGAAAAAATTGTCTACGATCAGATGTATTCGGCTTTAAAACCAATATTTTCACCGCAACAGCATGGTTTCCTTAAGGGAAGATCAACTGTCTCAAATCTAGCTTTACTGAATGACTGTATTACTGAACGTATGGATAGGGGTGACCAAGTTGACGTAATCTATACCGACTTCAGTAAAGCTTTTGATCGAATTGACCACGCGCTTCTTTTGAATAAACTTCTAAGACTGGGTATAAGGGGTAACCTCTTTAGGTGGTTTTGCTCATATGTCGATAACAGATCGCAAGCTGTTGTACTCAACGGTTTTATGTCTCCTTGGTCTGGCATTCCTTCTGGCGTTCCGCAAGGGTCCCTTTTAGGGCCCTTACTGTTTATAATTTTTGTAAATGACATAGACTCCTGTTTTCAGCATTCTATGTGTCTATTATTTGCTGATGATTTAAAATTATTTCGCACAGTCAATAACATTGAGCAACAAAATCTTTTACAGGAGGACCTTATCAGATTTGACCACTATTGTCATACTAATAAATTAGATCTAAACATTTCAAAATGCTACACAGTATCTTACACTAGAAAAATCCATATTTTCCTATCTAATTACACTCTCAGAGGTTTACACATCCAGAGAAGTAATAACATTCGTGATTTAGGAGTTATACATGACTCGAAATTGGTTTTTGATCAACATATAGATGCTATAACTACAAAAGCTTTAAAATCCCTAGGTTTCATCATGAGAGTCTCTAAATCTTTTCGGTCATTGAAATCTCTGAAGGTTCTCTACTGTGCTTACGTAAGAAGTATTCTGGAATATGCCTCCCAAATTTGGAACCCTCGGTACAAAGATTACGTCTCTAGATTGGAAAAAATTCAGAAAAAATTCATACGGTTTTTAAGATTTAAATTCCACTTGCCAAAGGAATCATATGAAATGTCTTGCAAACGCCTACACTTACTTCCACTTTATATAAGAAGAGAAGCTGCCGATATTTCGTATTTAATCAATATAATTAATGGTAAGACTGATTGCTCAGATCTAGTCGCAAAGCTTAAATTTTATGTCCCTAGTCGCCTACCCCGTCACCATTCCATAATGCAAATTCCACTTGTAAAAACTAATTATAGACAGAATTCATTTTTTATACGTGCGAGTAATTCACTTAATAAAATTTATAGCGATTCAGAGTTTGATCCATTCAGTAAGAAACATAGTAATGTTAATAGATACCTAACAGTTGCTTTTGTGAACAAAATAATTTAAGTCTAAGTCTAAGACAGTCTACCTAATAATCTTATCTAGTTTTAGTTAACTTAGTTGTTTTTATTAAGTAAAGATATTAGTGTTTTAGTATTAGTGTGTGTTACAGCTGGTGTCGTGTAACGCCTACGTATAATAACTAAGGATTGAGTTCTGGAACCGGTCTCAGCGCTGAATAGCGAAGAGATGGGTTCTAGAATTCAATCCTTACCATTGGAACCATATGTGGGAACTTGTAATTGGCTAGTAGCTGTTTACCTGATATGTTCATATTGTGTTGTAGCTGTAAGTTCTCCAAATATTATAAAATAAAATAAAATAAAATAATATCAACAACAAAACGCAAATCCTTCCCATCTTATTACCTTCTTTCTTTCTCTGCCGTTCCCGTATAATGTACCGTTTGAGGGCATTCCACATCTTCTGGTCAGCGTCATTTTGCTCCTCGCCAGCAGTGGTCGTCGCAGCAGGCATACTGGGCGCCGGGGTCTGCTGAGGACCCAACACAGCGGTAGACTCCAGTTTTACGAATGAATTTAAACGAAAAAAAGAAGCAAATAAACAGGAAAATAAGGCGTAGATTAGATTTGATTAATACAGTTTCAGTTTATTTTCCGATTTAGAGATAAAAATACAAAATAAAATCCACAAAATGCGAGTTGGCTGGTGATTTTGTTTTCTATTCTGTGTGCTCTATCACTGCTCTATGGTGTAGGTATTTGTTTGTGACAACGTCAATCAAGAAAAATCAATCTGTGTTTTCTAGTTTTATGAAATGAGGTGTCATTGTTCTGGGTATTCACATATTTCTAAACCGGGCAACAATCAGTTAACTATGATTGTATTATTTTTACATTTACATAACGTATATTTGGAACGGTTTTGTGTAGGTAGTGTTTACATTGAAGCATGTAGATGAAGAGTATAGCTTACAAATAATAATAAAAGCTTACAATGTCGATGGCAATTCGTAGTCGTTATTATTTGGAGCATCACTATTTTTCATTGACGTCGGCAGATTTTGACGTATACAAAATTAATCTGTGAACCATTCGCCTTCGCTCGCCTTTTATTTACAATTTTTTGTAAATTATTGTTATTTGTAACTTTCTTCAAAGTATTTTCAAATAAGAATAAAAACAAGCGTGTTGTGGTATTATTAAACAAAAAAGTTACGGTGTAATTTTATCGGAGTATTCTTAATTTTTCAACGATGGACGAATCGTCGGCACCAAAGAAGAAAATGAAGACTGTAAGTTTATTTTAGCTTTCATAGCAAATCATTTGACCTTATTAAAATAATATTCATAAATAATCCTTTAAATATATATAATATTTTAGATAATGTTTTGACCGACTTGTGCATGTTCTGTAGGACAAAATTAGAATTAGGTCTACTTATAGTTTTTTACAGTACTGTAACCATACCTAACTGCACCATAATAATTATAATGTCTAAAACACTTTTAGACCTTCTTTTATGGAGTGAAGCAATAATAGTTTTAGTTTCTGAATTGCCTTATACTAACTTCACACTTTCTGAATGAGTTCATTTTAATAATACATAGAGTTCATTGAACTTTACCCTACTTATTTAAAGACAGCAGATTATAACATAATATTAGAATTTTAATAATTTACAATAACACAAAGCAACACTAAACCTAAGTAAATTGCAAAAGCGATCACTATACTACCCTTTTTTGCTATATCTTTGTAGTTTTCTTTAAATAGGGCATATAAATTGTTGTATTTTAATTAAGTAGGGTATCTATTCATTTTTGTATTATGAGTTATTCACATAAAAATAAGTATAAAATGATTTATATAAAAAGCCTAGTGTTTAATCTATGGTTACTCTGCACCATAATCTACTCATTACTGGGAAAAATAATATAGAAATCAGAGGACACCTATTTAAAGAAAGAAAGAAAGAAAAGACATTTATTTAGAGCTACACGAATACACCACTTACACAGAAAAACAATTTACATATACGCTAATAACACAAACACAGGATAGTACACAAAACAAAAAAAAAACAAAAAAAAATAGTTAACATACATACAAAAAATACACAAGAAACAAATAAGGAATACCTGGCCAGTCTGTGTTGGTGGTGCATCAGCGCAGCGCCAAAAAGGCCCCGAGCTCAGCATATGCTACAAGTACATAAATGCACCTGCAGCGCTGATTTTCAGCAGGGACCCTTTACGTGACTCACGGAAACGACATCGAGACATAAAAATACAACATAAGTAAATAAATTAAAATAAAAACAGAAACAAGCAGCAGTGTATAAATATTAATGTATAGTGTATAGGTAAATATTAATATATAGATAATAATAAATACAGAAGCCAAAAAGTACGATAAATTAAATTACATTATAGTCCAGTGCTGAAATTCATGTTAGAGATTTTTGCGCAGTCAGCAAATAACCTTTAAGTTGGGACTTAAAGGTGTTGATGTACCTACCATGTAGCCTTTTCAAAGGAGGGGGTAGGTCATTCCAGCACTTGGACGCCGCATATCTGAAACTGCCTCGAAAGGCGGCCGATCGATGTCGTGGCACGGACAAGCGGACCTTATACTTGTATGAATTGAACGACCATTGCAGTTTTTCATACAAGTATTTCGGGGTTTCGCGCTTGACCACACCAAACTATTCTATTTTATTCTCTGTGAGGGTCCCATATTTTAATGGCTCCTACCTCTCTCGAATGGAGCCTTTCTGCACATACCCAAGGTGTAAACTCCCAATGTAAGATTTTACCATTTCCCAACATGCTGGTCCAATGTCGGTTGTCAGAGAAGCACTTGCTTACCTGACAGACTGTGCTGCCATCACCACTCATTCAGACAAGAGCAAAAAAAATATAAGAAATTCCACTGAAATTACTTCTAAGGCAAAGTGAAACTTAGCAGAGCTGGTTAGTTAAATTTTAATAATTATTTTTGTGGGTGATGCTAGTGAACCTTATTTATTTTAGTTCTTACATCTACATAATGTAAATATGAAAGAGTGTGGAGTGAATGAGGATATGACAGAGGATAGGGTAAAATGGCGTGACATGACGCCCAAAGCCGACCCTAAATAAGGAAAAGGCTAGGGCGAAGAATAAGAAGACATCTTCATAATGTAAATGGATGTGGATAGGTACTTACATACCTAACCTAGTTATGATTTACTATAGACATTGATCACTCACCTTGTGGTTGTGGTGATTGAGTCGTGAAGGCAGCCACAGCTTGCCATTGAATATGTACAGATGCAATCAATGCCATAATACAGTGCCCCTTACAGGGTAGGCATAAGTTGAGTACAGCATATATTACTTCAATACCAGTATTACTTCAATACTGGTATGGAGATGCTCCAACACCTCCAGCATCTCCATACCGGTATTGAAGTAATACCGGAATTGGTCATTTTTTAGCCTATAAATCAAGCGATTAAGATATAGTTAGCCTTGTGCTCCTATATACTATGAAAATTCACTTGTTTTCAACCATTACATGCGGTTTTTGGTCTTTGGAAACCTACTTGTTGTCCATGCGTTCTAAAATTTTAACTCTAATACTCAATTCTCGTAAAAAAAATTACATAGTACAGATTTTTATTGCATTTTCTTGTTGTATTTTGCCCTATACGACCTTTAAACAAAATATATGCCATTTATAACAAGGAAGTCTAATACCGGCATTAATACCGGGATCCCGATATTGAGTTCTAATACCGGAACTCAATACCGGTATTGAAAATATTACCGGTATGGCATGCCCTACTAAGTAAGTATATATACATACATATTAAAAAATTATACATATTACTTTTTAAGGTTTTCCATATAAGTTTATGGGTAAAAAATAGTACTTAGTGGAAAAAGATAATTAGAATTAGGTCCAGAAGCTTTAGAGCTTATTCAAATCAAATCATCAAATCAAATATTAGTATAGATAGATAGAATATTCTTTATTTGTACACAAGAATAGATTATACAAAGCTTAAATATAAGCACATAGGTACAAAAAAGGCGGTCTTATCACTGAAAGCGATTTTTTCAAGACAACCTTTAGGTGGAAGAATATTTATGTTCAGATAGGGTCAAGTGTACTAAAGAATTAATTAATTAACTATAAATACCTACAAACTAAACAATATACTTACGTGAAATTATAATATATAAAGCTGGATTACCACTGACTGATTCATTGACATGATTGTTCTCCCAGAAGGAGCCATTTTTTGATATAAAAATGTTTTAGGGATATGTACAGGGTGCTCGGGTGAGTAGAGAAAAAATCCGACATTTTAAAAAAAGTTGTAAAAAAAAAAAATTTTTTTTGCTCCTCTTTTTTGGTGACCATACATTTTTTTATATTTCGAGGGTGTGTTTAGAATGTCTGACAGATTATAAAAAAATTATAAAAAAATAAAAAAACAAAATGGCGGCCGAGTTGCAGTGAAGCAAAGTTTAGGGCGTGTCAGACCCGACTTGAGGTGAATTGATCTCCCGGAAGGGGGGGAGGTGGGGGGATGGTGTTTTTTGTAAATGGTGGGGCACATGATGAAATTTATGGGAAAATTCCAAAAAATGATTTTTTTTTAATTGCGGGGGGAGGGGAGATTTTTTTATAAAAACGTGTTTTTTCGGGGATTTTCAAAGCATTTTTTTATTGTGTTGGGGCTATTTGACAGGTTCAACTTGTATTGAGCGGTTGTGCAGTTTGACGAGTAGAGTTGCCATGTGAAAGAATTTCCCCCATTTTTAGGGTAAATTTCGAGATTTTCCCCAAAAACATGAAAAGTAGAAATGGCCACTTTTTATTTTAAAATTTGATGCAGTTTTGTCGGAAAGATCCGTACTAATGACATTTGACCATTTTTATTACTTTCGACTGGCAACCCTGGGCGATAGGCGAGATTATATTTTTTCGGATTTTTTTACGTCGACCCAAATTGAGGTGAATTGATCTCCCAGAAGGGAGGCAGGTGGGGTGATGATTTTTTTTGTACACGGTCTGATGTATGGTGCAGTTTATGGGAAAATTCCGAAAAATTGAAAAAACAAAATGGCGGACTGCTTTGGCGGCCATTTTTTAAAAGTGACTTTTTTTCACGATTTTTGATTGGTTTTTTCACATGTTTAGAGTGGTTGGGGAGATTTGTCTTGTACAGCGCATTTGTGTAGTTTGTAGGGTAGATTATACCAGTGAAATAAAATTTCCCCATTTAAGGGAAAATTTTGAGATTTTCCCCAAAAACATGAAATATAGAAATAACCGTTTTGGATTTAAAAAAATGATGCAGTTTAGTCAGAAAAGCTCACACTAATGACATTTGACTATTTTTATTACTTTCGGCTGGCAACCCTGAGAAATACGGGAGATTATATTTTTGAAAAAGTTCGACGTCGATTCAAGTTGAGGTGAATTGATCTCCCAGAAGGGGAGGAGGTGGGGTGATGTTTTTCTTTGTACATGGTTGGATATATAGTGAAATTCATGGGAAAATTCCGAAAACTGCAAAAATCAAAATGGCGGATGAAGTGGCAGCCATTTTGTAAAAGAGAAATTTTACATGTTTTAAGGCTATTTCACCTGTATTGAGTGGTCTGACAGTTTTGACTTGTAGAGCGCGTTTGTGTAGGTGGATGCATTTAGTTTTCTTATGAAATAAAAACTCCCCATTTTTAGGGAAAAAAACAAAATTTCCCTAAAAACATGGGAAATTTCACATAAATATGCAATTTTATCGTTTTGTGATGGTCTGAAAGGATTTGAATGTACGGCGCGTTTGTGTAGTTAAATGCATAGATTTTTATTTAATAATAAAAAACTCCCCACTTATAGGAAAAAAAAACAAAATTTCTCTAAAAACATGGGAAAATTTATATAAATATGCAATTTTGTCGTTTTGTGATGGTCTGAGGAGATTCGAATGTATGGCGCGTTGGTGTAGTTAAATGCATAGATTTTTAATTAATAATAAAAACTGCCCACTCATAGAAAAAATAACAAAATTTCCCTAAAAACATGGCAAAATTTACATAAATATGCAATTTTATCACTTTGAGATGGTCTGAGGGGTTTCGAATGTATAGCGTGTTTGTGAAGTTAAATGCATACAATTTTAATTTAAAATAAAAACTCCACACTTAAAGGGGAAAAAAACAAATTTTCCCTAAAAACGTAGGAAAAATTACCAACATTAGCAATTTCGACCCGTTGAAGTGGTCGGACAGATTTATGGTATATGGCGCATTTGTGTAGATAAATACAAACAATAATTATTTAAAATAAAAACTCCCCACTTGTAGGGAAAAAATTAAAATTTCCCTAAAAACGTAGAAAAAATTACCAACATTAGCAATTTCACCCCTTTGAAGTGGTCAGACAGATTTATGGTATATGGCGCATTTGTGTAGATAAATACAAACAATTATTATGTAAAATAAAAACTCCCCACTTTTAGGTAAAAAAAAATATTTTCCCTAAAAACATACAAAATGTAAGTCAACTTTACCACAGTTTAAGTGCCGAGCGCAGCGAGGCCATAGTCCTTCTACAAGCTATGCCAAAATAAAACCAGCCGAGCGCAGCGAGGCATCCGACAAATAACCCAGCCATAATGAAAAGAAATCCGAGCGAAGCGAGGCATTGCGTATCATAATTATTAAAATCAATAAAGAAAAACTACGGGAAAGTACCGTTTAAGAAGTGGAGAGCCGAGCGGAGCGAGGCAAATCTACTGAAATCAACATCCGAAAACCCGAAGAGCCGAGCGAAGCGAGGCAAAACAACCGAAAATATCATTCCGAGACTGGAGAGGAGCCGAGCGAAGCGAGGCTATACTACTTTAATCACCAACTGCCTGTTTAACTGGAGAGCCGAGCGCAGCGAGGCAAAACAATCCAAACCATCATACCACAAACATTGGAGAGGCGAGCTCAGCGAGGAAAAACATTTCAAAACATCTTACCACAACCACTGAAGAGCCGAGCGAAGCGAGGCAATACAGCTTAAGTATAGCCTAACCGTAAAAGAGTAGCCGAGCGAAGCGAGGCAAATCAATGCGAACCACCATACTGCAAACCCTGGAGAGCCGAGCGAAGCGAGGCAACACTTCTCAAACCCTCGTCAACACAACTATATATATAACCTGAGAGCCGATTGTGGCTACGAAATAACTTGAATGAATAAAAAAGAAAGACAAAGTGTAAGTTTGGCCGCGTTTATAGTTCCATACGTGTGCAACCAATTATGAATTATATTTAAGTAAAGCATAGTTCTATAATGTTAAAAAACGCACTTTATCCTTCTTACTTTGTCTTAAACAGCAAACCCACATAATAAATTAATGAATAAAAAAAGCCTGTAAATTTCGTTTCAATGAAAAAGTTTCTTTTCAGGACAGAGTAAACTAATAATCGAGACGCTAGAAAAACGCGCGAATGGAGGTGGCTCAGATTTATGAGGTGTTAAAGAACCCAATATTTGTACACAAAACGATGTCGGCTCGCTACTAGGTAAAGTTTACGAAACCAAAAAATTACCATATAGATCAGTTTCTCTACCGTATTTGTGTGAGACAATCCGTAATTCATAATGAAAATAGTTTTCACGGCAAATATTAACATTCCTGTGGAGTATTTTTTTTTATGTAAAGCCAAATTCAAGAAATATCTGTTGTACAATCCGGGCAATGAATAAGTTCCACTCACAAAATGCCGACCCCATACGACCCCAATTTTTACAAAGATTTAATTTAAAATTGGAACCAAATATTACCGTATTTAGTTGGTAATATCCTGACGCTCTGTTAAATTTACGTGAATATTGCAGAAGACGGCACTGCTAGATTTTTCCGTTTAGCTTTTCTCAGTGGAACCTTTTCATGGCCCGGGAGTGTACAACGGATATTTCTTGAATTTGTAAGTTGTGAGTGTATTATAAATGGCAAAGTCAATACCCATCTGTTACCAAATTTCATACTGAAATTGGATTTCAAGGGACAACTAAACCCCATAAAATATTCGATACGTTATAGTCAAGTGAATAACCGTATCTCACCAAAATTCTTACTGAAAACCGTATCCCACCTAAAACAAAATCATCAGAAAGAAGAAAAAAAGAAAGAAAGATCTTTCTTTCTTTGTTTCTTCTTTCAAAATCATCAGTACCCCTGTGATAAAAAAATTCATAGTGAACACAGATTTTAAGGCATAACAAAACGCAAGAAGTATTTTCTACGGTATGGTCAAGTCAATACCCTGCTGAAACCGAAATTCATATTGAAAACTGTATCCCTCCCTCAAGCAAAATCATCAGTACCCCTTTTATAACGAAATTCATACTGAAAACAGTTTTAAATCCAAAACAAAACACAACAAAGACTTGCTACGTTTTGTTCAAGTCAATACCCTGCTGAAACCGAAATTCATACTGAAAACTAATTTTCACCTGAAATAAAAATCATCAGTACCCCTTTAATAAAGACATTCATAGTGAAAACAGTTTTTAAGGCGTAACAAAACGCAAGAAAGATTTGTAAAGATATGTTCAAGTCAATACCCTGCTGAAACCGAACCAAACGCATCATAGCCCCGCGCGGCTGCTTGCAGCCCGCGCCACAACGCGACCTCTAGTTATACTATATAAAAAAGCTGGATTACCACTGACTGACTGACATGATTGTTCTCCCAGAAGGAGTCATTTTTTGATATAACAATGTTTAAGGGAAATGTACAGGGTGCTCGGGTGAGTAGAGAAAAAATCCGACTTTTTAAAAAATGTTGTAAAAAAAAAAAATTTTTTTTGTTCCTCCATTTTGGTGACCATACATTTTTTCATATTTCGAGGGTGTTTTCGGAATGTCTGACAGATTATAAAAAAAATATAAAAAAATAAAAAAACAAAATGGCGGCCGAGTTGCAGTGAAGCAAAGTTTAGGGCGTGTCAGACCCGACTTGAGGTGAATTGATCTCCCGGAAGGGGGGGAGGTGGGGGGATGGTGTTTCTTGTAAACGGTGGGGCACATGCTGAAATTTATGGGAAAATTCCAAAAAATGTTTTTTTTTTTATTGCGGGGGGAGGGGAGATTTTTTTATAAAAACGTGTTTTTTCGGAGATTTTCAAAGCATTTTTTTATTGTGTTCGAGGCATTTGACAGGTTTGACTTGTATCGAGCGGTTGTGTAGTTTGACGAGTAGAGTTGCCATGTGAAAGAATTTTCCCCATTTTTAGGGTAAATTAGGAGATTTTCCCCAAAAACATGAAAAGTAGAAATGGCCACTTTTGATTTTAAAATTTGATGCAGTTTTGTCGGAAAGACCCGTACTAATGACATTTGACCATTTTTATTACTTTCGACTGGCAACCCTGCGCGATAGGCGAGATTATATTTTTTCGGATTTTTTTACGTCGACCCAACTTGAGGTGAATTGATCTCCCAGAAGGGAGGCAGGTGGGGTGATGATTTTTTTTGTACACGGTCTGATATATGGTGCAGTTTATGGGAAAATTCCGAAAAGTTGAAAAAACAAAATGGCGGACTGCTTTGGCGGCCATTTTGTAAAAGTGACTTTTTTTCACGATTTTTGATTGGTTTTTTCACATTTTTAGAGTGGTTGGGGAGATTTGTCTTGTATAGCGCATTTGTGTAGTTTGATGTGTAGACTATACAAACTAAATAAAAATTCCCCATTTTTAGGGAATTTTTTTAGATTTTCCCCAAAAACATAAAAAATTAGAAATAACCGTTTTGGATTTTAAAAAATGATGCAGTTTAGTCAGAAAGGCTCATACTAATGACATTTGACAATTTTTATCACTTTCGGCTGGCAACCCTGAGCAATACGGGAGATTATATTTTTGAAAAAGTTCGACGTCGATTCAAGTTGAGGTGAATTGATCTCCCAGAAGGGGGGGAGGTGGGGTGATGTTTTTCTTTGTACATGGTTGGATATATGGTGAAATTCATGGGAAAATTCCGAAAACTGCAAAAATCAAAATGGCGGATGAAGTGGCAGCCATTTTGTAAAAGAGAAATTTTACATGTTTTAAGGCAATTTCACCTGTATTGAGGGGTCTGACAGTTTTGACTTGTAGAGCGCGTTTGTGTAAGTGGATGCATTTAGTTTGCTTATGAAATAAAAACTCCCCATTTTTAGGGAAAAAAACCAAATTTCCCTAAAAACATGGGAAATTTTACATAAATATGCAATTTTATCGTTTTGTGATGGTCTGAGGGGATTCAAATGTATGGCGCGTTTGTGTAGTTAAATGCATAGATTTTTAATTTATAATAAAAACTCCTCACTTGAGCCTATTGAGCTCTGGGCGATGCTTCAATCCCTTCAGCGGTGCCATATAGACTATCGCTATATCGAGGTGTTGAGATGTATGTACAATGCTGCCACAATGTCAGTTCGATTACACGAACATAGCACAAAACCGATCCAGTTGCAAAGGGGCGTGAGACAGGGAGATGTTATTTCTCCGAAACTGTTCACCTGTGCACTGGAAGATGTTTTTAAGCTTGTAGAGTGGAAAAGACTGGGCATTAACGTCAATGGCGAATATATCTCTCATCTACGATTTGCTGATGACATAGTTATTATGGCGGAAACGCTGGAGGAGTTAGGCGAAATGCTCACAGACCTCAATGATGCCTCTAAACAAGTTGGGCTGAAGATGAACATGGACAAGACAAAGGTCATGTCGAACGAACATGTTTCATCATCGCCCGTAACTGTAGGAGGTGTCACCATCGAAGTTGTTGATCAGTATCCCTACCTAGGACAAGTGATCCGATTAGGAAAATCCAACTTCGATAAAGAGGTAGCTCGTAGAATCCAACTCGGATGGGCAGCGTTCGGGAAATTACGACACATCTTCACTGAAAACATACCTCAGTGTCTGAAAACAAAAGTTTTCAATCAGTGCGTGTTGCCAGTGATGACTTACGGAGCCGAGACGTGGTGCTTCACCAAAGGGCTTATCCACAAGCTCAGAGTTGCTCAGCGTGCTATGGAAAGGGCTATGTTAGGCGTGTCCCTGCGAGATAGGATTCGTAATGAAGAAATCCGCAGGAGAACTAAAGTTACCGACATAGCCAAAAGGATTAGCACGCTGAAGTGGCAATGGGCTGGCCACGTAGCCCGCAGAGCCGACGACCGATGGAGTAGAAAGGTTCTGGAGTGGAGACCCCGTGTCGGCAAACGGCGTGTCGGTCGCCCCCCAACCCGTTGGTCTGATGATCTGCGGAAGGTAGCGGGAAGCCGCTGGATGCAGATGGCGGGTGACCGTTTGGGGTGGCGATCGTTAGGAGAGGCCTATGTCCAACAGTGGACTACGGAAGGCTGAGAGAGAGAGAGAGAGAGAGAGAGAGAGAATAAAAACTCCTCACTTATAGGAAAAAAAACAAAATTTCCCTAAAAACATGGGAAAATTTACATAAATATGCAATTCTATCACTTTGAGATGGTCTGAGGGGTTTTGAATGTATAGCGTGTTTGTGCAGTTAAATGTATACAATTTTAATTTAAAATAAAAACTCCCCACTTATTGGGAAAAAAATCAAAATTTACCTAAAAACGTATAAAAAATTGCCAACATTACCAATTTCACCCCGTTGAAGTGGTCAGACAGATTTATGGTATATGGCGCATTTGTGTAGATAAATACAAACAATAATTATTTAAAATAAAAACTCCCCACTTGTAGGGAAAAAATCAAAATTTCCCTAAAAACGTACAAAAAAATACCAACATTAGCAATTTCACCCCGTTGAAGTGGTCAGACAGATTTATGGTATATGGCGCATTTGTGTAGATAAATACAAAGAATTATTTTTTTAAATAAAAACTCCTAACTTTTAGAGGAGCAAATATTTTCCCTAAAAATATACAAAATGTAAATCAACTTTACCACAGTGTAAGTGCCGAGCGCAGCGAGGCCATAGTCCTTCTACAAGCTATACCAAAATAAAACTAGCCGAGCGCAGCGAGGCATCCGACAAGTAACCCTCCCATATAAGAAAGAAATCCGAGCGAAGCGAGGCATTACGTATCATAATTATCAATATCAATAAAGAAAAACTACGGGAAAAGTCCCGTTTAAGAAGTGGTAAGCCGAGCGAAGCGAGGCAAAACAACCTAAACCATCAATCCAAAACCTAGAGAGCCGAGCGGAGCGAGGCAAAACTACTGAAACCAACATCCGAAAACCCGAAGAGCCGAGCGAAGCGAGGCTAAAGTACAATAAACAGCAAGTGCCTATGTAACTGCAGAGCCGAGCGAAGCGAGGCAAAACAACCGAGACTACCATTCCGAGACCTGGAGAGGAGCCGAGCGCAGCGAGGCAAAACAACCGAAACCATAATTCCATGACCTGGAAAGGAGCCGAGCGAAGCGAGGATAGACTACTTTAATCATCAACTGCCTGTTTAACTGGAGAGCCGAGCGCAGCGAGGCAAAACAATCCAAACCATCATACCACACACCTTGGAGAGCCGAGCGCAGCGAGGCAAAACAATCCAAGAAATCATACAACAAACCTTGAAAAGCCGAGCGCAGCGAGGCAAAACATTTCAAAACATTATACCACAACCACTGAAGAGCCGAGCGCAGCGAGGCAATACAACTTATGTATTACCTTACTGTAAAAAAGGAGCCGAGCGAAGCGAGGCAAAACAATGAAAACCACCATACCGCAAACCCTGGAGCGCCGAGCGAAGCGAGACAACAATACTCAAACCCTCGTCAACACAACTATAATATAACCTGAGAGCCGATTGTGGCAAAGAAATACCTTGAATTAATGAAAAAGAAAGACAAATGATAAAGTTCCAATTATGGATTAAATTGAAGTAAAACGTAGTTCTGTAAAAATAGTCTTAAACAGCAAACTCAAGTAAGAAATTTATGAATAAAAAAAACCTGTGCATTGCGTTTCTATGAAAAAGTTTTTCTTCGGGACAGAGTAAACTAATAATCGAGACGCTAGAAAAACGCGCGAATGGAGGTGACTCAGATATATGAGGTGTTAAAGAACCCAATATTTGTACACAAAACGATGTCGGCTCGATACTAGGTAAAGTTTACGAAACCAAAAAATGTTCATATAGATCAGTTTCTCTACTGTGTTTGTGTGAGACAATCCGTAACAGGAACCAATTTTTTTGAGTACGGGTACGGGATGGAGTGTTGGGAAATGGTCCAAATTTTGCATCCGTCTTTAACTTGAACACCAGAAAGATCCGTTACGTCATTGTTAAGTATACCTACCTGAATTTTCCTACTGGTATTTTTTAAAACAAAAGCAAAAGCATCAATACCCAATACCGACGTGATATCTAAATTCATAATGAAAATAGTTTTAAAGCAAATATTTCCTGTCAAGTTTTTTTTTATGTAAAGCCAAATGCCAGAAATATCCGTTGTATTATGGCAAAGTCATCTGTTACCATATTTAATACTGAAATTATTTTTCACCTCCGTTAAATGCTTCCATATCTACATTATACCCATAGTCATACTGAAATTAGATTTCATTGGAAAACGAAACCCCATGAAATGTTCGATACGTTATGGTCAAGTTAATAAACTTTATCCCACCTGAAACAAAATTATCAGGTACCCCTTTAATAAAGAAATTCATAGTGGAAACAGTGTTTATATCATAACAAAATGCAAGAAAGATTTGCTACGGTATGGTCAAGTCAATACCCTGCTGAAACCGAAATTCATATTGAAAACTATATCACCCCTTGAAATAAAATCATCAGTACCCCTTTTATAACGAAATTCATACTGAAGACACTTTTTTTTAAAATAATCCAAAACAAAACATGACAAAAACTTGCTACGGTTTGTTCAAGTCAATACCCTGCTGAAACCGAAATTAATACTGAAAACTAATCCCACCTGAAATAAAATAATCAGTATCCCTTTAATATATAAATTTATAGTGAACACAGTTTTTAAGGCGTAACAAAACGCATAAAAGATTTGCTACGATATGTTCAAGTCATTACCCTGCTGAAACCGAACCAAAAGCATCAAAGCACCGCGCGGCTGCTTGCAGCCCGCGCCACAACGCGACCTCTAGTTATAATATATATAGCTGGATTACCACTCACTCACTGACTGACATGATTGTTCTCCCAGAAGGAGCCATTTTTTGATATAAAAATGTTTTAGGGAAATGTACAGGGTGCTCGGGTGAGTAGAGAAAAAATCCGACTTTTTAAAAAAAGTTGTAAAAAAAAAAAATTTTTTTTGCTCCTCTTTTTTGGTGACCATACATTTTTTTATATTTTGAGGGTGTATTTAGAATGTCTGACAGATTATAAAAAAAATATAAAAAAATAAAAAAAACAAAATGGCGGCCGAGTTGCAGTGAAGCAAAGTTTAGGGCGTGTCAGACCCGACTTGAGGTGAATTGATCTCCCGGAAGGGGGGGAGGTGGGGGGATGCTGTTTTTCGTAAACGATGAGGCACATGATGAAATATAAGGGAAAATTCCAAAAAATGATTTTTTTTTAATTGCGGGGGGAGGGGAGATTTTTTTATAAAAACGTGTTTTTTCGGGGATTTTCAAAGCATTTTTTTAGTGTGTTCGAGGCATTTGACAGGTCTGACTTGTATGGAGCTGTTGTGTAGTTTGACGAGTAGAGTTGCCATGTGAAAAAAAATTCCCCATTTTTAGGGTAAATTTCGAGATTTTCCCCAAAAACATGAAAAGTAGAAATGGCCACTTTTGATTTTAAAATTTGATGCAGTTTTGTCGGAAAGACCTGTACTAATGACATTTGACCATTTTTATTACTTTCGGCTGGCAACCCTGCGTGATAGGCGAGATTATATTTTTTCGGATTTTTTTACGTCGACCCAACTTGAGGTGAATTGATCTCCCAGAAGGGAGGCAGGTGGGGTGATGATTTTTTTTGGACACGGTCTGTTGTATGGTGCAGTTTATGGGAAAATTCCGAAAAGTTGAAAAAACAAAATGGCGGACTGCTTTGGCGGCCATTTTGTAAAAGTGACTTTTTTTCACGATTTTTGATTGGTTTTTTCACATGTTTAGAGTGGTTGGGGAGATTTGTCTTGTATGGCGCATTTGTGTAGTTTGTTGGGTAGACTATACCAGTTAAATAAAATTTCCCCATTTTTAGGGAAAAATTTGAGATTTTCCCCAAAAACATAAAAAATAGAAATAACCGTTTTGGATTTTAAAAAATGATGCAGTTTAGTCAGAAAGGCTCATACTAATGACATTTGACTATTTTTATTACTTTCGGCTGGCAACCCTGAGAAATACGGGAGATTATATTTTTGAAAAAGTTCGACGTCGATTCAAGTTGAGGTGAATTGATCTCCCAGAAGGGAGGGAGGTGGGGTGATGTTTTTCTTTGTACATGGTTGGATATATGGTGAAATTCATGGGAAAATTCCGAAAACTGCAAAAATCAAAATGGCGGATGAAGTGGCAGCCATTTTGTAAAAGAGAAATTTTACATGTTTTAAGGCTATTTGACCTGTATTGAGTGGTCTGACAGTTTTGACTTGTAGAGCGCGTTTGTGTGTTTAGGTACGCTTAATTTTTCTATGAAATAAAAACCCCCCATTTTTAGGGAAAAAAACAAAACTTCCCTAAAAACATGGGAAATTTTACATAAATATGCAATTTTATCCCTTTGAGATGGTCTGAGGGGATTCGAATGTATAGCGTGTTTGTGTAGTTAAATGCATAGATTTTTAATTAATAATAAAAACTCCCCACTTCAAGGGAAAAAAAACAAAATTTTCCTAAAAACGTATAAAAAATTACCAACATTAGCAATTTCACCCCGTTGAAGTGGTCAGACAGATTTATGGTATATGGCGCATTTGTGTAGATAAATACAAACAATAATTATTTTAAATAAAAACTCCCCACTTGTAGGGAAAAAATCAAAATTTCCCTAAAAACGTAGAAAAAATTACCAACATTAGCAATTTCACCCCTTTGAAGTGGTCAGACAGATTTTTAATATATGGCACATTTGTGTAGATAAATACAAACAATAATCATTTAAAATAAAAACTCCCCACTTGTAGGGAAAAAATCAAAATTTCCCTAAAAACGTATAAAAAATTACCAAAATTAGCAATTTCGCCTCTTTGAAGTGGTCAGACAGATTTATGGTATATGGCGTATTTATGAAGATAAATACAAACAATTATTATTTAAAATAAAAACTCCCCACTTTTAGGGGAAAAATATTTTCCCTAAAAACATACAAAATGTAAATCAACTTTACCACAGATTAAGTGCTGAGCGCAGCGAGGCCATAGTCCTCCTACAAGCATACCAAAATAAAACCAGCCGAGCGCAGCGAGGCATCCGATCGACAAGTAACCCCGCCATAAAGAAAAGAAATCCGAGCGAAGCGTGGCATTACGTATCATAATTATTATTATCAATAAAGAAGAAAAACTACGGGAAAAGTCCCGTTTAAGAAGTGGAAAGCCGAGCGAAGCGAGGCAAAACAACCTAAACCATCAATTCAAAACCTAGAGAGCCGAGCGGAGCGAGGCAAAACTACTGAAATCAACATCCGGAAACCCGATGAGCCGAGCGAAGCGAGGCTTAAGCGCATTAAACAGCAAGTGCCTATGTAACTGCAAAGCCGAACGAAGTGAGGAAAATCCAAACCAACTGCCAGTTTGACGGGAGAGCCGAGCGCAGCGAGGCAAAACAATCCAAACCATCATACCTCAACCTTGGTGAGCCGAGCGCAGCGAGGCAAAACATTTCAAAACATCATACCACAACCACTGAAGAGCCGAGCGCAGCGAGGCAATCCAATTTAAGTATAACCTTACCGTAAAAGAGGAGCCGAGCGAAGCGAGGCAAAACAATGCGAACCACCATACTTCAAACTCTGGAGAGCCGAGCGAAGCGAGGCAACATTACTCAAACCCTCGTCAACACAACTATATAACCTGAGAGCCGATTGTGACTAAGAAATATCTTGAATGAATAAAAAAAAGACAAAGTGTATGTTTGGGCGTTTATAGCTCCAATTATGGATTAAATTGAAGTAAAACATAGTTGTGTAAAAATAGCCTTGAACAGCAAACCCACGTAAGAAATTAATGAATAAAAATAAAAAAGCCTGTGTATTTCTTTTCTATGAAAAAGTTTCTCTTCAGGACAGAGTAAACTAATAATCGAGATGCTAGAAAAACGCGCGAATGGGGGTGACTCAGACTTATGAGGTATTAAAAAACCCAATATTTGTACACAAAACGATGTCGGCTCGATACTAGGTAAAGTTTACGAAACCAATTTTTTTTCATATAGATTAGTTTCTCTACCGTATTTGTGTGAGACAATCCGTAACAGGAACCAATTTTTTTGAGTACGAGTACGGGATGCAGTGTTGGGATATGGTCCGAATATTTGGATGCGTCTTTGACTCGAACACCAGAAAGATCCGCTACGTCATTGTAAAGTATACCTACCTGAATTTTCCTACTGGTATTTTTAAGGCGAAATGAATACCACTAAAGTAATTATAATAGCAACATTTCATAATAAGAAAATCATAAGCATAAAGCCATAAGTATTCTTCACTCAAATTTGAATACAATGGAAAACGCAAGAAATTTGGTATATTATAAGTAAAGCCAGCTGACCGATTATTATACTTAAAAAACTGTTTTGAAAACAAAAACAAAAGCATCAATACCGACATGATATCGAAATTCATAATGAAAATAGTTTTTAAGGCCTTACAAAACGCAAGAAAGATTTGCTACAGTATGTTCAAGTCAATACCCTGCTGAAACCAATATTCATACTGAAAACGTATAACTACCTAAAACAAAATCATCAGCACCCCTTTAATATAGAAATTCATAGTGAAAACAGTTTTGAAGGCAGAACAAAACGCAAGAAAGATTTGCTACGGTATGTTCAAGTCAATACCCTGTTAAAGATAAAAGATAAAAGATAAAAATTTATTTATTGTAAACATGGGTATACAAAATGGTGTTACAAAAATATCATAGGTAGTTCTCCATGCTTTGCACTATACAGTACGTACAACTTTTTGCTTACACTTTAAAATTCATGCAAATTTACAGTTTGTGATTCATAAAGAAGTAAAAATAAGTCCAAACTAACATTACACAATAATAGTAATATAATAATGAAATAGTCATATCGTCACCTTAAATCGTAAACCGCCCAACTCCACGCGACCAAATTTTTCAGGAGGCAAAAAAAACTGATTATTTTGTACTTCTAGTTAGGACACCCCCTAATGTGTTTTTATTACTAGACTAAAAATTAGGTTCCGGATTGAATGTGACTATGTAAAATTAACTATTTTTATTTATTTATACATTAAATGGACTTTCGAGCTTTTCCCGATTTGTGTTGAAAATGTTATGGGTGGAGATGCGTGTTTTTCTGGCGATCCGAGGATTTCGAAATTAGACAATGCTAAATATTGTTCTTTATTCTGGACTTACACTTTTCCACCACCTTTTAAACATGGAAATCTCAATTATTTATTACAAAAAATCGGAGTTATTATTATTGGAATAAAATAATTTCATAATCAATAATCATCTTTATTAGAAAAAATAAAAAAATAAACTTAAAAGTCTCCCTATTAGGTCTCTACGACTTGCTCCGTGGTCGGTATCGACTTGTTTAATTAAATAACAAAAAATATAAAAATCAGCCTTCAAAATCATGACAACATGATAACAAATTAAGCAACTAGTTAAATGCAACTATAAAAATATAAATCTGTCCATTACTATAAAATTGTACTTAAAAAATACTTAATTACAGTCTTATTATCACACAGGATAGTCTTCGTTTTAATTTAGAAAAGTAGGCACGTTAATGGTACAAAATTTAATAATAAACAAAATTTTAGCATAATTAGATCAAATCTATCATAATATTATGAATCAAACTAGCATAGTTTTTAGAAAAAGAACCAAATTCTTAAAAACTAGATAATTTTTCTTTGTTTCACATAAAGTTGTTAAAAGCACTTGGTGCTCGGTTTATATCAATACAATAGGAACTATAAATGTCTGCTAGGCACAGTAAAAGTAGTTTCTTATATAAATGACTATAGTATAATTATTCTTAATATAAAATATTTACAATTAATCAGTCTTATATGGCAGAGCGTCATAAAATGAGTGAAAATCACTCTCTATTGTAAGTTTTAACTCTTGCAAATGGTCGAACTTGCTTTTCTTAATTTTCAGCCTCTCGGTGTACAGCTGGGGCAATTCGTCGACTGTTCGAGGTTTGATCTTTTTAATCCGGTGAGGCAGGAGCGATTCTGGACAATCATCAGTAAAACCTAACCTGTAGTAGATTTTTCCTTCTGGCAAATAGGTCAATTGTCTTATGTCAGTCACAACAGGATCTCCAGTTTTTGTGCCAGGTCGAATAGATTTGAAGTTTAGGTCCGACTCGAAGTTTCTGAAGTATGTGTGGTCTAAATACTGTACATAATAAGGCTTTATCTGACAAGCAGTTTTTGCAATGTGGACGTAGTCAGCTGGAACATTAATTTTCTTCTTTCGTACTTTCCTTTCTATGACCGAGTGCATACTATCCGCTTCCATTTGCGTATGACCTTTTTCCAGTATCTTTTGAACTATTGTGATTTTTTTTAACACAGCAAAATTTAATAAGGCATTTGACAAAACTGCGTTTCTGTTTTGGTAGGTACAGCCATCGCTGTAAATAACTATTTCTGATCCTTCTTTAATATTGTTTTTGTTCATGAACAACTCCAACATTTTCACGATGATAGTAGTGAATTCGTTTGCTGTAAGCCCACCTTCAGTTTCATTCCATATGAAGCAGTATCCTTCAGATCTCTTCAGGTCATAGCCAGTAAAAATGTGAACCGCAAGTTTTGTTTTGAAGAAGAGGGCGGATACATTAGACTTCGGGCATAACTGGACAGCCTGCAAATCCATCGTAAATACTTCTTTGACGCTCATTTTGTCTTTTTGTTTTTCTTGTCTTGCAGATTCTTTTCTTTGGATGTGGGCCCGGTATATTTCTTCACTAACGTTATTTGTTTTGTACTGCTCACAGAGAGTGCAAGCATCTTTTTTAGGCTGATAAAGACCCAAATTCAATTCGTCAAAAACATTATTGAATGTCCCAACACTAACCTTTTGGTAACCATGTTCTGGGCAGAATCGTTCATTGTAAAATTTTAAAAGCTGCAATTTTGACTCCCATATTGTCTCTAGGTACATTTTGGAAGATTGTTTTCGACAGTAATGACTTTCGAGTTTTGGCAAAAGGTTAAGAAATTCCTTAACCTGCTTCTTCTTCATATCTCTTTCAGAAATCTGTTGATGAACTACCGGAGTGCTGTCCTTCTTCTTTAACCAGGCTTTTATTGTCCATTCTCCAATACATAGTGTGTTCAATAACATCTTTCTGCAAACTCTTATCTTTATAGTGTCCTTCTCTAAATAAAACTCAAATGAGTTTTTTCTTCTAGAAACTGATTCTTTTCCTCTCTTCCTGTTTGTTTCTTTTACAATAATTAAAGTTCTGACATAAACTTTCTTTTCCTTCCAACTCATTTTCCAAAACTTATCAAACACAATCTGCCTTTCTTCTTCATTTATTTCACAACATTGCAGTTTTGATATATTTGTACTTAGCTTGCAATCACATCTTGGTTTTAATTGGCGTGCATCCCTGGGTTCACTATATTTCCATACTCCTTCCTTTTTTACCCTACCACAGTATTCCTTTCCTTCTTCTCGCAGCTTCATATTCTTAGTTTTCTCCCAGGATTCCTTACTAGCTTTCTTTTTTCTTTTCCGCTTTTGTAAATCGGTATCAAGACTATCTGTAGAATCAGATTCATTTGAAGTCTCTTCCTGTAGAATTTTGTTAATTTCCTGTGTGTTTGCATGTTTAAGATCATCAAAAGAACAGTTCAAAATGCTAGGAGAAACTGGCGATGACTTTGCTATGTTTGAAATCACTTCATATTGGATAATGGTATCAGGTTTATCGTCAGTGCTTTCAATGACTTCAATCTCATCTAGCCTATCAATATGAGAATTGAAAATCATATTTTGTTTGGACTCAATGGGGTCATTGCATATCTTATGAGGCTCTGAATGAATATCAGCAGAAATAGTTACTTGCCTGAAATACAGTTCTTGTGAAAGCTCCGGTGGGATCATTTCAAATGGAGCGTTTGATTCTAAGTTGTAGTTGTCTTTGGTGAAAAACAGGGGATCTAATGAGTTCGATGAGAGATCTAGCGAGTCAAAAGCACCATTGTTGAATGGAAACTCATTTTGATTATCTGGAAGCATACTGGGGCAGGTATCTTTGTTAACTATTTCATAAGCTGTATCATGCTTAGTTGATAGCGACGCTGCTGTTTCAGATTGCATTAGATTCGAGACTGGTTGTAGATCACAATATACTTTACCTTCGTCACTTTCTGGGGGACATAGCATCATGTTCTTGTCCTTAGTCAACAAAATATTCCCAGGAAGACCTTCCACTGTGATAATAGATGGATTTACATGTCTACTCTGCCTGTCCACTGTTTCAGATTCTAGCGATACTCTATCATTACAATTAACCATGTATGTCTCTCGAGTAACATTTTCTTCGTTGTCGCCTGTAGTTTCGGAATCGGAATATTTTAAAATATCAAAAATTTTTGCAATTCGTCCTTTAGATTTACTCATTTTGAATTTGTAGGTATTCTCCCTGAATAATGTGACTGTAAACAAACAAAAAAACTTAATTAGGTACTAACAAAGTTATTCGGGATAAGTATACATAGTAAATAAATACCTATTTTACTACTTGTATATAAATAATTAATAATTTAGTTTGTTTCTTGTCATATTAAATTCAAGTCATTTCATTCAGTCCCGACCAGAATAGTATCACGCACATAATAAAAGCTTTTATCTCCAGCCAAGGCATAAAGTATTTTGTCCGTAGAACGCGTAACTCCAGGTAAACAATTTAATCTCAATTTTAAGGCATTCTAATGCGGTAAAATGGCAAATTACAACTATAGATGTATTAATAAGAATGTTAATTAATATAATTCACTTACCCAGTAATACAATCACTATTTAAAACACTGTTTTACTCAAAAACCGGACGTGCTCTCCCGCCTACATCGTGCGTTGTACTGAGGTGGGGGGAGTTACAAGGTATTATGATTCAAAAATGGCGGCTTGGATATAGGAGGAAAACGAAAAGTAAATTTACTCGAAGTGCAATTTTTTTATAAATTTACGAGTTAAACGAAAAGATGCGCCTTGAAAAAACGCATCTATTGATACCAAAAAGTCATTTTCGCCAAAAAGTGGAGTTAGGCGCTTTACGATTTAAGGTGACGATATAGGTAGTAATAGTCATTAATTTATACAATAGATTTATAATATGTCATTTATGTAGTCATTAATTGTATAATAACATTTTTTTTGAAGAATAGTATTTAGTTTATTTTTAAATTGGATAAGGTCAAGACATCTTATATTGTTAGGCAGTTTGTTGTACAGCTTAGGGCCCATACACACAATACTCTTAGTTAAGAGCGTAGTGTTATAGCGCTCAGTGAACAGCCTGTCTCTGTTGCGACCTAGTCTTAAAGTGACATCGGTCATTGTTTTAAATAAATTTGAATTTGTTTTTACAAATAGTAGCATCTCATAAATGTACAAGCAAGGAAATGTTAATATACTGGTGTTGATAAAGTATGGTCGACATGATTCAGTGCTTCTTAAATTAAACATTGCTCGAATGCACTGTTTTTGAGCTTTGAATACTTTATCTTTATCTGTGGAGTTGCCCCAGAATATAACTCCATATCGTAGTATTGAAGCTGCATTACCATGATAAGCAGTTAGGAGTGTTTTTAGATTTGTAGTACGTGAAAGTTTGTGAAGGGCGTACGCAGCTTTACTCATTCTCTTACATACATGATCTACATGGAATTTCCAGGACAGATTGCTGTCAATCAATAGTCCAAGAAAACGAGTGACGTTAGTGGTTTCAACCACCTTTCCGTCATGGCTGACATTTATGTGATCTGGTAGTTTTCTCTGGTAAAAATGCATAAGCTTAGTTTTCTCCAGGTTTATTAAAAGTTTGTTACCTGTAAGCCAGTTTATAACTGTGCCAAGTGAGTCATTTACTTCAATTTCATAAGATTGAGGATCATTGCATTCTATGAGAAGTGTGCTATCATCTGCGAATAGCACCATTGGAAATTTTGTGTGAAGGGGTAGGTCATTAATATATAAAATGAACAATAGAGGCCCTAAGACACTACCTTGGGGTACACCACGACTGTTTATCCTCTGTAGAGACCTATAGGTAGTTTCACATTTAGTGTCTAAACTTATTTTGGTTATTTCTACCAATTGGAATCTTTCGCTTAAATAGGATTCAATAAGCTTATGTATATTGCCACGAATTCCATAAGAATGTAGTTTCCTAAGTAAGAGTTTATGGTCGACTAAGTCAAACGCCTTAGTCATGTCCATAAACATTGCACAGCAGGGTTTTCTGTTGTCAATGTTAATCAGTGTTTGATGAAGAAAATTAAATATGGCCATGTTTATTGTTGTGTTTCTCCGGAATCCGTATTGTTCATTAACAAGGATATTAAATTTGACAAGATACTGGTAAATAGAGTTATTAATATATTTTTCGAGAATTTTTGAGAAAATGGATAACAGGGCAATAGGACGATAATATTGTATACATTCTTTGTTATTCTTTTTGTGAATGGGGATAATGACAGTGTTTTTGAGTCTCTTTGGAAATACACCCATTGTCATACATAGGTTCATTATGTAGCTTAATGGGAATGATATTGATTCAGCTACGGTTTTTATGACCTTAGTCGTAACTTCATCATGACCTACACTATTAGTGTTCTTTAGCTTTTTTATTATCTTTAAAATGTCAGTGGGGATGGATGGATGTTGTTGTTGATGGATGTTGTTGTTGAAACTGAAATTCATACTGAAAACTGTTTCCCACGTCAAACAAAATCGTCAGTACCCCATTAATAAAAACGGAGAGTAGTTTGTAAAAATTGACGTTCATCAGAAAATTTTATATTTTTACGATGAATAAAAAAATTTTGAGTTTGAGTATGAGTTTGAGAAAAAAAATCATAGTGAACACAGTTTTTAAGGCACAACAAAACGCAAGAAAGATTTGCTACGGTATATTCAAGTCAATACCCTGCTGAAATGGAAATTCATAATGAAAACAGTCACCCACCTAAACCGAAAGCATCAAAGCACCGCGCGGCTGCTTGCAGCCCGCGCCACAACGCAACCTCTAGTTATACTTATATACCCATAACAATCATAATAATATATATCATATAATAAACTACATATACCTACATAAATATAATTATCAGATTTTATAGGATATATATTAATTCTTGTCTGAGCTCCGATGATAAGACAACGAAAAAAATATATAAAAAATAAAAAAATAACTACCTAAACACTAAGAAAATGATCCTTTACCATTCTTTTAAAAGAAGCCAATGACGGCGCTTGACGTATGTGTAGTGGGAGATCATTCCATAAGGTGATGGCTTGTATGGTAAAGGAATCACCGTAAAATTTTGTTGAATGGGGAGGGATATTAAGGCGAAGATTATGTGATGAGCGAAGTGTCCGAGTATGAGATTCGTACCGAAAGTTAAAGCGCTCTTTAAGGCTGTCACTAAAGCTGGAAGAAAATCAGAATCTGTCAAATCTAGTGAGGGGGGGTTGAGGTATGCGGGGCGTTCTACGGACAATGACATGAAATTTTAACATAGTACTCGAAAACATAAAAGTGAAGACATGCCACTTTGTTAAAAATATACTAAGTAAGTAATATTGTTTTGTGATACGAAAATATTTATTTTTATTTGAAAGTATTTTTAATATTTAATAATTAATTATATATATATAAAGTCGTACCCGTGCCGATATTTATACAGGTTGTTGCAAAAAGGGTTTAATACTATGCCGAAACCTACGTGTGCAGCATGTTATTGATGTTATTTCTAAGCCAGGAAATGAAATCAGAATGTAAAAAAATCGCGAAAATATTATCAGAGTTTAATAGTTCAGGGTGTTGTATTAAACTCTGCCCCCGTGTAATAAAAAAAGTATAGTTAGCCGAAAGGGCGTTACTCAGGCGTCACTCTGAAAAACTTTTATCCAACGTAATTTTTTATATTCATGAAAAAAACGCTTCTTCATATAATTTTTTTTTGGTCACGTGACCTTTTAGTTAGACGACCTGTTTTTTTTTTGTGTTTCAAAAGCAGAACAGTAGTTTGCAGAACTCTGCATATACAGGATGTCACAAAAGGTTACGTAGCTGGCAAAGGGATATGGGGAGGTCACCAGAAAAATAATAACATGTAAGTACCCCCGCAAGGGAGTACATTAGTACAAGGCGAGAGTGTGTATTTTTTTTTTTAAGTACTTATGTGTATTTGGCATATGATAGAAATAATATTTTTGTTTCTTAAAAACCAAAAAATTTACACCTTGCTGCGCTCTTTTGCTCACTGTAAGTACACCTACAAATATTGCTGTATTAAAAAAAACGGTTTTGTTATAACGATTATAAAAAAAAAGTTATTTTCATGTCAAGGAGTCATTTACCTAATTACGATTTCACTCAACAGCAGGTGAACTGAAAAAATAAGTTCTAGTTCTATCATCACTTTAGATCGCAAACATTGTAACTCCACTTTTCTCGGCGAAAAGTACTCTTTGGTGTCAATAGAAACGTTTTTTGAATTCACATGTTTTCCTCTTTATTCGAAAAAAAAAACTGTATTCCGCATTTTACCATTTGTTTTCCTCTAAACCCCAAACCGTGATTTTTAAACAAGAAAACTTAGTAATTATACCCTTTATTCTCATATACAACGTGCGATGTAGGCGAACGTGAACGAAAACTATGCAATAAGCCTTTGTTTTTATTACTACTTTAGTAAATTACAATAACATACTCAACAATGTTAATTTTTTTTTGCAATGTTATGTTGTTAAATTAAGATCTAATATTTTATTAACATGAAGTTACTTTCAACTTTTTTTTGCATCTATGCGTCGAATCACAGCATGACGGCTGCTGCAGCTTCCTGGTGTCCTGTCCTCCAACCAATCCCACCAGTACTGCAGGTTGCGTCGAATACGAGCCATTCTCTTCGACTTGACAAGACAGGTGCTCCCGGAAGGATCATAGATCGCACGGAACCCGTACCGTATAGAGGCAACGGACTCCTTTGCAACAGCCCCCCAGATTCGGAAGTAGCCCATGCACTGCATGGCGAGCACAGCTGCAGCAATTTTTTCGTAATGAATCATTGGGATGTCATCCCCGAAGGAGGCTCTCAGCCTACCTCACGACCTGTGTGACATTAGAAAAATGCACTGTGCTAACGCCGTTTGCGAGCTTGATTTGCAGGACCGCGTTGTATGCCAAGTTCCACAGCAGAGGGGTCCAAGACCTACCGCTGTGGAACTCCGCAACTGAACTTCTTCAGTGAAAACAAACCCTCTCTTTTCGCATCCTTAATGTACTTGTTAGACACGTATGACCTCTGTCAATTTTCTGCAGATAAGAAGACAAGTGATGGTATACAAGAGCCGCCCTAAAGGTTCGCCCTCTAGGGGATAGAGTTGAACGCGGTTACTATTTTTAAGCAAACAGCCAGCGCAACAACTCGCCCGTGGTTCTTATCCTGCTCCGACAGTGAACGAACGCAAAGTATTGTACCCACTATTCGAATCCGCATTTCGGATGCCAAACTGACTGTCCGAAAGGTCGAAACCGTACCACCACAGAGGTATGACTCGTTCGAAGAGCTTATCAGGCTCTTACAGCAATCAGATGTGTCGGTACATTGAAAGATAATCTACAGGCCTGCTTTATTTATTTAGGAGCACTAATGGCCTCCTTTCAGTCATTGAGTCACTGGCACTCAGGCTGCGGTTGAACAGGAAGATAGACTGTCTAAACAAATCATTTTTAGGCTAGTTAAAAAAAACTTTAGGTGGGTAGTATGCCAACTAGAACTACAAATAAAACAGTATTTTTGTCTCCTCTAAAATTTGGTCACGAGGAGTTACGATGATTACGATCTAAGGTGACGCTGACGATATTTTATACAAGGTATTGAAAAAAGGGTATAAAGCTTAGCCAAAAGTGGATTTAGGTGCCATTCTGATCCACTTTTCTTCTACAATTTTGAAAATTCACGTAACAAAACCTTTTACATAGAAACTTATTCGATCACGTGACTTTTTACTATAGAGACCGAATTTATTTTTCGAGAATTTCCAAAACTTGGAGAACAAAAGTTGTTCAGAATAACCCCTGAGTCAAACCCTTTCGGCACAGTATACCCTTTTTGCAACATCCTGTATAGGTAATATCAGGTTTATAAAAGACCTGGGCCTGTAGAGTGAGACTCGGCATGGGGAGTCATAATTTATAGATCTTTTAGGTTGCAGTGGCGAATGGGCACTGGTAGCCCTGCCCTTTTCTATAACTATAACTATAGGTAATTTTATGGCAATTTAAAAATGGTATAACATTTATCTATTTGAAAAAATCATTAAAAATATACATTACCTATCACCCTAATTTAAAAAAAAAATTCAGCCCTTACTTTAAACTTATAACACCCCTCTATTTCCTTCAGGGGTTAAAAAACCTGTGTATTTAATATTTTCTTATGAGTTTTTTTTTAAAACTAGGCTCTTACATAGTTGTACATAATATTATGCGGTATTTTATTCCACTTGTAACGCATTAAATTCATAGCTACAGTAAACATTTCATTTTTTTCATGGCGAGATACAGTCGCACTTAACCGCTTTTTTGCAAAGCTTGTTAAATAGATTTAAAAAATTATGTAAATTTTAGATCTTCAATTTTTAAAAATACTTACTTATTTTTAACAACCTGTAGTGTACAGACTACCACATCTTAAAATATATATATTTTTAATTAACTACGGTTTTTGGTTTCAAATAAAACAAATTATGAACTTACTTTTCAACACCCTGTATATTGTGTAGCTTACCTACCATACACAACCGTTAAAATAAAATAAATTACCCCTC
Organism: Plutella xylostella; assembly: GCF_932276165.1. Lineage (NCBI taxonomy): Eukaryota > Metazoa > Arthropoda > Insecta > Lepidoptera > Plutellidae > Plutella > Plutella xylostella. Next base: position 10,701,080 of record NC_064002.1, read on the forward strand.
AGAATATAAACAGGCTCGCGCTTTGGCATACTGCATTGACCGTAGAGTTCTTATTCGGAGAATCTAATAAGTGTCATTATGTGCAATGTTTACCTTTATCTATGCATCTGTAACTCTATAGTAAAAAATGTAAACAAATCGAAAAGGCGAAATGTTTTCTAAGAATTTTCGGCTTTTCTGCATCTAAAATGATTAGAAAATTAACTTTCCATAGCAAATGCATATGTATTATAATACTTGTAGTCATAATTTGTTGATTTAATCAGTTTTTGTGAAATATTTGATAAAAAATAAAATGGCGTGGGTATCGCTCCTAACAGGCCGCCACCAGGGCGACGACTGAAGAAATCTGAAATCTGTCACGGTGTCATCATTTTTAAACCGGAATTTATTAGTTTTTTGCAAAAAAAGTTGACTTCTGGTCCATTAAATCCAACTCTTTAAGGTAACTTTGTTAAGAATTTAATTACCTACACATACATATAAGATTCCATGAAAATGGGCCCTCTGATTTCGAGGGTTTTTTCATAATAAGTCAAAAAATGGCAAAAGACATGGTGTGTTTGCAATTTTTTTTTAACATACTTATTATAATCCTGCACCAATAAATAAGCAACTAACATGTTCAGTATACCCTCTGCTACAAAATATATTTTTATCAATGTGATAGAAGCCACCGTTTTTCCAATCTAATCAAGTATATCAAGCCGACTTTAGCATTTTAGCTTTAGGGATCCCCTTAAGGTACGCAGGGTATGCTGGGTTAAACAGTATTGAATGCAATAGTGAAAGGATGTGGGTATTCCGGTAGATGTAGGTTTGCAGTGAATTAAAATTCTCAAGTAATTAGCAGTTGAAATTATGTACTTTGATGTCTTTTATGGTTAAGAGCTTAATAAACTGGAACACTAGTTATTTTCTGTAATTATACAATTAAAATGTGTTTATTCATAACTTGTTGACTGTGACACCATTACAGTAAACTATTTAAACCTTGAATAATGATTATAACATAACTCAGTAATAAAGTATTAAAATATCCAACCAATTCACCTTTAACTTTTAAACATGTTGGTTTAAAATATCTATTTCCTGTTTCCGTATTTCCGGTTTTAGTGATCAGTAATTTACTGTGGTAGAGTTTTTATCAATACAAATAAAGACAGTCAGTATTTTTTTAAATCAAAATTAATGTTAAATATCTTCTCTGAGTACGGCAGTTATGCTCTAAAATTCTCTAAATAATATCTGCATGCAATGGCTATTAGTTAATCACTAAACTGTGGCGTAAAAACAATTTTTTATAATTTTGCATTCCGAGGTAAACAGTAGCTTTTTGGCTATCTTGCTCGCTATGCCCGTAATTTCCCGAGTAGTACCGCGAGCTCACATAAGGGTGAGTGAGGCCACAGGAGCGTTATTTTGTGAGTTGTCGAATTCATCGGCAGACAACTCATTTTGCGTCGCCGTGTGAATCAAATAGGACTTTTCTATGAAACCGAATGCGGCAGATATTAAGCGACCGAAAATGCGCGACTCACAACTCACAAAATTACGCTCGTGTGGCCTCTCCCTAAGAAGTGCCAAAGCACTCTGTCCTCGCCTCGGCCTTCTACACCTACTCTAAGGTCTCAGTACAGCCACAAAAACTAACTTGTCTTAGGTCAGTTTTTACGGGTTGTAGGTATAATGACCCTGTACCTACTAAAATGCAGTTTATAATTTAAACCTTAGTTAAAAACTGCTAATCTTGTGAATGTATTGGATCCTGAGAGAATATAATATGAAGCATTGTGGTGTTTCCCTATAAACATACAATGGAGATAAGAAACCTTACATACGGCTGAAAGGAAAGTCGTGCTCGTAGCCTCATAGGAGGCACTTATGTAGGTATATATGTATAACCCCAAACCAAATAAAACTTAGATCAAACATCGTAAATTATTATAAATAAACAAACTTCAAAAAAATAAGAATAGTTTTCGGTAAGGATTCAGTTAAGGTCCAGGAAAGAAATAATGAAACAATGTAGAGCCCTGTAAATAACAATTATTATGTCGGTTCGACTAGCTAGTACATACATCATAACATAGGGAAGTATTGTTTAATCAATGAAAGTTCAATGTCCCAAATAAACATTGAAAAATTGAAGAGCCGCCATCTTAGCTATTCACTATGTACAGTCAACTGGAGAGATAATTTTAATTAAGTAGGTACTCACATTATTTATTTCGATAATGACTTGTTTGATCACACGACTCTTAGATAGGCAGACGATAGGTAAATGAAATACATATACATTTTATTATTCATATTTTTGTTACAACTCGCCAGCATAGCTTAAAATTGAATTATTACAGATACTTATAAATCTCTTTTGCTGACTGTATCACTTAAAACGAATCAAGATCTACATAGTTATACCTACATCGTATTATTGGTTCTTGTTTTAGTTTTGTTATCTAGTCGAGCAATTAATGCTAAGTATTATCTGTATCTTGGCATAATTTAGCCATGATCTGAATAAATATATTTACCACTAGTCCGTAATTAGCATAAAACTGTGTAGTTACAGGCTTACGAGCAGGTAATTAAATTAGTAACATAAGAACAGCAAAAAACTTATCCTATGTTTCTGGGTGTCCTCTCATATTCAGAATCTATTTCTCAGACTAATATACCATATGTAAAACATGATCATCATTCCCATAAACCAGCACGATCATAAGTTACAAGACGGTTTAGTATTAGAAGGCTAGGGAAAATATTTATTTAGAAAAGTCATTTATCGTCTTTGGGGCCGAGCGGCTGGTAGGTAAACTAGCTGTTCCTATGTAAACATTTAAGTTGCGTATACCTACTTAGGTAATTAGGTATAGAACACTAAGGTCTTTAGCTCTAGGTAGTACAGCGATAAGGTAATAGCAACGGGAGGCAATGAGAATTATAATTGTAACTGCATCGACAAATACAGGGGCTTATCAAACTAGATAAATTGTGTAATTTCCATTTAACACGACTTTTAATCCTCGATGAGATAGAAAGTGCGACTAGTGCGAGTAACCATAATTTTACGGGTACAATTTAAATCATCACCAAAAAAAATAATTGTACGCTAATACATTGCACCAAAAAATTAAATAAAACCAAATTAATTAAATCAACTCCAAAATCGAAACCCCAAAAAAAACGTTTACGTTCCAAAATAAATAAACACGCCTCCAAATAATTGCAAGTTTACAATAGAAAATCTTTTTCGTCGCCAAAACGGATAAATCATCACCAAATTATGCTATACTAAAATATAAACATTGACACCAAAACTAAGTGTTCAATTTTTTTTATATCACCAAATTATCCTACCCAAAAACAATATAAAAAATAGAATAAAGGTAATCGATTTACCTGTTAATTTTAATATGTAGGCATTTGCGGCTTTAAGAGTGGTGCGGCATGAATTTTGAATTTGCGCGATGATTGTGGACGCAATGTATTGATGTCTAGTACATCGACCTCAATACATCGCGGCAAATTCACCCCTTCTGGACAAGGTCAAATTTGAGCGGCGCCATCCCCCCGCGCCCGCATACTCATATACAGTTCTCCCATATTAATAATGCGCATGCAAATCTTCGCAAACTGTCGTATTCCCGGAAACACCCGAATCAGTGCCTTAAACAAAGCACTTGCATTTTGATCCTTGTTCGAAAGAAATAGTAGTCAATATCATGTGACACATAATCGAAAACAATTTGGGCGGTCGGTGGCTGTCACCGATCAGTCAAGGGTCTCAAGGTCAAGATCAATATTACTTTTGTGAAATTATAAAGAGCTGCAATTACACATCGTTCTTGATATTTTTTTCAAATGTGAATTTAATTTCAACTTTAATTATTTTTGACGATGCCATATTATGAGGCACATTTAAGAATAAAATATGCGTCACATTGATAGATAGAGAAGTGCGCCACTTTGCCAATAAAGCCACACCCAAAAGACCAAGTTTGTAATTGTAATATTATTGTGAATGATCAGCGCTGTAAATACTTTTGAACTGAGATTTTAATGTAAACATTTTTATTAATGTGAAATAATCAGTGCTGTAAATACTTTTGAACTGAGATTTCAATTTTTTTATATAAACCTATAGAGAAAAGAACACTACGTTTTATATAAACCTGTGTTTGAAATCCATTTCTCCTTATAATATAAACCTTGTGTTATTCAAACCTTCTTTCATCCATCTTTACATCAGCTTCAGTAAGACACTTAAAAAGGACCTACTGTAACATTTTCGAAGTAAATTTTAATATTATGGAATATTATGAATTATCGAATCAAATTTCGTTACTGATAAATCAATTATCTCTTTTACCACCAATTACATAATTCTACTAAAATTTCATGAAGAAAATGCACTTAACCACTCTAAATACATAATAGTTTTCTAACGCTCGGGAATACGACCGTTGCCGAACAATGACGAAGATTTCTATGTGCATTATCAATTTTGGGGAACTGTACATACATTTACCTATCATCATCATGATCATCAGCCAATAATCATCCACTGCTGAATATTGGCCTCTCCCAAGGAGCGCCACAACACTCGGTCCTCGGCCTTCCTCATCCAACCACAACCCGCCTAAGATCGTCAGTCCAGCGGACAGGAGGGCGTCCCACGCTGCGTTTGCCTGTTCGAGGTCTCCACTCGAGAACTCGTCTACCCCAACAGTTATCGATTCTTCGGCAGATATGACCAGCCCACTGCCATTTCAGCTTGCATATTTTGACAGCTATGTCAATAACCTTAGTCCTCTGACAGATAACCTCATTTCTGATACGATCCATCAGAGAAACCCCAAGCACCAAGCACTTAACTATAATACATAAATTGTATTTCAATTCCTTATTTCTATAGAATTTATTGGTACATGGCAAAATTCAAACCCTCGGCCACACGAATGGGAGTCGAGATGGCGTAACGGATAGATTTTACTAGGCACATACTAATGATTTAATTAATTCATAAAGGAATTTAACAAGTGACTTTGTTTTGGGATAAGCTATTTATTATTTGGTATAAACTTAATTTTTAATATTTACTTTTACTTTTTTTGGTTAGAAAGGATTATTAAAATGATACTGATAAAAGAATATTTTGGTTACATCTATATAGCGATGATATACTTTATTTGGTTTGAAATAAATTTTAATGGTGTCAATATAGTTTTACAGTATGCAGTAAAAAATAATTTGGTTCATTTCAAACATATTTTGGGAAGCATGATTTGGTGATGATTTATCCGTTTTGGCGGAGATTTCGAATTTATTGGCGGCAGTATCATATAATTTCTGGTGGAGGTTTAAATACAAGCCTAATTTTACACATACAAGAGGAGGTGATAAAAATCTACATTCTAATTGCAAAATTAATAAATAAACCTTTCAATACTAAAATGTAAATTAATTATTGAAGAACCCAAAAAAATAATATGCGATTTTTTTAATTTCCCAATAACTTACTTACAATTTTAGCGATTTGTAGTTTGTAGCACCTCCTAACGGGATTACGTTAACTTATGAAAAACCCCTCATTTTCCGTACTAGGTAATACCTAATGTAATAATTAATACAATCTCAAATACATGATATAATAAAGCACTTGTAAGTATTTAAATTGGTGTTAGTCACACACGGCATAAAGCCACAAATTTATTGATTCTATTTTAATTGGTATTATGAGTTCTAAACTTCCAACAGAATGTTGATACCCACCTTTTCAGGTGCGTTTTACCATCATAATAAGTAAATCTTTGGTCAGCACAATATTAATATCCTTGGTACAGTGGAAAGCCTAGCATACAGAACTTAAGCATTTAAGTTTAAGAAGGAAGCATTAAACATTTAAGTTGCGTATACCTACTCAGGTAATTTAGATAATATATATAACACTAAGGTCTAGCTCTAGGTAGTTCAGCGATAAGGTAATAGCAACGGGTGGCAATGAGAATTATAATTGTTACTGCATCGACAAATATAGGGGCTTATCAAACTACATAAATTGTATAATTTCCATTTAACACGACTTTTAATCCTCGAAGAGTTAGAAGGTGCGACTAGTGCGAGTCACCATATTTATAAATACAGGTGTCCCATAAGAGGAGGTGATACAAATCTTGAAATCTACATTTTAACCAACTTTTGTTCTTGGGATAATTGCGAAATAAATAAATACAAAACCCCACAAAATATATATGTGATTTTTTAAATTTCCCAATAACTTGCTTTTTACAATAGCGATTTGTAGTTTGTAGCACCTCCTAACGGGATTACGTTAACTTATGAAAAACCCTTCATTTTCCGTACTAGGTAATACCTAATGTAATAATTAATACAATCTCAAATACATGATATAATAAAGCACTTGTAAGTATTTAAATTGGTGTTAGTCACACACGGCATAAAGCCACAACTTAAATTTATTGATTGTATTTTAATTGGTATTATGAGTTCTAAACTTCCAACAGAATGTTGATACCCACCTTTTCAGGTGCGTTTTACCATCATAATAAGTAAATCTTTGGTCAGCACAATATTAATATCCTTGGTACAGTGGAAAGCCTAGCATACAGAACTTGTGGAGCAATAATTAAGAGCACATGTGTATTTAGTATACAGTCCATGGTGCCAATTTTATTGAGTCCTTCACTGTACAGCTACTAAACGTATCGAATTATTCCTCATTTATAGTTACGTTGGCATACAACACGCGAATCTTTGCCCCAGCACAGTTGTCCGGTGAACGGCATCCGAGCTGCCGCCTTTCTAACCCGGTTTTCGAACGCAACTTCTCTTTACGCGCGAAAGTGTTGTGACAGTTGTGTTTTGTTTTTTTTTTTCACACAAAATGAGTTTGGAGCAACGGTTCCAGAAAGTTGCGGACAGCTTCGAAAAATATAAAATTGCGGAATGGGGACCAAGAACGGTCAGCATTTTTTATATTATCCCTAGTCCTCGTTAATATTTTGATAGATTTTTGTATTTTCGTGGTATATTTACCTAACACAAGATCATCCACTAAACTACATGCATTTGTTTATAAATATAGTATAATATTTGTTTATAGATCTGATTGATAAATCCCGTAAACTAAAAGTAATATTCCATTCTATTATATTATATCCACCACAACTCTGTGATATCCACATTATACAAGGGTCAACCATAGAACAAAGGGTGAAGAGACCAGAGCAGAGAGTCCCACAAGGAAAAACAAACCCTAATATTTTCAAAAAAGCGATAGAGTAGCGGCTAGTAACTTGAATGTGCGTGTATTATGGTTCATGAACATAACCACGCTTTGTATATAACGTTCGCTCTGAATACATGTTACGTGCATAGACGCAATTATTACCATAATAGTGTGGTGCATCCGTTGCACAAACATACCATTGTTGCACTCAACAACTGAGCCGTGACCGTGAATGGTTCAGCTGATTTTTACAGCGTTAAAATAGGGGTGTTATAATTTTTAAGTAAGCATCTTTGTGTCTGCACTTAATCGTAGCGTATCGTATCGTATGTAGCCTTCAGTTTGATTAGCTTTAAGTTGGTTACAAACCCTAACCCTACTCTTCCTATTGTGTTTATCACCGACGCAACATGAAGAAGCAGAGTCAATGTCTCGCCGTTGTATCATCTTGATAAGAGACGAGTCACAGTGGCTGTGATTGGTCAATGCTCTTTCTGGGAATGTTACCAAGAAGTGGCAATAATATAGTAAGAGACATTTTACCCTTATTAAATGCATGAGCTTTTTCCCCTTTGCCTTTATGTAATATGTAAGTAGAATACAAAGTAGTACTTATCCATTTCTATAAAACACAAATTGATTTTGACCAACACATAATTGCTTATTTTGCGATAAGTAATAAGATACTGGGATAAATCACAGCTTTTGAAACTAACCAGCTACTTAATTACTATTTAATTTTTGGGTAGCATCATAGTAATCATGCTCTTGAAAACGATTTCGCAGTCCTAAAAATCCTGCCTTAAATTTTTGAATTGCTTTAGAGAAATCCATTATGTTTAACTTTTCTCCACTCAAATACCTTACACAATATTGAATGCACTATCTGAACTAAAATCTATGTTTACAAACATCGCATTCGCAACTTGCGGCAAAATAATAACAATTTAGTACCTCACTATGTATTAGCTATGTTACGCTGGCGGCTTTACGTAAAACACACTTTCTCCGATCGTTGCTTCTTATTAGCTAACATCAATCGCTCTGTTAGAATTAATAACAATAATTTATTGACTTTATTACCTGTGAGTCTGTTTTGAAAAAAACTAAAGAGTCGCCACATGTTTGTACCATTTTAAATCTTACGCCGTTGTTTTACGTTGTTTTCCACTACAAAAATACTGCAGCTGACGCTTTTTGGGAGAACCCTATGTCCAATAGACGCGTTCACAGGCTGATGATGATGATAGACTGCTGTGTTAGTCTGGGACAGAGTTTTGTGGCTCTCACTACTGGCATATTTCCTGTTCGTCAGTAGAAATTGTCTGATCCTTAATCAACAGCTGATTATTATCCTTCTATACACATCTTCCTACCTCGTAATGGAATACATGTGTTATGTTACGTAATCCGTATATTTTATCTCATGAGTGCATAAAGTTAATTAATTGTACATGTCGTTAAACTGAGCAGGAAATGCTTTCACAGAAGGTCCATAATATGTCTACCCATCTGTCCACTATCACTAGTCGTATAATTATGTGAAAGCTTGTATTTGCAAGTTAAGGTTAGGCTTCAGACATTTGTATGGAGTCTTGCATTGTACTTTAGCTAGCTTTTATATTAAAATAGCTTACTGTTTAGAAATAATATAATAGTAGCGTTTGTCAATGCCTTTGCCTGAACAGAAATCCTTTACTAATTTTTACTCTTTATGTTTTATTATATGATTTTCCGATCCAAATTGATAATTTTTGGGTTTTTTTTCCAATTCGGTTAAACCCATTATAGCCTTAATCAAAAAACATAAGACATTATGCTCATTGATATCTTGTTAAACTAATCTCTTGTGCCTAAGCTTCAATGTATTGTACCTATACCGTAGTATTTAGTAGATAAATAGTGCGATAATTTATGCTATAAATGTAGATATACCTAGATAGATAACCAGATAAAGTATAGAGCTACGAACTTGATTATCTTGACACTGGCACAGTTGGTGCAGTGTTTTTCCAAGTGTGGACTGGTCAGGTTTTGTGTTTAGTAAAACGTACGAGTGCAAAATGAAAAGAGCTTTGGATGATAAGGTATTCTTTTCACATACTTTACCTACCGTTCTATGCATTTAATTAGATCATTAGGTAGGTATGAATTATTTGTTAGAAGTAATGATCAAGGATAAAATTATTATTTTTTTAGGTAACAAGCATAAACTGTACGGATTATTCTTAGGCCATAGTTATTACTTACCAAATATAGAGCTTTCATAACTCTCCCCAATGTTACAAAATATTCATGGCAAATATTAAACTTGGCTTTTTAAAATATAAAACGATATAAAAGAGCATGTTAAAATAAACTGATGATCATTAGGAAGTTCGGATGTTGGCAATGACTTGCAGTGATGTTTCCTAAACAGGTTCATAGGTCAATGCTAATTATTGCTTCCTGCACGATGCCGAAACTAAATCGTACAGTAATAAACGTGATGCATCATCAAGCCTTCCTTTTATTAAATGGAATCTATTGCATAAGTACCTTCTTAAAGGTCAGCTGTTTAGCATCTGGTCAAATAAAAAAATATACGTAGCTTTATTTAGATAAGTATGTTAATGTGCTTCAATTATTCTTAAAACAGCTGACCAAATATTATTTGTGTAATGATATTGTAATATAGTAATTTTTCGTTCTATTTCCTTCAACTACAAGGAGCATTTCCTATTTAGCGATTTAGGCCCTAAATTGAGAGACAGACCAAATTTTGGGCAAAATCTCTCTAGTGGATACTTATTATCTATTCCTATCCGTTGCTACTTGAATGCCAGTGCGTTATTGTCCTAACACTCTGAACACAGACGAAAAGCTAATCACACCAATCCATTGTTGCAGTGTGCGCAAGTAGCCACAAACGTGGTGGAGCAGAAACACCAGGTCTCCCGAGCGAAGCGGAGCCGCGCGCTCGGCAGTCGCGCCTTCCGTGGTTCTACGGTCTGGTTCACCGGGCTTTCTGGAGCTGGGAAGACTAGCATCGCCTTCGCACTTGAGGCTTACCTGGTGTCCAAGGGTGAGTGAGAATGAGATAGAGTATGGTATAGATAGAAGGTTTATTCATGGACATTGGTTGGATGTCGCCACTGGCTCCACGATAAAGTAGCTCCTAATGCAGTGGAGCAGAAGCGAAAGGCACTCGCGCTTTCCGCGGCTCTACCGTCTGGTTCACCGGGCTCTCTGGAGCTGGGAAGACTAGCATCACCTTCGCACTTGAGGCTTACCTGGTGTCTAAGGGTAAGTGAGGAAGAGATGGAGTATTACTGAGGGTTTCAGCGTGGATTTTGGTTGGATGGATCCACGATAAAATAGTCAAAATTGCGGTAGAGCGGAAGCGAAGGGCATGCCGTAATAAACAGTTTACAATGGTGTAATTGCAATGCTCTCATTAACCTCAACGCACTAATGAATAGGTCATCAATGCCGGCCTCATCGTAACGTGTTCACTCGGTGTGTGAGAGTAGGCATACCTATGTTGTGTCACGGCCTTTTTACCCGACTGCCGAAGGAGGAGGGTAATGTTTTTGCTAATGAGTTATAGCTATAGCTAAGCAATAGTAACTACCTTTGTTCATCAGCTGACCATTATATGCTAATGATGCTGATGAATTAGGTATTTGTTAACTTCTTGGGAAATGCATGTGATCAATTAGTGTGCACGTTTTTACTTTGATTATAAGGGTATCCAGTACAAATCCTTAATCTTCCTCTCCATCTTCAGGCAGAGGCTTCTGATAATGAGGGCATGCAATACAAACAACAATTTTTCCCTCAATAACCAGGTATCCCAGCATACGGCCTCGACGGCGACAACATCCGGACAGGCCTGAACAAGAACCTAGGCTTCAGCAAGGAGGACCGAGAAGAGAACATCAGACGAGTGGCGGAGGTCGCCAAACTGTTCGCCGATAGCGGGGTCGTCTGCCTTTGCAGCTTCGTCTCGCCTTTTGCTGAGGTCAGTGATAGGGACTTTTGATGAATCTTATATGAATGTTTTTTGTTCTGATTCCTCTATCCTTTGTCAATATATCTTGGATAATAATTATGTATACTTAAGTTTCGTTATTAAAAAAGGCAGACCACCTAACTTATAAGCAATTGGATGAATGCTGGACTTCCTTTTATCAGGGTAATGCATTAGCGTCAGTCGCTGACTACCAAGGTGTGCCGGACGTATTTACCTACAAGATTCAGTTGACACGTCACATATGCCGCCTACTCCAATTATACAGCATACTACCTACCCTATTATCTCCCCAAAAGCGCAGACAAAAACTTCATCCACTAGCTACGGCGACACGAGTTCGTTATTGACTTAGATAAACGTAACTATATCTCAATTCCCCATACATAGGGCGCTGTAATCGATAAACGGGCATTATACGAGTTTATCGACGTCCATAACGTTCCCGTGTAGCGTGTAGCAGCTAAAGCTAACAAGCTCCCCTTTCCAGGACAGGGAAGTGGCTCGGCGCATCCACACGGACAGTGACCTGCCGTTCTTCGAGGTGTTTGTGGACACGCCGCTTGAAGAGTGCGAGCGCCGGGACACCAAGGGACTGTACAAGAAGGCCAGGGATGGACAGATTAAGGTTTGTTGGTGATTCCTTAACTGGGTGCAATAAATTGTGATCATGCATTTAGTTGGAAGTTAAATCCGTTAAGTTTGGAAGTTTGCATTTAGTGCATGCTGCTATGAAAGAAAACAAGATTTATTTGTAGTTGGACTTAGGTACAATAGGTAATGATGACTTCCTCGTGGAATTTTCAACCACAGAGGCGTATATAGGTACGAAGGACTCACTAGACGTGCCCATCCGATAGGATTCCTACCTAAAGGTACTTAAACTTAAGTTTGAGTACATGTTAAAATATTTCAATGTATTCATTATATAGCTGAACATAAAAGAGTAGAGAATAATTGAGGGCGTGGCAATCTAAGAAAGTGGCCACACTATTATAGTATAGAAAACGGACAAAAGTATCACAATACTTTAGCAGAAAAAATCAAAACGAGAAATGTTTCAAATATTAACTAATTATAAAATGCCACTTTTTGGGGAGGTTTATGTTAAGAGAAGAAATTAGTAGGGGAGAGGGGGGCAGTCTTGAATGAATTTCATTAAATCAAATCAACTGTAACTTTTATTTCATTGTGTATTTCATAATGTTTTTTTGCACTGAAACACGTGTTGGTTATCCCATTATGTAATTACTATAGGAGAAAAGTGATAGTATCACACATCGATATTTTATTACAGTTTTTTCTTGCTCAGGAAAAAGTTCAAATGTGCCCCGGCAATTCTTCTAAAACTGTGTTTACCGATTTTCCTGCAACAAATTATTTAATTGGTCAGAAAAGCAGTGACTTGCAAACTATTATGTCTGGGGAATTTATACCGACTCTTACACTGAGTTGCAGAAAGGATCTTTAAGTTAATGTCGGCATTAAATGTATTGTTGCCTTGCTTTGACAGTATACGGACAGAAAGAGACAGACATAGATTTAATGTCCACATTAGCTTAAAGTCCCTTTCTGCAACTCGGCATTACATATTCTTAGACATATTTTTACAATAGGTACTCTAACACGGAGAGACCGACACACATAGACACCTACAGCTGTAAAACTTATCGATACCCTTTTTGAGTCGGGGGTTAGTAAAAAAGTATCTAGACCTGATGTCTTAACAACATTAGCATCCAGACCCTGATGTCATGTAACGTTTAACACTAGTATTTTCTAACCTCTATAAGAATAACAAATACACATTGAAAGGCATTCTATTACATCAAAATAGTACTTTTTTACAAGAAATATAAGCAATGTATGTTAATGGTTAGAAATTAAGTACCTACTCACCAGTATAAAACGCTGCTCTTTCATAAACATCGTTTATATTGACTAATACTTCTCCAGCCTCATTTTCCGCCAAACATCGTAGGTAAACGCTGTAAATCATCTGTCTATCTTCGCTGCGAATGGTTTTATTCATTTTCACTTCGTGAACAAACTCAACAATCCACAAAACTCCAAAATTAAGCAAAATTCGATTTGTTTATACAGGAACAGGGCGAGTTTGACATTCAAACCATAGAAACAGACCACAAATCACAAGTTTTTTTTTATTGCCAGGTTTAAATCTGTTTAGTTCCAAAAACATTAATCTCTACTCTTTTGTGTTCAGCTATACTTATATTTATTAGTTTTAATCGGTTCTTTGACATAATTACTGCCACTTACTATAATAATGAATGAGTCACTGTATTGTACTTCCGTAATGAAACTAATGAACGACAATATAAAGAAAACGTAATAAATTACGAAGACATACAAAATCGAGAGGTTACTTTCGCTTCAACATAAAGTAGAATGTCTTTATTTGTATGTGGAGTGAAAGAGAAATCTGGTACAGTTAGCAAGGATACTTAGTACTTCATTGTTCACAAGATACATGTTTTTGGTTATCTTTTCTTTTAATGAGTTTTCCTGCTTTATGTCTTCATTATTATAATTTATAATTGGTAAATATTAATTGGTATTTCCAGTCTACAATCGTTCATACATTCATTCGCTCGTATAACTCTGTGATACGCGCACGCATTATTCGCAGTTACGACTGGCTACGCAGCTCCGTTAGTTCTGACCCAACACTAGTGATGGGGTACTTACTGTCGATATTTTTGATATCGATAAAATTTAACAACTACGATGGATAAGTTTATCACAAGAACCTCGTCGACTGAGAGCATTTCCAGCGGCGGAAAAAGACCTGCTGAAGACGCTGATGACATCTGGCAAGTTCCGAAACGACCAGCTCCAACGTCGTCGGCAAGAAACACTGGCAATACTAAAATCCAAGTTAGTAATCGATTTAAAATCCTACCCCATGATCATGGAACTAGTGGTTCATCTCAACCTCAGTCTGATGTACCAACTAAGAAACCACCAAGCAAATCTCCAAAAATCCCTCCAATTGTAATGGAGATAAAGCCAAACTGGACTCACGAAACAATTAAATCTATAGTCTCCGAATTTACGAAAAACTTCCATTTGGTATACCGAGGCAAAAACACCGTCGCAATTATCTGCTACAGCCCTGATTGCCATCAAAAATTAAAAGAAGGTCTTATCGCCAAGTCGGCAAATTTCCACACTTACAGCCGTAAGGATGAAAAGCTCTCGAAAGTAGTGATCCATGGCCTTCCCGCTTCAGTAGAGACCATGATACCAGCGGAACTTACAAATCTCGGCTTTAGTGATGCTATTGTCACAAAAATGAAAACTAAAAATCCTGATGCCCCTTATCCGCCGTTTATGGTGCAACTACAAGCAGGCTCCGATATAGCTAAATTCAAGAAAATTAAATACCTATGCCAATGTGTCATTACAATACAACGCTTTAGACCCAATGCCAAACAAGGCACGCAATGCTACAGATGTCAGCGCTTTGGACATGCCTCTAAAAATTGCAACCTAATTCCTCGCTGTGTTAAATGCACCGAAGAACATCCAACTAACGAATGCCCCAACAAAACTCGTGATCTGCCTGCTCGTTGCTGCAACTGCGACCAAGAACACCCCGCCAACTACCTGCAGTGCACAGAGCGCCTGAAATACCTCGAGCGCATTCAAACAAGACGTAGACCACACAGCTCCACCAAGCCAGGAAATGTTAATACTGTCAAAGAAGGGATATCATGGGCCAAGATAGTGAGCCAAGCTGAAACACAGGATCGCCAGCCAACGCTCAATGCTAAGCTAGGAAGCTCCGTAGCGCATGACAGCAAAGCTACGACTGACTATTTCGATTCCACCACAACCGAAATATTGCAAATCCTTACAGTGATTAAAAATATAAAACAACAATTTACAGCTTGCAATACTATGGTTGACAAGGTAATATTAGTACTAACTAACTTAGGTGAATATGTTTGATGCTAGTAATCTTAACTTGATGTTCTGGAATGCAGACGGACTCAGTAAAAAACTAAACGAACTTTTAAACCTCCTCTCTAACCATTCGATAGATATATTGGCGGTGAGTGAGACAAGGTTGACTAGTACTATGGTATTGGATACCCCTGGTTATATTTGTTACAGACAAGATAAACATCCTGGTAGGGGTAAAGGACAAGGTGTCGCTATTTTTATTAAATGTGACATCCAACATTATTGTGTACCAATACCGGAAACTAAATTTATGGAGGCTATTGGCATTCAACTTTCGATCTCATCACATAACTATGTGATTGTGTCATCTTACCAGTCACCCAACCTAGAGCTTATCCCTAATGACTTGGACATCGTACTAAGCCTAGGAGCAAGAGTTCTAGTCATGGGTGACCTAAACGCTAAGCATACATTGTGGAACTGTGCTAGTATAAATAAACACGGTGCTTGTATTGCTAATCATATGATGGAAAGCAACTTCACCATACATGCCTCCGATAGCCCGACTCTTATCCACTATAGGTCTGAATTTGCCCCATCAACGCCTGATCTTTGCCTCACCAAAAATGTTGATGCTATCTTAGAACTACGCACTATACCTGCCCTGTCCTCCAATCACCTACCAGTCATATTTACCTTAAACGGAGCTCTCAAACGTGAAAATAAAATCCAATTTAACTACTCTGAAGCTGACTGGAACAGCTTCCGTTCTTTCGTAAACGAAAATACTAAACTTTCCGTTTCAGTCTTCTCCTCGACAGCCGAGCTTGACGCGGCAATCGCTGAGTTCATAGTTACCATCACAACAGCGAGAGACATGTTTGTTCCACAAGTTCACACTGGACGTAAATCAAAACCACTGCCAAGGTTCATTAAAAAACTTATCAAACGTAAAAATCATCTACGCCGTCTTGAACAACATGAAACAAGTCCTGAAAGCCGTAAAAATTTAAGAAGTAATATAAACATATTACAAAAACAAATAAACGTAGCTATACAAAGTAATCAAGATAGGGTCTGGAATAAAAAACTCAGCTCAGTTGACAATCCAAGTACAGATATATGGAAACTTGTAAGGTCTTTATCCCAAAAATCTCCCACTATTCCACCCCTAATCAAATCGGATGGGTCGGTTACGGCTGACACTCAGGAGCAATGCAACGAGCTTGCTGCAGCTTTTCACCAAAACATGCTTCTCACAAAAAATTGGTCTACTGACCTAGACACTATTAGTAAAGTTGAAAACTCAATCAAACAAATAAACGCGCACTCTGATATAAGCTCCGACCATATAAAACCTATACATCCAAAAGAGCTATGGAAACAGATACGTAGTCTAAAATGCCGGAAGTCACCAGGTCCTGATTGTATACCTAATATTATTCTAAAGAACTTGCCCCGAAAGTGTATCGTACTTCTAACAAAAATAGTCAATGGGTGCCTATATCTATTCTATTATCCGTCTACCTGGAAAATTGCTAAAGTTATAGCCATCAGAAAACCAGGTAAAAGTTCTTCCCTTACGGGTAGTTATCGACCTATTAGTTTACTTTGTACGTTAGGCAAAGTATTTGAAAGACTAATTCTTTCTAGGCTCTCCCGATACACCGACAAACACCTAATTGGTGAACAATTTGGTTTCCGTCGGGGACACTCCACTGTTCAGCAACTTGCACGAGTTGCTGAACATGTTACAGATAATCTTAACAGAAATCGCTCAACGTCGATGTTCTTGCTCGACATTGAGAAAGCATTTGATACAGTGTGGCACGAAGGTCTCTTACACAAGTTGCTGAACATTGGAGTCCCCATACAATTAGTAAAACTTATACAGTCTTATCTAAAAAATAGATACTTCAAAGTTTATATTGGTAGTACTTTCTCATCAATGTTTAACGTACCAGCTGGCGTGCCCCAGGGTTCTGTGTTGGGCCCGTACCTGTTCCTGGTGTATTTAAACGATATACCAAAACAGCCTCGTACCCACCTAGCCTGTTTTGCGGACGACACAGCTTCATTTTCATCTTCGAACGATACTGAACTCTCAGTAGGGCGTCTTCAGTTATCCTTGAATTTACTATCGGAGTTCTTTAAGAAGTGGAAACTTAAGCTAAATGAGGCAAAGACAGAAGCTATCATATTCACCCGCAAACGTCAGCCCCCAAAAACCCAACTCATTCTTAATGATCACAAAATACCCTGGAGCAATACCGTTAAATACCTGGGAGTTATTCTTGATCCCAAGGTGAAATGGACTCCACACATCAAGTTACTACATGAAAAGGGCATCAAGTGTTTAACCGGTCTTCGTCCCATATTAAATAGGCAGTCAAACTTAAGCCCTTATACTAAACTAAGGATCTATAAAACTTTAATAAGACCCGTTATAACCTATGCAGCACCAGTTTGGAGCAGCACAAGTGATTCCAATTATTCAAAGCTGCAAGTTATACAAAACAAAGCCCTTAAAACCGCCTATAACACCCCATATTACACCAATCTAAAACGTTTACAAAATAAAATAAAACTTTTAAATATAAAAACATTCGTCTGTAACCTCGGTCGAAAGTTCTACATCGACAAAAATCCACACCACAGTAACAATCTGGTCTCATCAATAGGTAAATCGCGATTGTCAAACTTACCTTACATCGATACGTATCGATCGTACCGCTTACCCCATCACTATTTCCTGAGCGAGCCGTGACGTAGTCGGTAGCCGGACAAAACTAGCCTCTGCGGCCGCTGCATACTATGATAGCAGTTTTTTGCCAGTTACCCTCGAGGTAATTTATAGCTTTGAGTCAAATATTGGTGCATCGTAAGTACTAATATTACCTTGTCAACAAATATTAATCTCCTAGGTTAATATAAATTTTCAAGTATGATGATTAGGTATTCTGTATTCCTTACTTTAGATTTAAACAGTGCTCAATTCTATTATTTTATAAGTTTAAAAAGGCGTTTAGCTTGTAAAAACATTTTAATAACTTTATTGTTTTGTTCACACTGACCGTGTTAGTGATGTAACTTTATTGTAAAAATATTATGTTAATAAAGAACTTTTATAAACTAAACTAAAACTAATCAATTTCTGACAATAGTGATTCTACCTTTACTATTAGGTATTATAAACACAAAATGAATGATGGTGTGTTTGTTGTTGAGAATTTTGCATCTACTTGTATAGCAACTATAAAATAAAAAAAATACAAGGCTTTAAACATTGTAACACTCACGACATTAGCAATGAAAAAGTTCCACCAGCTATTGACGTTCCATAATATGTCACTGGCATTTTGTATTGCTCGTGTCTTGAGTGTATTGCAATCTTTAAAGTTGCGTTTACAAAATTACCTCGGTTACCGAATAAACGGGATCCGGATAAGCGAGACTATACCTACTTACTGCAATAACAATAGTAACATACTCCCAATTCCCTCGCAGGGTTTCACGGGCATCACTCAAGAGTACGAGCGACCCGAAGCCCCGGAGCTGGTGGTGAAGACCGTCGCGGCCTCCATCGAGGAGTCCACCATGGAGGTCGTCAAACTGCTCGAGTCGCAGGTCAGTGTGGACTCTATGGTGCTGGTATTAGGGGTGATAGTTCCCTGGCGCCGGAGCTGGTGGTGAAGACCGTCGCGGCCTCCATCGAGGAGTCCACCATGGAGGTCGTCAAGCTGCTCGAGTCGCAGGTCAGTGTGGACTCTATGGTGCTGGTATTAGGGGTGATAGTTCCCTGGCGCCGGAGCTGGTGGTGAAGACCGTCGCGGCCTCCATCGAGGAGTCCACCATGGAGGTCGTCAAGCTGCTCGAGTCGCAGGTCAGTGTGGACTCTATGGTGCTGGTATTAGGGGTGATAGTTCCCTGGCGCCTGAGCTGGTGGTGAAGACCGTCGCGGCCTCCATCGAGGAGTCCACCATGGAGGTCGTCAAGCTGCTCGAGTCGCAGGTCAGTGTGGACTCTATGGTGCTGGTATTAGGGGTGATAGTTCCCTGGCGCCGGAGCTGGTGGTGAAGACCGTCGCGGCTTCCATCGAGGAGTCCACCATGGAGGTCGTCAAACTGCTCGAGTCACAGGTCAGTGTGGACTCTATATTGATTATAGGGGTTGTACACGACGCTAAGACGCCTTATGCTAACAGGCGTATAGCGTACAGCGCTCTACAGCAGTGTACAGCGTCACAGTAATAAAGAAGATTCTATATGACAGACACTTACTTCCCTTTGTAAATACACAAGAAAAACCGAGTATAATTATAATTCTTCATCACCTCTACTTCAGCTTACCAGCAGCACCGTTTTGATAGGCGCGTTAGTTCCTGATCTGGGCTGGTCCGAATGGAAATAAACTGTTAGAGTCACAGGTTTTTGTGTTATCTATAGGTATCTTGCATTGATTAAAGGGGTGTGATCTCACCGAATTACAAAGGTCCAGTGTAGGTAATGGTTAAATTTTAGTTCACCAAGTTCTGGCATTTTCCCTTAAGGAACCTCTGTGATATCTCTTTTTGGGTCATTTGTGTGGTCTAGGTACTGTTCACGCGTGTAAACGCGCCATAAGTGCAAACTGTTAATCTGTGAAACTAGTGTAATCTGTGTCCATAAAAAACTATATCTTTTCTTCTCTATGCTTAATACTTTTGTTCGATTGTTAATGATTGTTTGCAACTAAAATGTAAAACGATACTAAAATGTGTAAAGTTAATTAAACTACGCTATTATACAAGAAGAACCCAAGACTTCTCATTTACTTATGTTTTATAATAAACATAATTTGGCGACCGTAAGACGAGAACTTCTGCAATGACCGATTAACAACGCGGCGCATTCGCAGCCAAGCTCAAGATCCCGCCATTTTGCCCAACTCGAAGGAAGCCAAACAAATTGTTCCCGCTATAAATGATCATGATCAAGACCCAGCCTGCTATCACGACGACCGACGAACGAGCAATCATCAGGGTATCGTCCAGATTTCACGTCAGGGTATCTACAAGATTATTGAGGACGTCGATCCGACACATCAAAACTGCAGCGTCACCTGTGCAGCAGCCGTCTGAGACTCCGGAATATTCTACGCGGCAGACCTCCACACCATCTTCGAGTTCTACAAACGGCAGCGGCAGTGGCTATCTCCACCAGATCGGCTTGGCCTATTAGTTAAGTGTCCAAATCTCTAATTTCAAGCATTCTATCTATCTTCAAGTTAACAAATGCTTCTTTCTAGTTCCTAACAACTTTCTCTGCTATTTTCTACTACTGCAAACAATGTCATCTTCCTAATAAGATGATAATGTAGTCTATTTTTTATAAAACTAGCTAGAGACTTGTAAGTATTCTGCTATTACTTTCAAGTAGGATTCCTACTTCAGATGCTTACCTATTTTTCATAAGTCTCACTAGTTTTCATTTCAGTCTAGTTCTCATAGAGCTAGCTGGAGACTTTGTAAGTGTGGCTGCTATTTTCAAGTAAGTAGGTACCAATTCCTATTTCAGCGACTTACCTAGTGTTTTAAAGTCTCCCTAGTTTTCAATATTCAGTCTAGTTCTTACAGAGCTAGCTGGAGACTTTGTAAGTTTTCTGCTATTAATTTCAAGTATTCATACTTCAGAAAACTTACCTATTGTTTAAAGTCTCCCTAGTTTGCTATACCTAAATTCTTTTAGAATTATCTAGAGGCTGTAAGTTTCTGCTATTTTCAAGAAAGTAGGTAACTATTCCTACTTCAGAAACTTACCTAGTTTTTATAAGTCTCACTAGTTTTCAATTTTCCCCCAAGTTTTTTTGCATTCTTTGTTTGCAACAAGTGATCAGCATTGCTCTGCCGACCAATTTCAGCTGGGCCGCTATCCTGCGAGGTTCGTGCACGTCACAACGAGCGTCCTCTGCCCAGAGTCAGCCTACGTCGAGCAGTGCCCCAGATCCTGTGGTCAAGTCTTCGCGGTCAGCGGTAACAAGTCACCGAGGAGGAGCGTGAGACACCACCTATCTATTTTTGTACATTCAGTTGCACTGCACTGCTATTTTAAACCTATTGCTATCTTAACAAACAAGCATGACAGAGCTAAAGGCACTTTTTGCCAAGCGCAGCTCCGTAAAGGGCCGCTTAACAAAGTTTCATAACTATCTTGACACTATACTATCAATAACTGAACCAAGTGCAGAGCAGCTTAATGAGCTTGCGCTAAGATTGGCAAAGATTGAGTCATTGGCCAAAACATTTGATGATTTACAATGTCAGATCGAGATTTTAAACTCTGATGCATTAGATTCAGAGCTTGATGAGCGGGAACTTATTGAGCAAGACTTCTATAAATTTATATCCAAAGCCCAGCTTATCCTAAGCAGTGAGAAGCCTAAATCTAATGCATCCAATAGCATGCCTTCTGGAGGTCCATCGTTTAAACTTCCACAAATTCAAATATCAAAGTTTGATGGCTCACTCCACCACTGGCTCGAGTTTAGGGACATGTTTGTATCATTGATACATGAGAATCCGAGTATACAGCCCGTTCATAAGTTCCACTACCTTAATTCCTACCTAGAAGGAGAGGCTGCCCGTGTCACATCAAACTTAGAAATGTCAGCGTCTAACTATGACAAAGCATGGTCTTTATTATGCGATCGGTTTAACAACAAGAGGCAATTGATAAGTTACCATTTAAATTCACTCTTCAACACTGAAAAATTAAACCGTGAGTCAGACAGATCACTGCGTACGCTGATTGACAATGTTAACAAGAACCTGCGTGCACTTGCCAGCCTCGGTGAACCGACAGACAGTTGGGACACTTTGATTATCCATATGATAACATCAAAACTGGATTCTCCAACCAATCTAAAATGGGAAGAGCATCGTAACACTTTAAGTGACTCTCCCACACTTGCAATTTTTAACAAGTTCCTGAAGGATAGAGCCGATGTACTAGAATCATGTAGCAACAACAAGTTTGACCAATCTAAGCCACAAACGCCTCACAAATCACAAGCGAAAACTTATACTTGCACGGCACAGCTCTCACACAACACTAACCCGACATTTGCATGTGTGTTTTGCAAGGCAACTCATAGAATTTATGATTGCCCTAATTTTTTAGCGTTGCCTGTTGAACAACGAATTGCTGAAGCTGCTAAATTGGGATTATGTTTTAATTGCCTCCGCTTGGGTCACCATAGCTCCCGCTGCCCCATGGGTCCATGCCGGGAATGCAGAAAACGCCACAACAGCCTGCTGCATAAGGTTTTACCTTCTCCACAGCCAGCAACGAGCGCCTCTTCTGTTGCACAAGCGGACACGGCGGTCAACATCAGCGTCCAGCCGACTAATCTAGTTTTTCTGTCAACAGCACTGCTACGGGTCATAAATCCAAAAACTAATAAAGAATGCGTTGTGAGAGCACTATTGGACTCAGGTAGCCAGTCTAGTTTTATAACCGAGTCCCTAAAACAAACACTAGGTTTGGATGCCTTACCTACAAACATTAAGGTAATCGGCATAGGCAATACCAACAGCAGTTCCGTTAGTGAACGCAGTATTGTCCAATTTCAGTCAACAAATTCGGATTTTAAGGTCACCCTATCATGTTCTGTCCTAAGGGAAATAACAGGTGACCTTCCCAAGGTCCATGTGGATTTAAAAGAATTTAAATTTCCACCTAAAATAATGTTAGCTGACCCAAGTTTTAACACCCCAGCGCCAATAGATGTTCTCATCGGTGCCGATATATTTTGGGATGTTGTCGGCGACAAACAGCAATCATTAGGAAAAGGCAAGCCATACTTGCGCAGTTCACAATTAGGTTGGATCGTGTCCGGCCCTATGTGTATTGATAATTGTGAACCTATCTATAATTCGCGAAGTAACTTTTCCCTCTCTCTCCATAATATGCAGGAGGATGTCACTCTGAACAACCAGTTTGCCCGCTGCTGGGGGCCCGAAGTGCTTCCCCAGTCTAACCCCCTTATTCATAGAAAAGTTACAAGACGTTTTAACTAATAAACTGTTTTGTCCCTCTCTGTCAAAGAACAAATTGTTCTTTGTCGGAGAGGGACAAAACAGTTTATTAGTTAAAACGTTCTGTAACTTCTCTATGAATAAGGGGGTAAGCCTTTACTGAGTGACAGCGAGATAGCTTGTGAGAAATATTTGCTTACAAACACTACTCGCCTAGATAATGGTCAGTTTAGTAATAAACTGCCTGATTCACCCGAGTGTCTTGGTGAATCCTATATTAATGCTAAAAAGCGATTACTCGCCCTAGATAAGCTTTTCAGGAAGCAGCTTGAACTGAAGACAGCCTATTCCACATTTATTCAGGAACATTGTTCTGAATCAGCTGTTCTAAACCCTGAACTTCACAACTATTTTGGGTGTCATGACACCGAAGCTGAACTCCTAAACATATTAGAGTCTCTTACAGATACTCTGAGTTCAGCATGCTTACATTTAAGGAAGTTCAGGCCCAACTTGCCATCGTTTTTCAAAAATTCTAATTATAATTTAAATGTAAACGAGACTTTGAGTGATTCCACCAATACTTTGGGTTTAGGTTGAGATGCAACCATTAACAAGCTAAGGTATTTCTATTTAATTTCAAATAAAGTCAGCCCAGTGAAATCACTAAAAAGACAATACTTTCTATATTTTCTAATATACTTATATTTTTTATAATTTCTAGTACAGTCCAATTCAAAATGCTATCAACTATAGTTACATAAGCTTTATTGGGACGTAACTGTACCTAATTATTAATGATATTATTATTAAAACACTGGGAATTTTTTATAAGCTAATTTAGCCCATATTCATATTTTATGTTCCCAGGCGAGCCTTTTGTGACGATCCAACATGCATCGAGCTTCACTGTTTATGTGAACTCCCATCTATAATAAATATGCATATGACTGGTCCTTTCTCCATTCTAAGTAGGTTTTAATAATTCAAATTTCAAAGATCAATTGTTTATGCTTAACTTAAACTAAACTTAACTATTTTGTATGTCAAAGATACAAATGTGTACATCTCGAGGCAGTGATTGAGCTGTCAAACTATTGCTATTACTTCTACAAGGTACATTTTAAATTTTTTAAGCATCTAATGTTGCGGCAATTGATTCCATCAACTTCAATTTTATACTATCTATATATCTATCTCACGCTCCTTATTTCGTTGACTTGTGAGACGCTGGAATTTATTCCGCAAAGTACCACTTTAAAAGGGTCATGGGCTACACAAACCTCACGTTTGAGGATTCTTATTTTTTTCACTAATATTTTTATTAGTCGCCGACTATGTCCCCTATCGTTTTGTCCTTAAGGCCATAAGTTTTTTTCTCTTGGACATTTTCTAATTGACCGGCCGTTAATGTCGCTGCCGTCTCCGAAGAAAGAAGACTCAAGAATGCCGCAGTGCTACGCAGCAAGCGAGCACCTCCGATAGCAATGCCTGGAGCCGACGCAAAGTCACGAATGGCCGACGTGCAATCGATGTGCATAGTGATTGAAGATCCCTTCAACCGGGGGGACTATGTTCACGCGTGTAAACGCGCCATAAGTGCAAACTGTTAATCTGTGAAACTAGTGTAATCTGTGTCCATAAAAAACTATATCTTTTCTTCTCTATGCTTAATACTTTTGTTCGATTGTTAATGATTGTTTGCAACTA
Source organism: Plutella xylostella (assembly GCF_932276165.1). NCBI lineage: Eukaryota > Metazoa > Arthropoda > Insecta > Lepidoptera > Plutellidae > Plutella > Plutella xylostella. The sequence continues at coordinate 10,726,001 of NC_064002.1, forward strand.
AAATGTAAAACGATACTAAAATGTGTAAAGTTAATTAAACTACGCTATTATACAAGAAGAACCCAAGACTTCTCATTTACTTATGTTTTATAATAAACAGGTACAGCGTGTATTATGTATCTAAGATCTCTTTCTCCGTAAATTAAACGATCAATACTAATTTACTCGCAGATCAATTCAATCCTATTTATTAACCTCTAAATATACCCCTTTTTATCCCCAGGGCATAATCCCCAACTTGCAAAGCTCCCGGCTGGGAGTGGAGGAGCTGTTCATATACGGGAACCGGCTCGACAGCGCCATGGACGAGGCGGCGCGCCTGCCGCAGATCAACATCACTACACTGGATCTACAGTGGGTGCAGGTAAGACGCCATCTTGTTTTAGGTTATCTGTGTTTATGTCCCGTCAGTTACAGGTCCTTAAAGCCCTGAGGCCGTATACAGAAAGTAAGCTGGAAACTTATTACTTACTTTGCCGAGCCAGCAGCAGCGTTGATAAGCGCGGAAAAATCACCACTGTGGATCTAGTACAGTGGGTGCAGGTAAGACGCCATCTTGTTTTAGGTTATCTGTGTGTAAGGCCCTTCAGTTATGGGTACTGGAGGAGCTGTTCATATACGGGAACCGACTCGACAGCGCCATGGACGAGGCGGCGCGCCTGCCGCAGATCAACATCACTACACTGGACTTGCAGTGGGTGCAGGTAAGAGACGCTGTGTTGTTTTAGCTTATCTGTGTTTATGGCTCGTCAGTTATGCGTGCTTGCGTCTACCCTTTCAACCCTGAGGCCGTATACAGAAAGTAAGCTGGAGACTTATAAACGATCATTTTTTTATACTTTCCCGAGCCAGCGTTGATAAGCGCTGGAAAAATATCCAGAGTAAAGTAAGCGCAAAGTTTTTAGCTTTCTGTATACAGCATAAGGTCATGGTTATTGGCTGATACAGAAGACTTCTACTTATTGCATTACCATACAAAAAATACACATGCTGAACGCTCTCAACTGAAAGCCTTATAGATAAATGTGTAAAATTAAGTACATCATTACAATAATACATACAAACGATAACCTAATGTCACACCTATCTTAATCATATAGGACTTTAAATTTTCACATAGGACGCTGCAAATAAATATCATACAAACTTTTAAGTACTTACCTAAGTATATCCGTTTGTTGTTGTTGACTAGTGTGCTGACTCACTCCGTATTAAGTAGGCCTAATTCATAAATTCCAAAGTTTACAGTGCAACCCACAATCCGTATCAACGAATGATATAATGCGGTGTTACGATAACGGAACCAGATTAGGTCACTGTATCGATACGTATTTACCCGACATGCGTGTGGATGGCCTAATAATAATTATGACAAGAGGGGTCATTCTATTTACGTTGTTTGTTTGAAGTTTCGGTGCGCTGCTGTGCGAGCCACGACTCTATCTCGTTGCATTAAACGTGCTGATTGCACGGCAGCTCTCGTTCGTTCTTTTTTCGTCAGTATAGAGTATCCCTCCAGGTCGTCGATTCGGACGTTGACCGATTTAGATAATTATAGGTATTGTTTTGGTTTTATCGGCGTGATTTTTTGATTTGTGATAGTGTAAGTAGGTTTATGTATGTAATTATAATGGCAAATTTTGGCCTACTTGCTTTTATATTACTGTAACTAGATGATATTATAGTGATAGGAGACATGATAAAGAGGTATTTGAAACCCTTAATTGTATTCATAAGAATTTATATGTGTTTTCAGGTACTTTCAGAAGGATGGGCGTATCCACTGAAGGGATTCATGAGGGAAAACGAGTATTTACAAGTAAGTTATTTTATTTCTCCAGTACAATGAATAGTGGAACCTCAAATATAACATGTTCGAATAAGTATCTATAATATACCATCATCATCAGCCCGTAATCGTCCATTGCTGGGTCAGGCCCAAGGAGCGCCACAACACTCAGTCCTCAACCTTCCTCATCCAGCTACTACCGGCTAACGGCGGCCCTGCAGAACTCCTCTATATCATTAACTATACTATGCACTTATTTTAAACTGCACTAACTCCTTTACTACTTATACAAGTAAATAGCAGAGATACTTGTACTTACTCCCTCATTAGTGACATTATTTATCAGCAACGGAAGTAGAACAAGTGTTATTACTTATTACTAACTAGACCTCATTAGTTTTACTGCTTGTTGTAAAGTGTGTGTACTAGATTATTACCTGTTAATTTGTTTTTGTAGATTGCACTAGTTTTATAGCTAAATCTCGACTAGGAAAAGTTAACGTAGATATGATGGAAAGTAATTATTTGTATAGGCATCGTGTTATTTATGTATTATTAACAAAGTATAAATAGTATTTTAATATGTTGTTATGTATAATCAAGGAAAAAAGAGGA